>NC_140216.1:14877207-15477207 GCF_951802725.1 Rutilus rutilus
TAGAGAGTTAATTGTAGGGCACAGGATCAGTGAAAGACCTTGATCCTCTGTGTCTCATCCTGTTTATTTATAGGTCCCTCGAGCTCCACCCCTTCTCCCTGAAGCCCCTCCTCCGGAGAGCTATGGCGTATGAATCTCTGGAGCGCTACAGGATGGCGTATGTGGATTACAAGACAGTACTGCAGATAGACATCAGCGTGCAGGCGGCTCACGACAGTGTGCACAGGTATAATTCATTGCCCACAGGGAAACGTACATTTTCTGAGCATTTTAATGTTTAAAAATGCAGTTTATTACTGTCATTATACTTTAAAATAAAAACCTAAACATCCTTAAGAAGACAAATTGCATAAGAAGTTAGATTTGGAATGTTTATGCTTCTAAGAACACTGTTAATGTGAAGACATTTTCCTTCTTGATTTTTCACAGGTGTTTTACTCGTATTTTGCATTATGCATTATGTTGTGTTTTAGGGTTACATGAAATGTCATTAAAATGAACAGATAATGTCCTGGCAGAAGGTTAGCAGTGTTGTTTTCATTGTTAAAAACAAAACAAAACAGGCCAATAGGATGAAAAGTAAACTTCAATATTCAAGATGTATTGTCTGTAAATAAGTATTTATATATTTGTATCATTTTTTGTCCTCAAGTCAATAGATCTCATTTCAAGGATGTTTAGATATTTTTAAGTACTTAAGGAATTTATTTTATTTTTTTTAGGTGAAATGGTACAAATTCCAGTTATGTCTGATTGTGCTTGTTATGTGTTCTCAGAATCACAAAAATGCTGATAGATCAGGACGGTCCTGAATGGCGAGAGAAGCTTCCAGAGATTCCAATGGTTCCGCTTTCTGCCCAGCAGCACCGCAAAGATGAACCCAGTGCAGAGGTTCTGCAGGCCCGCGCAGACAGAGCAGAACAGGACAAGGGTGAGTTAGATCGCAACTGAACCAAAACCAACACCAAAAAGATAACAGCGGCCAGATAGAACAGTTTTGTACTCAATTATGAGCAATAGTGATGCTTCTCTTTAGAAAGCACAACCCTGCTGAAAGATCCAGCTTGAGATGCTGGTGTGCTGGTGGACCAGCATATGTTGTCTTTTAGGGGCTGGTATGATCCCAGCAAGACCACAACAAAACTTGTGTATGTGTAACATAATATCACATTTATTAGTGTGTGTTCGTAGTTAAAGGGGTGGTTGATTATGATTTGACTTTTCTAACTTTAGTGTGTAATGTTGCAGTTTGAGCATAAACGACATCAGCAAAGTTACAACGCTCAAAGTTCAAAGCAAATGGAGATTTTAAAGAAATTGCTTTTTAAGGACTATAACAAACGAATGATAGGGACTAAACGAGCTTCCTCCCGGGTTAGTGGCATCACTAACCCTAAAATGTACATAAACCCCACCCCTGAGAACTCAATTTATAGATTATCAAGACAGAATATGCTAATCAATGACTAGAAGATAACTACACCTAAGCAACCTAAATTCATCAACTAACCATTCAGAAATGTTGTCTACATGTTGTCACTTCTTGAGTCTCTCCATCTTTGTCCGACTCCGGTTTGGACATAAAAGGATAAACGTCTTTGAAATTTTCAGTGTGTGTCTGTGTGAGGTAATCGAAGCTGCTAAGGACACAAGCTGTTGTAGCTCCGCCCTCTGTGCCAGGAGCAACAGCTCATTTGCATTTAAAGGAGCACCCTCACCCTCAAAAAGTAACAATTTTAACATGCTATATAAAAATATGTGTGGGGTAACTTCACATACACACTCAGGGGACATCAGAGACCTATATTGCATCTTGTGAAAAGGGCATTATACCACCCCTTTAAAGACCAAGAAAAGTTTGACTGACAGCTGGATTTGACTTTCCAAATAAGTATGAAAGTCTTTAAAAACAGTAACTTTCAGTTTTGAACTTTCATTATCAAGTTGTTATTAACCAATCCCATTGAAAAAGCTCTTCTCATAACCCCTGTTATTGAACAAACTGCTTATGATAATGCTTTTGTTATGCAATGTACACAAGTTCTTTTTAACTTATTTTAACTGATTTGTGAAACAGAAGACATTGATTAATAATGTAATCTTAACTTAAACAATTAAAAGTTTCAGTTCTACTTTCAGCAGAGGGAGTTATAAGGGTTATTTTTTACCTTATATTGTTCTTTACATCATTAATATGGAGGCAAAAACTATGCAAGAAAATATTCAAGCAAAAACAATGCCTGTGCCCAAAACACTGCTTGCATACAGAGAGCTGGCCTACTCACACTCAACCCTGCAAGAGCATGCTGGTGAACCAGCTTCACCAGCTCCTTTTTGCTTGGGAACAGCATGCATATGCTGGTTCACCAGCTAGACCAGTATTATACCAGCATAAACCAGACTGTACCAGCACTTACCCTCACTATACCCTCACTAACCAGCATAAACCAGTCTGGATTTTTCAGCAGGGAACTAACTAATAAGTGTAAACAGTACAGGTTATAGTTTAAAATTGCTAACTTCATTAGCAATCTATAAAGAAATTAGGTAGGCTACAATACTGTCTTTCACATCTGAAATGGTCCATTACTGAACATATATCTTATTTGCATATTTACAAGGTTGATAAGAGCGGGTCTCACTCATTGATTTGTGCGTACAAACATTTTCACAATTCACAATTCAACAATGATTCATCAATAACTTTCGTACTTAAAATTATTCTAAATTTCTGTTTTTAGGAAACAACTGAAATCACATGTACGCAAAAATCACATACTGGCCATTTAAACGTGTTGGGAGAATTGTTATTTAATCTTGAATATATTTCATCATAGTAAAAGAGTAAGGAAAGGTGCAGTACAACTCGAGCTGCAAAGTTCCTCTAAGTATGCAGATAAGCATTGCTTGGCTAATTGAGAAAAGATGTTTATTGTGTCTGAACTGGTTTTGAGACATAGACTGTGTCCCAATTCAAAGGCTGCATCCTTAATTTGATGCAAAGGTAATATAATACAAAGTATAGTGTTATAAAAGTACATAATTTTTTGCAGGATTTATAATGCTGTTGACCATTAAAACACGTCATCACAGTCTGTGAAAAGGGTCCATTGGGACATCCTTTGTTGTGCCGTGAGGCAATCGGCCTTTGAATGCGGCCATCGAAAGATGCAGCCTCTGAATTGGGACGCAGCAAAAGAGTTCAACAGTGCCCGCCCCCTTTTAAGCAGCGCTGGTTCCTGAAGTATTTTTTTCACTAATGTTTCCCATAGGGATTTTAAAATAGTCTTCCTTAAAGAGTTATAACCCATGAACCAAGCCCTTCAGCTATGAGGTGAAACGTTCTTGAAAATCGGGACAAAAATACAAAGGTACAGGACTGTGTACTTAACGGTTTTAGTGAGGGAAAAAACTACAATCCCATGAAGCATTGCAAACAGCATAATCGAATTAAAACTGATGGAGAATTATAAAACTACTCATTTACAAATATTGATTGTATAAAAACAGTATATTTCAGGTTTATTGCAAAATATGCATATATATATATATATATATATATATATATATATATATATATATATATATATATATATATAGCCTATATACACAAACATTTCAGTATTTTAAAAGCATAGGGAGATTGACTCAATTACGTCATTCACAGTGCTTCATGGGAGTGGGCGGAGCTAAAGAGATATTTTGGAGCATAGATATATATTAAAAAAAAAAATTATTATGCCAATTCGTGTGTCCTGGCGCCGACAATATCTTTATCTGCAATAGACTTAAGCAGATGATTCTGCTAAACTTACTCTATCCAACAAGACGAAGGCGTCAGCTAACACAACATTAAAAAGCTACCCTAGTTTAAAAACCTGTAATATTGATTTAATACATATAAAAACACAAACCAACACATTCTCACCTGTGAAAGGTTATCCAATTTCTTTGGGAATTTAAATGTTGGCGACTTCACAACCAGAAGCTGCGCAATGTTGTGGCCTCATTGATTCTTACTGTGCTTGTGACGACACACTGACTGTTCCAAGATGGCGGTTGATGTGGATCTACGTATACATATCTATGTTTAGGAGCGTGTTACTTTTTTCAACACTGGGATTTGTGTCTTTTTTTGAATGGGGAATGTAGTTTTCACCAGAAATTCCACTGTTAAACATGACTATTTAAAAGCTGAAATAATGCAGGCTGACGGCTTCAGCGGAAGCAAATACCATGGATTACCAACCTCATAGCTCACATTAGGTCTGTCTTTAAAGGTTTATAAGATACCGTTCAAAATCTTCAGTTCAAAATTTGAGTTTTTACTTCCCGAACCCAACTGTTGCTCTCTATTGCTTGAGGATTTTGCTGCACAACATGCTTTCAGTTTCAAGAGCGTCATGAGTTTGCTGAGAGTGACAAAAGACTGTAAAGGAAAGGTTGTGCAGAAAACCTTTATATATTGTTTGGGAGTGTTTTATGCAAATTACTATCTTTGGGTATGCAGTCGCTCGTTTAAAAAATGCAAATTCATTAACATTACAATAAGGTTAAGAACAAGTTTATTTGCATAGACATAAATGTTTCGTGAGAAGTTCTCCTGAGCATATAAATATGAATAATCCATGCAATCATTATTGAATGAAGATGCACTGATTGGACAAGTACAAGATGTAACAAGCACGGTTTTAATAATTCACAGTGGTTCAACGCTAACCAACATAAACCAGTCTCAACCTGCTAGGATATTCATGCTGAGGTTATGAAAGCTGGCTGCATGGATTAAACAATGCATTTAAAAACAAAAATCCATGCCAGAACACCAAAGAACTGCAAATGCAGGCCAGTGCTGATGAATAATACAGTATGATGCTGACAAAAATAAAACTGAACAATGATAATAGACATCTGCTGGAAAGCCTTATAAGGTTTAGCATAGCATGTGACGTTTACATTTTTGCTGTTTCCATGTTTATAATAATTATGTTCAGTTTCAGTCACAAGCAGCATCTAAAAGCATTTGTCAGCATGTATGTACAGCACTAGATGGCAATCAATTATGTAAAGCTGTAACATAGTCAGCTTTCATCGTAATGGAACCAGACAGCTCCGGTTTCATTCTGAACCGAGAAAGGAAAACCCACATGATCACACAGCACACATCAGCACCTGATCACATTAACAATGGGGCGGCCTTTGCTTTTTTGTACTATGAGCCAGATGATGTCATAATAATGGGAGTATTCCCACAGCATTTGCTGCCTTTACTGGAAATGAGAAGAACTATTGCAAACTTGCCAAACATTCTGCCACATAAGCCTGCACACGTAGTGTGGTGCATCTCTTTTGTGCAACTCTTACGATAACATGTCCAGGTCTCATTTTAACCTAAAACCAAAAGAAAAATTCCCAGTGTTGTTATTATTACTAAACCTAAATCTATAAAAAAAAAAAAATCTTTAATTGAAATAAAGCTGAAATAAAATAAAATACAAATATTAGGCCTAGATGAGAAACACGTAAACAAAATTATGCAATGTTGCAATGGCAAATAACTGAAATCAAAAGTTTTTTTTTTAGGTTCTACAATTACTAAAACTAATACTTAAATAAAAATGCTATAATAATGAAATAATATAATAATAACAAAGCTAAATACAAAAAAGACAAAAGCACACAACAATATTAAAATGAAAACAAAAATATACAGATAAAAGCTCATTCAAAATATCAATGAATACTGTAGTGCAATAGTATATAAATATGACTAAAATAACACTGGATATTAAACTTTTCATAAAGAAAAAAGTAAGCCTATTTGTATGAGCCTTAAGATTTTATGCATTGTGACATTATTTCCATGACAATTCTCACTACCTTAATACAATAACTTCTATTTGTTTATTTACATTATAAAAAAAAAAATTGTCGTTGCATTTTTTTATTTTTTTATTTACAGGTTTCGTTACATCCGGCTTTTTAGAGTGGATAATGATCATTTACTGAAGAGGGACATAAAAAAAAAAAAAGGTGACGGCTCTCTGTCTTGGGACGGAAGTTGGAAGTTTAATTCTACTGTATCTACTTTTTCCACAGCCAGAAAAGCAGAGGCTCGATTCACATTGATGAAACAAGAAGGAAATGAACTAGTGAAGAACAGCCAGTTTCAAGGTGCTGTGGACAAATACAGTGAGTGTCTGGCTATCAAATCTGACGAATGTGCCATCTACACCAACAGGTAAACATGCCCAATTGACCAGGTGAAAACAGGCTTCTATTTAAAATGCTTTACAACTGTTTTTAGTGAACTGTGTTCAGAAAAGCACACCACATTACACATACTATTTCAGCAATATGTATATTGTACTGTGTGCAGTATGCACATTTTGGTATGCGTGGAAAAGCCAAATTACTGACTAAGTGACTTACTACTTGCCAAGATGTTAAAGGGGTCATATAATGGTACATGCACTTTTACAAGTTGATTGTACTGAAATGTGTGTTGGCAGTGCCTGTACACAACCATCATATAATGATAAAAATCCATCCAGTGTTTTTTTTTTAAATCTCCTTATATGTTTTCCCGTCTCAAATCGAGCCGTCTGACCGTGTGACGTCACACGGTCGGACGCCCCTCCCACGATTGTTAATTGACAGCAGCGTTTCAACTCAGACCCGCCCTGAGCGAGCTGTCATCGTAGTCCGCATTGTTGATACGCTGGAGCAGAATGGCGTCGAAGCGATTGTGGTGTTCAGTTCTTGGGTGTAATAATGAACACAGCAGTAATTTTGATGTTTCTAAATCCGAACCGCTGAATACGCAGTGACTGAGTTTTGTTTTCGAAGGGAATATTCCCCACGATCAACGTCAATGCTTTCATGTTTGCGCGAATCATTTCACACCAGACTGCTTTACAAACGAGGGTCAGTATAAAACTGGACATTAACATACATTACAACAAATTCTTAGGTGTCCTTCAACTACTGCTAGAAACATTCCTGCTGTGACCTTATGTCAGTGCTTCAGCCCTGACAGTTGTACCTAACACTGCATAGATAACGTTACGCATCACTGACAAGCCTACATTTACCGAAAAAAGTTTTTCATGACCATTAGCTGTAACATCAATCTGTCAATGAACTAACGTATACATCAGTAAACGCATAGCGTTCGTATCTCACTACTCTACCCTGCCAGTACACACAAAGATAGATCAAAGTGACATTACTTTAACCAACCATTCAGAAACGTCCTGTTCGAGCCTTAATTCTCGAACTTCTTCGGGGCCGTCATCTTGTTCTGGGTCCGACTCCGGTTCAAATTGATTCGGTTGCACAGATGTCCAAAATATACCCTCAACTGTTGTCAAGGCAACACTCCACGTGTGTTGTGTAAAAACACCCCACAGAACAGAGGGGCGGGGTGAGCAAAGCTCATTATCATTTAAAGACACATGCACTTAAATGGCGTGCTGAAAACAGAGCTGTTTTTGACCAGGTAAAATGAGTGTTTTCTTACAATACTAATGAGAATTTTTAAAGTATATTACAAACTTTTCATTTAGACCCTAAAGAATCATATTAACTTGTACAAAAATGGCATTATATGACCCCTTTAAGTAATAACACAGCACACTGTGCAGAATACTGTATCCCACAATGCAATGTGCATGAATCAACCTTACACTTGACAAATATTCAGTTGATGTGTTCAAGAATGGTCCAGTATGACGAATTATCAAAAAATTGCTAAACAAATGTTTAATTTTGGAAACACTGAATTAAACATGGAATTGAACATAGGTCATGTGACAACCCGTGTTGTTATTGTTGATTAAAATTCAATTTGATTTCGTTAAATGAATGAACTAAAGCTGAAATAAACATAAATATTAGATGAAAAACGTAAAGGAAAAAATGGGAAATGTTGTCTTGACAACAAACTGAAATAAAATGTAAAAAGTTGAAGTACTAAAAGTCGCATGAAACAGAAGTTGCAATAGTGTTTTCTTCCCTATTGTGACGTATATACGACACTGCTTCTCGAACAAGAAAAAATGTAGGGTGGGACTTGGGAATTGATTGGATCGTTGTGGTTTGCTATTGCTATGATCTCATGTGATTGACAGGTTGTCCCATCCTCGCACCAGTAAACATGTAATGATGGAGAGGAAGTTATTTTAATGAAATATTGAGGGCACATGATTTTGACAAAAATAAAATTTTGACCAAAAAATGACAAAAGCACATAAAATGACAACAAATTAAATCAATGTAATAAAAACTTAAAATATATAAATAAAATGTACTATAATTGTATATAAATAATACTAAAATAGCACTGGTGAAAACCGTATGCATATGAATGTTTGAAATGTTGCATAACGCATACTGTCTGACATACTGTACGTGGGTTAGTATATACTGCGCAGTAAGAAGCAAGCCATACTCTAGTATTTACAGTCGCAGTTTGGTGCTTTGCAGTTCACACTAAATACTAGCAATGAATCCTAAATAGCTGTACATGTTGTCCTGTCTCTCATTTGATCAAGCCTTCTAAAAAGTGCTGAGACTGGAGCTGCTCAGACGAAGCTATTCAGTCAGCAATCAGCTCTGACAACTCCTGCATAAAACACCCAAGGAGAGAGCCAGGCCGCATTGCTGAATGAGAAATGTCTGTTGTGTTTTCCAGAGCTCTGTGCTATCTCAAGCTGGATTGTTTCGCAGAAGCCAAACGGGACTGTGATTCGGCACTTCAGATCGAGCCAAACAATAAGAAAGCATTTTACAGACGTGCACTGGCACACAAAGGCTTGAAGGTTTATATTTTGTCTTAATGGTGAAAAGAGAGTATCTCTCCTTTATTTTTGTGCATTTTACAGTGGTTAAACAATCCATTTAAAACACTGTAAATAGCGATTTTGTGTGCAGTAGAGAATAAACTGACTAAGCACTACTGTACTGTACTGCAGTAAGTGCAGTAAGAGTTTAGATGGTCTGTCTATATGTTTTCTCACAGGACTACCTGTCAGCCAGCACTGATTTACAGGAAGTACTGCAGTTGGATCCAAAAGTGCAGGAGGCCGAGCAGGAGCTGGAGCTGGTGACTAACCTGCTAAGAGAAAGTCTAATGGATAATGCCCAAGGTAAACTCTCACTAGCCAATGAACCGGAAGTCGAGAATCTAACACAGTTTAGACTATATAGGAAATCAGTTCCTTGGTACAACATTGTTTCCTAAATTGCGATGTGATATTATTCCAGTGACAAGCAATTTGTCTGGTTGTATCCAAAATCATTATAGAGCGCTGCAGTGATGACGTATTATTGTAGGCCAACCCGGAAGTTCGCTTAACCCTTGTCCCCTCGACAAATCCCAATAGGATTTTTTACAGTGGATTTTGGATTATTAAAGAAAATAAGCTCTGTCACCAACAAAAGTTCTGTTCATCATAATAATCTTCACAAATTAACACAACTTTTACAAATTTTGATGCCAAAATACAATTGCTAGGAGTAAAAAGCTAAATGCAGACTATTGCTATTCGTAATTACCGTAAATAAAGCTCCGTATGCTTTCGAATCGCTTTCCCGGTACTTTGATGTCACACACTGTCTACACAGCGGCGCTTCAAATCGAACACACCTTAAAGCTGCAGTGGTCAGGTGGCATAAGTCATAGATCTCAGAAAATTGAGATTACACATTGTAATTACATCTTCTACATGAACGTGAAGGCTTTTTACAGTTCAGAATTGTTATGGTAATTATGACATGGAGTGAACACACCTTATAGAGTGGTGCAGGTATGACATCACTTTGTAGGCCAAAGCCTGGAAGCAAGTTGGCATTTTATCACTTCTGGTTCCATCGTCCCAAAGTCAATGTTTTTTTGGTTAAATGGCTGAAATAATGGAGCCTTCACGTGCTATGGAAAAGATGATATTTTCCACTTGTGAAGTGGTATTTACCAGTGTGTTGTGTTCAAGTGCTGTTGTTGTCGTAATGTAGGGAAAAGATGGACTCACAGATCCAGTGAGTAAATTGCCTGACCGCTCATTACTAGGAGGCTCCTATTGACTGCTAGCTAGCATCTGCTCTGGGTAGGTAACACCAAACCATAACGGTATTTTTAAAACTGACACTGAGTGTTAACGCATTATATTACAATTGTTAATGACACAACATTGTATAGGCTACAAAAACTATCCGCTAACAGTAGCAAAAAACGTTTAGTTGTGTACAGTGCTTACCATTCACGACTCTTGCGTTGCTCTCCGCCATTTTGAAAAGGTCAAAGGTTATCTCATCTCGGCAACTCGTGCATCAAAATATTCTACGAGCTGCCCAGTGGAAAATACCACAAGAGGGGGTGTTCATGTGCATTTTCCACGTCGGCTTTTGGTATTTACCATAATTACCATAGCATGTGAAGGCTCCATAAGGTCTGTGGTGAACACAAGCTCAAGACACTTTCACGTTTTATTCTACGACGTAAAATACATCAGTATTACCCCACTCGTGATTTTTTTAAGCTGTTACGTTTCTTGAAAAAGAACTAACAGTTGCTAACAAGTGGCTAAATGGGACTACAGAGGCTGTCGGGGACATTATAAATCATCACGATGGACAGGTAAACTCAGTCCGCTTTTACAGCCTCGTTATGATTATAATTGTACTCTTATAAACTACTCTCTGGATAAACTAAACTCAAACTTTCTTGGAAAATGTTTCTTGCAAAAAGCCTATGGAAAAATCCTACTGGGTTTTTGTCGAGGGAACCCGTGTGATGCTAACTGCCGGTTGGCCTACAAAGTGACATCATACCGGCACCACTCTATAAACAAACTACACCACGGTCACATGACAACAACATCACCATTAACTCTTGCAGTCTTTATTTAAAAACATTTTCCCTGAAAGTTTGAGTTAGAATAGTTTGCAATGGCATGAATATAAACACAATGGGACAGTGAAAGCGGACTAGTAAGGTGATGACTTTTTTCTGTTCTGTAGTCCCATTTAGACACTTGTTAGAAACTGCCTTTTAAAGAAAAAAAATCTTTAAAAAAAGCACAAGGCGGTCAGTATTACTGATGTAATTTATGTTGTACAATAAAACATGGAATGGATATATCTTGAACTTGTGTTAAACACAGACTTTATTTCAAGCATTTATCCAAAAACTCATTTAGAAAACCAATTGATTTCAGGGCGATGGAACTGGATGTGCTAAAATGCAACTCATTTACGAGTTTTGGCCTACAACATGTCATTCCTGCAGCTATATAACCTAATTCACTACTCACTATTCACAACATTACTCCACTAATATAGTCCACTGAGCAAATGAAAACCAGTGAGTGAATTCAGAGACTGAGTGCACCTTAAGTGCTGCAGATGGTATCTTTAGGCAATATGAGGAAACTCATTCTGCGTGACGCTCACAGAGCATGGGTATTCTCTGGTAGCCAGCCGTTGAGTGTACATCGCTTGTGCACTCCTTATTGCGGTTGCATTATGACATTGGTTCCCAACCCTAGTCCTGGAGTACACCCAACACAGCACAATCTGTGACACACCCATCTGAGGTCTTGGAGTGTTAACTAACGTGCTAATGAGTTGAATCACCTGTGTTTGATTAGGAGACATCCAAGGGGCTGTTGACACGACACCGTTTTTAACTAAAAACGTTAAACTCTATATGTTTTGGCCGTTTATTTAAAACGCCGTTTTGGGTGCCTAAAAATACGCAAACTTTTGTAAACAGGTTTCAAATTATACATTTACACAACAACGATGTACTAAAAATGGAAACGTTTTTCCTTTCCGTTTTTTGTGTGGACATAGACTGAACACGTAATCCACATGTGTGTGACGTCACCGTTTTCACAAATTCGCAAACTTGCACTTTGAAACCCGTTTTCAAAAGTTAGCATTTTCAGGCCCCCAAAAGGCGTTATTGTGTAAATGAACTGCCAAAACTCATCAAATTTAAGGGTTTTAGTTGAAAACAGTGTTGTGTAAACAACCCTAAAGTGCATGGTTTTGAAAACGATACCGTTATTGTCTCTGTGTAAACTACAAAAACGTGAATCTGTGAAAGCGGTGATGTAACGTGCATGTGGATTACGTGCTCAGTCTATAGGTACGTAGTTTTGCCAACTACTGGTCTGGCATACATAACACAGCATTTTTATCCTTTTTTGGATCCGTGTAAAAGCTGACCATTTTGACAACGTTGTCGTCTGTACCCTAAAATGTGCAGTGCTGGGGGTACTTCTGGACCAGGGTTGGAAACCACAGGCGGAGAGTGAACCAACTCCATGCGCTTCACCTTCAAAAACAAAAGATTTCCTTGAAATAGTTTCAAGTTACGTGTCGTCGCACAACCTTCATATCCCAGCATAAAAGCTCCCGAAAAATGATTTATTATTATAAAGCATCTACGTTCACAAACCACTGTTAATTTTAACAGAAAAGAAAGCATACTGTATGCAGGATTTGGCATGGCAAAAAGCACACTCTTTATAACCACTAAAAAGCTGTCACTGAATCTCTTACTTGTCTACACTTTATAATGAGAGGATTTGCGAGTGTGCAAAACTCAGAATCCACTCACAGCTCAAAACAAGGTTTTTTTTGTTCAGACCTAACTTAAACACCTCGGATTGGCCATTGCGTTCAAGAATTGGCTATATTGGTAAACGCTGCAAATTCACAGAAACTTTTGGTTGGATGGTCTCCAGAGCGCAAAAACATGCACTTGCCAAATCTGTTTTGCCAATATGCTATTATTACTGAGAAAACTGATATGGGTAGCCCTTCCCTCTAAAAGCAATCAGAAGCAGCAGCAGTCAGTGGTTTGAGTGAGAAAATTCCATGCTACTAGTCTCAAGTCTGTGGCCAGAGGAAGGCTAAGCCTTGCGCAGCCATACACATGCTCCTGTTATATGTGAAGGGGGAGGATAATTTATACGTGCGTCAGGTTTCTCGAGAAGAAAGACTTCCACATAGGATACACCCGTGTATTCTCACTCATAACTCCTCTGGAAGCTTCCTCACTCATTTCTCGCCTCCTCGCGGAGCATTTAGAGAATTGAGATGTCATTAAAGATGGCTAACTTTGATCGGTTTCCGGGTCACAGGCTGGAGGAGCGAGGAAACAAGGAAGCATTTTCGGGTGTTTCTCAAACAGAAGGCTGCATCCTATCGACACCGCGTCCTTCCTAGTTCAGCCCTTCGGAGGCTTGTAGGCTAGTGTCCTCCTCAGCAATTAAACGCTAGAATGAGACGGTCTAGAAAGAGCGCATGGCAACGTCACACGTTTCCGCCCCCACGGTCACAGCACGAAAATACTATTCAAACTTAATTTTGGGAAAATACTTTGTATTAAAAAAATTCTTGGCTTTTTATTAATGCAATACAGTGAATGACAACCGTCTGCAGTCATTGGCTTACATTATTGTCAATTTAGTGTTAGCGATTAATTTACAGCAAAACAAAAGATAATGTAATATCCGCCTGAATATAGTCCCCAGCTCAGTAACTTCCAACGTGACCGGGATTAAGTTTGTCTAACCTATTAGACCTATTTCAGGCGCTTGCGTCATATCATTACGCCTGCTGCACTCATGGTACGGCAGCAAAGTTTCTTGATTATTACGCAGGAATGAGAGTATAGTTCCTAGCCATATCAGCCTAGAAAATCGCAACTTTACATTTTCTGTCGGTCTTAGTACACGATAGCCTGGCTAACGTCAGACCAAGTCTCATTTGAGACTTGGTCTGGGAACCACGTGTTAATTTTCTCGTATTTGAGGCGTGGTTTACGAATGCCCAGAGCCGTTTATTGGGCGCTATGAATGTCTATCAAATGCGCCTGTACGTAGCTCATAACCAATCGCTTCAATTATACCAGATGACGTATGTAGAGTGACAGAAATTCAACGAGGAAAAAGACGATGGGTCAAAGATTTATTTGTGCACGATGGCGTTTAGCGAATATTACCGTTTGTGCAAGATAAACATGAGGGTAGAAGGTAACGTCGAGTCTGATGCCATGTTGGATTCATAGATATAAACAAACTGCTTCGGTGTCGTCATCGTCTTGCTGCTCCCTCCCCGTTCTGTGATTGGTTCCCTTTTTCAGGGGAAAATCTGGTCCATGGTGTCCAGACTGCCTAGCAGCGTGAATAAAATCGCGCTGCGAGCAAGGCAGTATGGGGAAACCCAGGCTAAGTACACGATGTAACTACAGAAGAGTCAAGTTTTAAATAGGAAAAATATCAAAACTCCTTGGTCATTTTTTTGAGAGAGATGCTAATGGTCTTGTCCGATTCAATGATCTATGCTAAGCTATGCTAAAAGTGGTACTGCCAGACCCGGAGATCGGCTGAATGGATTCGAAAACGGTAAAACTCAACTGTTTAACTCTGGGGGAGTTGTAAAATGAGCCTATTTCCAAAAAAAGTGGAGTATCCCTTAAAGCTACCACATAAAGCTAAAACCGCTCACGTTAGCTACAAGAAGTTATCGCAAGGTGGACTCATCTTCACCACACTGTCATATTATTTTTGTGAATTGGAATGTGTGCAAAGGATTGTGGGTGATTTAAGGCCGCGAAGGTTACATCCGATTCAAAACACGCCGAATGAAGGACGCGAAACTAAGGCTGAATCTAAAAATCACCCCCTATACCCTCAAATAGGGCGTTATTTGAGTGGACAGCCATTAGTAGTGGAGTGGTGTCCGAAACCAGTGGACGTTATTGAGTGCACTTATTCAATCCCACATTGCACCGCAATAATGAGTGTAACGTTACAACGATGTACGCTCAACGGCTGTCCGAATTCGCTCACTCGTTTTCATTCACTCCTTCAAGTAAACAGTATTAGGGGACTTATTATGGGTTTAGGGGGCGATTTCGGACTCAGCCGAAGGCTACCTTCCAATGATCCTTCAAACTGAGATGGCCTTCAGCCTTCGTAGGATGCAGCCTTCCGTTTATCATCAGAAGAGTGTAACTATTTTAACATAATTCAACATACATACTCAGTGATTGATACAATATTTGTCATGGAATAACCTTTGTTTACAAAGAGTAAATATACTCTTAGAGTATAAGAAGAATAACCTCTTGTTTTTCAAGATCTGAGGTAAACCATTGTCGCTTTTATTATAGCTGTTAAAAGTTTAAACTGAAGCAAATATGACATTCGAACTAAAATTAAACAATTTTAGTATTGTACAAACCATTTTGGCATACCTGAGATCATCATTGAGCTGTCAGCCACGACCTCACAGAAATAGAAACTATTCCAAAAAAAGAATCCTTGTTGCGGCGTCTAGTCTGGTTAGGACACGGTACAGTTATTACTATTTTAGCCTAACTTACATGTTTATATTTAAGCAGAATATCACAACAGCAAGTTAATACTGAGTAACTTACATGTTAGACACAGTCCTTTTACTTTGTCTATTCTTATTTCATCAACAAAACATTTAACCCTTTCACACGTAAGTTTAAAATGAGTTTTTCAAGGCGACCGTTATTTAGAATGTGTCGCTTTATGGTTTCCATGGTGACGCATCATTGCTGCAGCTTGACACACCGCAGCAACAACAGAGCTGAATGAATGACGATCTGCTTTTATGTCATTTTTCCTTTTTTATTCAAAATATTCACAAATTTGTTAGATATGGCATGAAATATCTGATATTCCGATTGTCAAATATATGCAAGTGGAAGTGTTTTGTTGTTTAAACACCTTTATAACGATCGCGTTAGTTGAGCTGCATGCGCGATGTGCGCCGCCATCTTAGTTTGTGCCGCAGACGCAGTTCAGAGAATCGGATCTGTTGGATTTACAACACGTGAATTCATCCACTTCTCCCGAAATACATAAAAGTAAGTGGCAGGTGAACTGGGAGAAGAATAGAGTAAACTTTAAAGTTACTTACACAATGTGTATCTGATATGAGTAAAACAAATTATAATGGAAAGGATTATTATTGCCTCTTCCTTTGACATCAGTGTGTATTTTACGAACTCTAAATGTATTTTTTTTTAGTACTTATATGTCTGAAACCTAAAATAAACATTATGTGGTTGAAAACACTGAAAAGTTGTGATATATGACAGCTCTGAGCGCCTGTCTCTGGCTCAGCGCCAGCCAACGTGCAAGAGCACATTTGAATTCAGCAGTTGATCATGCACTTACCATTCTAATCACACCGGTGTGATCGTACTCTCCAGGGACCGACCAGCCTAGACTGATCACACCTGTGTGATCGTACATGCGCAGTGGCGCTATTGAATAAATCAGTACTTTTGAAGGAATCGGTTAATTCACTGATTCGTCGCCACCTACTGGCGTAACAGCGTAACCTGCAGAAAGAGTCACAGAAAAATCACCACAACTAATGCATAGAATGGAACCAGAACGGGTTGTATTAAGTTTATAAAAAATATTTGATTGCAGAATGCAGCAACTGACCAATCAGCCATGTAATAAAAACACCTAAATTGTATTTAGCTTACAGCCTCTATAATCAGCCATCTTACCTTAGTGAACTTTAATCTTAGGTTTAGCTGATTAGTGGTGAATACTGAGGCAAGGGTCATTCATTATTACTAAATTGCTCATAACTGAACAAATCCCAGACCTGGCCTAGGTACTAAACTTTGGCCCGTAACTTGTCCCACATGTTTATGCAACAGATATGATTGATCCCTCCAATCGAGCAGCTTTTTGAAATTGACCATCCGCATATCATCATGGTGGTAGTGTATCTATTGCTTAATTAGCTTTTAGTCATCTTTTTGGGGAAATATTAACTGGAAAAGAGTTTGAATAATAAGAAACAAATACTTAAGAGGTCTTTTATAGGCCTAGAATCTATCCTGTTAAACAATTAATTGAACAATTTAACTTGGATATTGAAAATTCTTGCAAATTTTGTGGAGTTACGAAAGAAACTCTTTTCCCAAAGTGTATACAATAATTTTGTTGGATGGTCTTTAACAATTTGTCAAACACTTTTGCAAACACAAATTGAGTTTCAAGATGCAATTAAATTTTGTGTACATGACAAAACTAAATGATTTATTGCATTACACAATTGTTTATTTGACTTGAAACGTATCATATTCATAATGAGAAAATAGACAAAAGCAAAGCCCGAACAGTTTAAAGTCACCTTTATTTATATAGTGCTTTATACAATTCAAAATCAGAATCCACCAAACTTTAAAGGTTGCGCATTTAAAATGACAGACGACAAAACTGCAGCACTCGCTTATAACAAACAGAGTTATCGTGTTGATGTGGACGCAAATATCGTTCTGGATGTGAATGTGCCTTTATTCTAAATGATTAGGAAAAACTTTCACTCTTTTGTGTATTACGTTTATTTTTGTCTTTCGAGGTTCAGCATACGCACCAAATCAAATCGAGCATTTAAAGTCGGCATGAAATGGAAGTTGTGATTTCAGTAGTCTGTTCTTCCCTATTGTGACGTATATAAAAGTGTTTCGGCTTCCAAACAAGGAAAAGGTTTATTTAAAAAACCATATGTTTCTAAGTAACTGGATAAGAACGTTTGGAGTGTGAGTGTCTGTAGTTACAATGTAGAGCAAAACATTTACGTATCGTCCCAGACAGCAACATAGTGTCGGCCCAGATCCGGCCCACATTTGGTACGTGGAATCCACGCATACCAGATGTGGGCCGGATCTGGACGACACTATGTTGCTGTCTGGGGTAATGTTTACCACAGACCTTATTTTACTCATAATTTAAAAAAAAAATCTCTATTATAAAACCCCATGGGAAAATATTGAGGGAACAAGCTGCGAATTAGTCTTCCAGGTTTTGACTTCATCCCTGCACCACTCTATTGCTGTGATGTCATGTGAGAGACAGGATATCCTGCCCTCGCGCCGGTAAACGTCATCAGAGAAGAGAAGAGATGTCATTGGGGTCAGAGGGAGGGGAAATTATAAGATTATGAGGGCACGGATATCATGCTGACTTTAATGGCAATAGTTGTCTTTAATATGACATGCATGAATGCTGATGATTGTTTCCTCTCTGTAGGCTGACATCAAGACAACAAATAATGAAGTGAACAGAGAGCTACAGGAAGAACAGAGCCTCCTTCATTAAAGCCAGACACAGCGGATCCAACGAGCCTGAGAGTCCCAGCTCTGAGATCCCACAGTCCCGCCAAGAGGCTCCATTCATCTTTGTGTAGACTGTCACGCGCCGCAACTAAAGTTTCCCTTCCAACAAACACTCATCTCACGTTCTTCTAGGAATATTTGTGTCTGATGCAATGCTGACATGCAGCGCATGCAAACGGTTCATAATCTCTAACTCTGGCTTCAATAGGCACGTGTGAGCATGGCACGGCTGGGAAGCGTGTAACAAACGGGATTATGGGGTTGTAATGTGGTTGTCGTGTGTATAAGAGAATGTGCCTTTTATAAGAAGCTGTGGCTCACATATGGAGTGATTTAACACTCACAGATGAAATTGTATAGGAACGTTTAATTTGCTACATTTAAAATGTCTCATTTCTCAGGATTTAATATATTTTTAATAGCTATTCCATTGTAATGTGTAATTTAAGAATACATGTAGCTCATGTAGTGTAATTTTTTTGACATCTTCCAGCCTTCAGCCCAACTATTGTCTCAATATGCATAAATAAAACTAGATCTCACAAGGTATGAATGTACAACGATAACATAAGATGTAGTTTTTTCTTTGGGATGTCAGCAAAAGAAATGTTTCAGTTAAACAAATTTGCATCAGCTAAATAAATGGCTTTATAAACTTCTAGGTGATAAATGTTTGCCATTAGAAATGATTATGTCTTGTAATTATAAAACAATAGTTTCATAATCGCAAAAGCACTGCAAATATTAAGGAAAAAGCTGAATTTTTCAGCATCATTACTCCAGTCTTTAGTGTCACATGATCCTTCAGAAATCATTATTTTTTTTTTTATTTTTTTTTTATGTGTGGAATGGATAACAACAGAATACATTTGCTGGAATTAAAATAAATAAATAATAGAAATACATTATAATATACAAAACATGTATAAATGTCTTTAATATCATAAATAAAAGTATAGATTTCCTTCAAATAAATCTTACCACAAACTTTATATATTAAGTTACCAAATATAAAATGTTCATGATAATACAACAGATATAAACATTTAAATTGAGTAACATTGTAACGTCCAGCCAATTAGGTTGAGATTACAAAAGTTAAAATGGGGTCAGATTTTACTGTGTGAGGAATTGGGTGTTAAAAGAAGAGACAAAACTGAGGTTAAAGTGGATAAGAACGGTGTATTTACAATCTTCACAAGAGACAACACAATAAAAGCAGGAAAACTCAGGCTGTTAAAAGCACAGTCCATCGCACCATACCCTAAAACAGTCTATAAGAACCCTTGTGTGTTGAAGCGGCCTAATGTGAGTGTATATACAGTCCAAAAGAAGCGACAATCCAAAAGCTTGAAGTGGTGTCTGGAAGGGTGAGTCCGCAAGTGGTAACTCCACACTCCAGAAAAGTGATTAGTATCTGTTGAGAACCCTGTTTGTTTACCATGCTGCTCTCTTTATACAAGTGTAGTTCCTGCTTTCTGTCAGGCCAACCATACCTTTCTTAAAGACATACACACTTAAAATGTTAAGAGGAATAAAATGGACTAAGAAAACATGTAAACCAATTAAAACTCTATTAGACATAAAATAATTGTACTGGATAGAGCAGTAAAACATGTGACAGTGTCACAACATTATATTAAGGTTTTATATAACAGTTGCAATAGCCATCACAAAATAATCTACTTTTATTAATCTTAGATTCTGGACAATCTGGTATTGTTTTTCTATTAAATAGATGGATTGTAGGATTTTATTAATAAAATTAAAAAAAAATACATATTTAAGATTCTTTCTATATAGATTAATTATTTTTAGGTCATGAATCAAATTTGTGATATTGTGATATTAACTAAGTACACAAAACGTGTACAAAAGTTAAGTTTAGTTAATAATCACTTTGAGAGCTGCTGTCTGTAGAGCAAAAATTCAACCCAGATTATATTAACCTAATTAATATTGATTTAATTTTTAATTTTCACTCAAATTATGATCATATTTTACACCCCATATAATACATTATGCACCTCAATATTTAAGTTTTTGTTGTTGTTGAACAAACACTCAAGAGAAAACATCTGGATTCATGTTTTTATTTTCATTTATATATGCATTTACACGCATATTATAAAGCAAATATACAAATACCAAGCTGTTCTGAACAAGTTAGAAATCAATCGGCCCTAGCCTCTGAAGTAATATTCGTACAGATATGGGCAGGAAGGCTCAAAAAAAAAGACAAAAAAAAAAAGAAATAAACCACTAAAGAAATAGAAGGAAAAACAAAACAAAGCAGCTTGTGGCATTGGATCAGTCCCGAAAGATTTACGGAGCAGCACCAGAACGGCAGCGAGAAAGACGAATAGAAATCAACTCTTGAACTAGACCCGTGCGCTCACGGCACGGCTGTACACGCGTGGACAGAACTAGGATGAACAGTGCAAACACACGGGTCAGAGCCTCGAGTCCGAGGAGGCGTCTGTAAACTGTGAGTGTTGAAGTGTGCAGGGGTCACAGGGGTGACGAGTCGTCGTCGGTGAGCCTGAGTGCTGTCTTTGGTAGGCGGTCGGTTGTGTAGTCCCCGACCGTTTAACAGGAAACCATGCCACGCCGCCTCGCTAACATTCAATTCAGCCTCATCCAATACATCTGATTTCATAAGACACAAACCGGAGGAACAAACATAGTTCTTCGATGATCCAAAAGGCACCATGAGTCAATACAGATACAAAAAAAAAAAAGAAAGAAAAAAAACCACTTAACTGGTTGAAGACCTAAATGTGATTACCATCATAGCCTTTACAATGCAAGTAGTTTGACTTTTTTTAAACAGGATGCAAAATCTTCTGAATCATAAATACAAACCCTTTGCATCCATAACAGTTGTTCTATTGAGAATTATTAGTGGACTTGGCTTTGTAAGAACAATTTTTTTTTTTTTTAAACATGCCAGACTTGCTTCTCCTCATAAATGGGTTTGGTCAAGGGTCCCCATCCTACCAGCAGGGGGCGCGACACAGCTTCATTCAGCTTCTCACTGGCTTTTCAACTCAGAAGCAGCACCCTGCACAGGGCTTGAACATCTTTTCCCAAAAATGGAAAATGAGCAGTGACACTAGATGAGAAAAATGAAAAGAATCCCAAGAAAATTAAAAACACAATCATGTACAAGAATCATTGCTGTGAAAAGGGAAATCTACTATTGCCTGGTCCCTTATGGGCTCATCTTGTATGAATATCTCAAAAAGAGCATCAGATTCCCCCCTGACTTCCTTGGTGCCTTTGAATAGATGTAGATTCCTTCAACTAAAGCTATATGCTGGGTAACTGAGAATATATGAGTGTATATGTGTGGTGAAGGTGCGTACGAGGGGTCAATCACATGGAATCTGTCAAGAACAAGTCATGGTCATATTTCATCCCAAAATCACAGAGCAAGAAATTATATTTAAAGAAAATGAAGCCAATTTGAAAATAATAAGATTTTTTTTTTTAAATCATGAAAATTAAATGTATTTCCCCTTCTAATTCTCATGACCATAATGAAAAATAAAATCCCATTCTTATTACTGTAATGCAAATTTTTTTATTATTTATTTAAATCACGGTAGTATTTATTGTACTGCCTTTATGCAGATTTAAATAATTGTTTTACAGTAATACAGAAAAATACTGTATTATAGTAATAAAAAAAAAAGCTAAATTTCAAGAGGAAGTAGTACAATTAGTACTTAAAGGAACAGTCCACCAAAAAAAAAAAAAAATTGCCATAATTTACTAGCACTCAAGTTGCTGTACGACTTTCTTCAGTGGAATACAAAAGAAGATATTTTACAGAAGGTTAGGAACCAACTTCAATTATAAGTCAATGGGAACCAAAACTTTTTGGTTACCAACATTCTTCAAAATATCTTTCGCGTTCTGCAGTAAAAAAAAAAAAAAAAAAAAATCATGCAGGTTTGGGTGAGTAAATGACGACAATTTTCATTTTTAGATGGACTACGCTTTTAAGTACCATGAAATTGTCATAATACAAACAAAAATTGTCATAATACTTAATAACTTGTCCTAAACAGAGGCTTCATTCATGTATGAAAGGAATGATTTTTTCCCCCATTTTGATTCTTTTAATTTTGGGATGAATAATGAGCAGGACCCATTTTGTAAGATTTATCCATGCACATGTACTCGTTCCTCACTGGGGAGGTGATTCATCGCAGCGACCCTGAACACTGAAATAGAGGCATGTGTGATTGACAGCTACATCATCATCATCATTATCATCAGTAATCAACTGCCCTACATTCATCCGTTGACCTTCTGAATCTTATCTGAGCTTTAGTCTAACTGTATGCACAGACACAACCTGTCAATCAAACGGTAACCTTTGGTCACGGTCAGCTTACTTAAAATTCGAGGCAAATCCTGCCCTTGACTAGTGTAAATAGTGGCCTTCCATCTCCAACATTCGAATTATCAACCAACCGGGACGTTAAACCTCCACGAAACCCATACAAGCATTTAAATCTTGAATTCAGTGTGCAATCCTTGGTAATAAAGTGGATGTTGAGGTTAGCTGTGAAAGCATTTAGGTTAACTCAACCCGTCTGGTTATATCTCTGTTTGAATGCAGGCATTGCGCACAGGACTAGCTGGCTGAGGAAGGTTGTTATTGTGTTCTTTAGGCGAGCTTTGGCCCGCGTCAGCCGCACAGATTAAACTCACATTCTCCTCTGCAATATAGCACAGTGGACGTTCTGCTGCCCCGTCAGGGGTAAGAGGGGCTACCGCAGCTTGTGGGAGGGTCCCAGAGGCGGGGCAGTTTTCCAGCCGGTCGTTCTCGACCTCAGGAAGAGGGCTGACCGTTCCGCCTGTGTTGGGATGTCGGATGTGAGACTCGTAGCAAGAGGGTCTGCAGGCATCCAGGTCGGAGCAGCTGAACTCGGAGAAGTGGCTGGAGTGCGAGTCGGCCACAGACGGCAGGCTGCCGCTCAGGGAGGGCGAGTCCAACTCGCTGGAATTGGTGCTGCGGCGCTCTAGCAGCTGGGCATCCATGTCTTCGCGCGTCTCGTTGATCTTGGTGCCACCGCTCTTTTTGCGCAGCTTTCCTTTACTCTTCTTCCCGGAGGAAGAGGACGAGGTGGAGGATGGCTCCTTGGCCCAGCGAGAAGACACGCACTTGCCCTCGTGCGGACAACCAGAGGGGCAAACGCTGGCCCCGTGCCCTCCACTGCTGCCATCGTCCATACTGCTGCTGCCGCTGTGGTGCCTGAGCTTCCCCCGTTTAGATTCCACATCCACCTGCACCTCCATACTGTTCCCATCTCTGCTCCACAACAACAGAAAACTATTAATTACAGCCCAACTTCCTACAGGCCCTTATGTTACATCATTATTATTCAAACAGATTTGTTGAGAAGTCTCAAAGTGCTTGTAAACTACAATTCTGTCATGACAACTCTCACAGTGTGTGGCATGGTAATGGATATGACAATGTTAATATATATTTGGTCTTGGCGGAATAGATCTGCTACAGAGCAAGTACGGGACTTGTTACTGCCAATACATACAGGCACGCTGCAGTGAGCAAGTAAGACATGCTTCTGCTGTACAATATAGCATACATGAATTACCCATAGCAGATCTATACAGGTGGAGGGTTTCTGAAAGCACGCTGCACTGCTAAGGCAAACGCTAACCAATAATTTGAAGGTTGAGCATGCCAGCTCACAAGCTACTGATACAGCAGGAACTAATCAGCTGTAGAAATATATAATTGCAAGTGTTTGAGTTAAGAATCTATTAGCCTGCACCATCTAGAGTTTCATTACAGAACTTTGCATTTAAATTCTTTCAGTTACATAAATACAGACCTGTCCAGAGGCAAGTAGGCATTGAGAATGGATCCAGCCATTGCTTTGGTACTAGCGTTGTCACTGATTGTCCCCAGACTGACGGTACCAGACTCCCCACTCAGACTGCAACGCTCCTTTTGAACATCAGCTTGAACCTCCAACCTGAGACAAACAAACAAATGAAAGGCTTTTTCACACCAACCTTAATGTTTGGCTTTTGGATTATTGCCGATAATAGGCTCTGTCAACAGCTAAAATGTATGATTCTTAGCAGTTTTGTTCATCATGATAATCTTCACAACTATGAATTTTGAAGCCTAAATACAATCAGCAGTAGTGAACAGCTAAACGTAGGCTATAATTGAACTACACATGCGGCAATCACCGAGCTTCCGTCTTTATAAAAAAAAAAAAATTTGTTTGGAAGAGCACGAAAACACAATGAGGCTGTGAAAGCAGACTAGGGAGTAGATGAGAAAAAGTGTTTTGCGTGAAGATGTTTAATGTCCCAGAGAACATCTGTATTCCCATTTAGCCAATTAAAGTTAAAACATCAAAATGTACTCGCATTCTTGCAGAGAGTAAGTATAAAAAGGTCTTTTTGGACTGGGTCTTTTGAATTTTAGTTCATTTTGCACTGACTTCGAGAGACATGGCCCTTTAAGGTATTGTTTTTGGCCAATAATTGAGCACATGACTTGACATGTAAACAAGGTGTCACTGACCTGTTAAAGCAGTTGACCATGGCACTTCCTGACAAGCTGCCAGTGATGCTGGCACCAGCAAGTGCCATTGTGCTGGCGTTCTCACTCAGGTTGTCTCTCATTGCTCCAATACGCTCCATGTGGCTCCCGCTGGCACTCAGGCTGCCCGTCAGACCCCCTACACTGCCCTCACCGATGCTGGGGTTATGCCTGGTCTCTGCTACTGAAGTGGTGTCTGTTGAGGTAGAAGGGGGACATTACAGCAGTTAATAAAAACTCTGGAGCTGTACTGTTGATTGTATTTTTTCCCATAATGCTTCAAACTTTTATTTGCACCTTCAAAACTGATTAGGCCCCTATGATTTCAGTGATGTGGAAAATGCAGACATAATCGTAGGACCTAGCCATAAAATGGAATTTAGCCAATTTTGGATGAATAAATGCTGGGCTGTATACTTCAAATCATGAAATGGACGTGTCTGTGAATATTGAAGCACAAAAAGACTGTTCTGCATGTCTCTTTGAATGTGGGTCTACTACATACAAACTCAAGCACACGTAACGCTCATGTTTTGTCAGCGTCTGCAGTCTCAATATATGAGTGAGGACACAAGCTTCATTTTCAGAGCTGCTCTGAAAGTCACTTCACCAGCATTTCACCATTTAATGTGATAAAACTATGGTCTCTGTGATTAAACTAAGGTCTTCATTACAACCCAGCTGGTTTAATTTAAAACTATGACAGAAATATATTACTATTATCCAGTAGAATGTACTTCTCAAAGTAATAATACAGTTTATTAACACATGATTTTTGTTTATGGAATATCAGTTTTAATTTAAACTATAAACCAATCACTTTGTTTGCCAAATATTAATTATATAGTTCATAAATTAGATTAATTAGACATCCTTTTGATTATTAAAATTGCACTATACATTATAAATTACATTATAAAAAAACAAAAACGGAATGCAGAAAAAATGTAAATGAAAATTTGAGAAACCTAGCTTACACTGCACATCAAGACAAAAGCTATTTGTTCCCAGCGTTATTTGAGCTTCATGGGAATTAATTGGCGTTTGACGGAAAAACAACAACTTGATCCTTGAGTATCAGTAGTTGTGTCTGGAAAAGGATAAAACTCAAGGTCTCTAGATATGGCTCACCTTCAAGTCTAGTGGAATTTACTTTACCCTGCAAATCGTACACATTTTAGCAAACTCCAGGAGAAGCACTTTAAACTAGAACACATTTCACACATTTGCATTAAGCCTGAGCAAGAAGTAGAGAAAGTGTGAAATGGGATAGACAAATCCTGGGGGAGAGACAACCAAGACAGACACTGTGAATGAGAGAATAACAGAGAGAATGCCAGATTCTGAAAGCTTTTCGACAGTGTGCACTCCATTACAAAGCTGTTGTGAACAGCAGTGTGTTTGCCTTCAGTGAGTTTCACTCACCAGTCACAGCAGCTCCAGTGCCCACGTTCATGTCGTTCTCATCATCAAACTCGATGCGTACACCTTTTCCATTCC
Source organism: Rutilus rutilus (assembly GCF_951802725.1). Taxonomy (NCBI): domain Eukaryota; kingdom Metazoa; phylum Chordata; class Actinopteri; order Cypriniformes; family Leuciscidae; genus Rutilus; species Rutilus rutilus. The sequence continues at coordinate 14,903,496 of NC_140216.1, forward strand.
CCGCAGACACGCCGCAACCACCGCTGCGGCACAGAGAGATGGGCACCACACCATAGACGTATGCCAACATGATGGGCACTCCTATCCCTATGCAGACACAAAATATAATGGTTACTCAATACTAGTAGTACAGCCACCTTTAAACCAGATAGATTAGCAATTAAACTAATTAACTAAAAAACTAACAGGACTTACAAGGCAGAAAAAAAGAAAAGTGTTAAGGGCCATTCACTCCAAAGAGAATAACTATAAAGTCAGTCAAAACGGAGGAACAATGTCGTTGCAATCACTTTCTGCATTTTTCCCCAGCTGATCAGCAATAAAAACATTGAATCAGCCAACAGCAAATCAGAATCCCCCTGGCTGTAAAAAGTGAGCATTGCAAACATCTGTGTCTGTTTTTTTTTTTAGTAGATTCTATGACCTTAAAACGCCAAGCTTTTAAAACTACTACTTTCTATTCAGGCTTTCTCAAGCCAGCATCTAAGTTTGTTCACAAACTCATCTAGTTATAGTCATTGTTCTTGGTTATACAGGCCTTTAGTATTACATTTGTAGTAGGGCTGTCAAATGATTAATCGTGATTAATCACATCCAAAATAAAAGTTTGTGTTTACATAATATATGTCTGTGTACGGTGTATAATTATTTTCTGTATGTAAATACACACACATGCATATATATTTAAGAAAAATGTGTTATTTATATATAAAATTTATATATAATATAAATTATAAATAATATAAATATATATACACAGTATACATGCAAATATTTCTTAACTATATACATGCATGTGTGTGCATTTATATATAGAAAATAATTATACACCGTACACAGACATATATTATGTAAACACAAACTTTTATTTTGGATGTGATTAATCGCGATTAATCATTTAACAGCCCTAATTTGTAGTCAAGCTTAATTTTAGGCTTTGGCTGTGCGGTGTAAAGGCAGCTATAATATAGCCAAGGATGATCAATAATTCAGCATGCAAATATTACAATGACATCACTGTCGGTTACATATTAAATAAAAAAGTCAATGGGATATTTTACATTTATTAATCTTTAATTTAGCCTAAAAAAAGTCTTCAGCGTGTTATCTATAAAACAAATTAAACGTTCTATTTAAGTCTCTATGTTAAGAAGGTAGGGCTGAATTAATTGTAACCATTTAATACTTAGGGTTATGGGTTCAGAATGGGGGTGGGCGATATGGCCAAAAAAAAAACTATAACTATCAGTCAATATCGATAATTAGCACGATAAATGTCAAATGAGGGCTCTACAGTGCGACCATTTCAGTCGCATTTGCATGTTCTAACGGGTGATATTGTTTCAAATCATAAAAAAGGTATGTGTTGCCTGATGACGCGTATCTTCAGCACAGCTTTTGACAGTAGCTTGAGTTGACAATAGTAGCAGCTTGAATTAGAATGCAGATGTAAATTTATGTTCATTAATAAAAACAGTAACATTGTAAAAATTTACTTAATTTTGATATGGTAAGATTAAAATATTCTGACTGTTTGAGAAATTAACCATTGGTCTTCCATAGTAGCATACATTTAGATCATGATAACCAGTTAAAACCATGCATATAGCACCTCAATAACATGGTAAAATGTTCGTATGAAAAATAATAGCCTAAATATATTTAGTATAAATGCAAAAATGCTATAGCTTAATCAGAAATACTGTAATTATATTCCATTACTCCTTTAATACATGTCTTCATTAATAAAATTTGATATCAATATCCCACATTTGCCAAAATACCATGGTGCAGTTAGTGCTACTAGTAACTACTAGCTACTAGTACAGTAAATCCATGTTAAATGATGGCGATTTGTAGATCGAAAAGCCTTCTGACAGTATCGTTGCACACAGTATTGCTCAGCGTTGAGACCGATCAGCGAGTAAACGCATCTGCTCTAGTAAGTCGAGCGGATAAATTGTCCGTGTGACGCAGTTCAAATGAGTAGCGCCGTTTGATTCCGCTTTATATCGAACTCTAGTAATCGCTTTATTTAGAAATTATATTGCGATAATTATTGTTTTTTCGCCCAGTCCTAGATCAGAACAAACAAATTAAAGTTCTTTAATAATAATACAAATCAAACTGCTGTAATTCAAATCAAAGTGACTCATTAGGGAGAAAAAAAGAAAAGAAATTGAGTCTGCTTACCAACAGTGACAGCAGCAACCACTGGAGACACAATCACTGACAATGTCACCCCGCCGGCGATGACAAGGTTCCTCTTGTGCTTAGAGATGTCCTTTCCCTCATAACGATTATGAATCTGAAGTAGATGGATTCAAAGAGTGAGTGAACACTGCTCATGCACATTCATTATTCTCGATTAAATTATGCTAGCGTTATGAGTAAGCAAAGTGTAATTTCCAACTTGATGATCTAACAAGAGTCTCTTGAAGATCAAACAAGGTGGATAAGTGTGTGATAAGACATGTAGGTCGTCATATTTCACAATGCACAGCTCAGTTAGAATTGAGGTCAGATAAACAGACCGTTGTGGAAATCCCTTCATAATGAAATTCAGACTGAACAGCACATATCTGAAGTGCTATTAATCATTGTAAAAAGTAACCCAGTTTGCAGTGAGTTCATCTGGTTCAGAGACGAGCTGCATATTAACTCGAACACGAAACCAAATCCTAAATGTAGGACACAAATTATACTTATTTGCTGGACATCAATCTCAAATCTATTAATACAGATGTAAGAATAGCAATTGCCAAACTGATTTCTACATGCTGGCACCATTCTAATAGGGTTTATAATAAGCAACAGTGTTTTTCTAGTCAGATCAAATGAAGGCCCTTTATTATCTTGTCATCATGACAAAGGAATTTGGAGAAACTGACTGCATTTTCTATGACAGCTCATTTTGTGAACCAAATTTAAAAGAAATCATCTGACGTATATTTTTCCTTAATTTAACCCATGCTATGTGCCAATTACATTACAAGCCTTAACATTACAAGTTAAGGTTGATAATTGTAATGGTTTTCTAATGATAAATTAGATTAGATAGAATGAGAAAAAGATTGTCCATGATTATCAGCAAAGCTTAGCATTCATGAAAGGTTTGTTGAAAATATATGCAGGCTTTGTACACACAGGCAAAATAAATTACAACATACAATGATTTTTAAACTCTTAAAAATAAAAGCGTATGGTTTAACATTGAAAGAAATTTCAATGACTATTTTTACAGTTATTCTATAATTTTTATTGAACCTTTTTATTTTACAATATAATAGCTTTATTAATTATTATTATTTAAACAAATTATTAATCATTAAAAAATATTTGAATTGAATTGGTCAGAAACAGTAGGATTGTGGTCTATGAAAAATATCATGTGGAAAGATATACATACACACTTGACTTTATGGTTACTGAAAGCATTAACAGGATGGACTACACTCAAAAACAAGTCTTCAGAATAAGATTTTTTATAAGATTTATAAGATTCTTTTTTTATTATCATTTATTTATTATGCAAAAGCACTTCCCTACAAATTATCCCAAATGTTTTCTAGAATCATTCATTCTTTCCAAATAGAACTATTCAATTCATGTATCTTTTGACATCCCAATATACATTGCATAAAAATTTAATATTGCAATGTCAGTTTTCAATATCAAGCATTCCTAATTGTTTTGTAATCCAAGCTACAAGTATGTAATGCCACACATACTGCACTTACGTTTGTATTTCAAACACTAAATGAAAAGCCAAAGTTTCGGCTTGAATGTATAAAATTCAGTAATCCTCTAATAGTTGTGCTATCGTTACGAGTTCAGCATCCTGCAGGATTATCATGATAGAGTAAACAGAGATAGAACGTTCAGTTCTCAGTCCTCTTATTCCACAATGACAGATACTCTCAGTTGTTGTAGAAGAAAGACTTTTGGCACCATGCTGACACTCATATAAAAGGACTTTCGCACCAGAGGAAACTTTTCATAGTTCCTAGAACTATTGGCAGAAGTAACACTTTTTGGCTTATTCGCACCGCAGGAACTGGAATAGGAACGATTTTAATTTTTAGGAACTACTTTTGGGGGAACTAAATTAGCTCCTACTTCAAAGTAGGGTCTAAACCAGCACAATAGGAACTACCAGTGACGTAAGTGTACGCTGATTGGCTGAACGCATGTCAAACACCGGCACCCAGCATTTAAAAAAAGTTCTCGGGGAACTATCCTAGTGGCTAGTTCCTATAAATAAGTTCCTAGAACAACCTGGTGCGAAAGCCTCTTATTACTTTGGCAACCAATGTAGATTTAGAAAATATGTAAAAATAAATAAAAAAGGGATCTGATTTCATAACTTGCAAAAATGTGTAGACAATTGATCCAAAAGATTAGGTTTGGAAAAAAACAACAATTGGGTACAGCAGAATTAAACCTTACTTTTCGTTCTCAACATTCAGAGATTATTTGGAGTAGTCACCCACCTTTCTACCCACATACACAGGAATCCCAATGATCATTGCAGGTATAGCAATGCCAGCAATAAGTGCAATGCCAACCGGAGCGCCGACAAGTGTCCCCAACTGCCACAGGATTTTCTTCTTCCTGCTCCAGGGCTTCTTACCCCAGAACGTGCATCCTGAAGGACTGTGAAAGAAACAGAGAAATTAAACCTTGAAATGTAACCTTACCACACACAAAAAAATAATTCTACCACCCTTTGGCCTTCATCTGTTCTCACACAGTGTCAATAATGCATGATTTATGTCATTAGGCCTTATATTGTGAACGTTGCAGTGGTCTTCAGTACACTAACCTTAAGTAGTGCAGGTCAGAGATCTCCTTCATACACAGCCAGCAGAACTCACAGCCACACACAGCGCAGGTCATGTGATTACAGCTCCCATCGTTCATCTTAATGATGTAGGCCGCACAGCGGGGACATGGCTTTATGTCATCGGCTTTAGGGACACAAGACACAGCGGTTAAAACCACTCCTCGTTGAAATGTATGAGATTTGAAAACACAGTATGTGATTTTATAAGGGAGAGATGCCATTTTCATTCTAGACAGCATTTGACTTGTTTAAACTGATTGATTGATTTTAGAGCAGTGATTCCTCAACTTCATGAATCAAACTTCAGCGAGGCCCACATCTGACATAAGATATAGCACCAATAAAACAGACCAAACTTTGATGTCAAGTGGCCATGGGTCTGCACTGTGTTAGTGTGCGTTTTGTGGGCTTACTAGCAGCGCCGCTCTCCTGGCTGTAGCTGAGTGACGATGATCTGAAGGGTCTCAGACGGAGGCTCTGAGCTCTCTGCTGTCGGGCGGCGTCACAGGTCTGATTTGGGTGCCACAGCTGTTTACAGTGGTAACAGAACTCCGTTCCGCAGCCCTCACGACCACACGTGATCTTTGGACAGCTGGCACAACCGAAGGCAATGACTGCATACCTGTCAAATCAAACAGACAAATACTTTCACAGCTATACACGAACATACTAGAAAAGATGCATTAGCTCATACATATCTGAGGGCACCCATCTAGCAGGAAAAATCAAGATCAACATTAGTACGATTACAGTAAACTAATAATTAGTAAACTAATCATTCATGTTTGTTCATTATCCCAAACAAATATGCCATGTTACATAACTGCAGCTATCTGGTAACAGCATGGAGTCTTTTTGACCCATCTAGATTAACAGCCCCGCTAATTCAAACTGATGGCATCATCAATTACCGCTGGCAATGGCCATTGTGACCCGATCTCTATTAATGAGAACTTATTAAATGATGCTGGAAGCTGTGCTTGTCTGCAAGGATAATGGTTGTTGGAAAGTCACAAGGGGGCAGATGGAGTGATCTGACAGAAAACAGTGACAGGATCCCTATGCTAACTGATGTGTGTGCTAGACAGAAAAAGTTGCATAAGAGCCTACAACAGTCCTTGTAATGTGATAAAGGACTAGAAGCTGAGAAGCTTGAATGTGCGCAACAGGATCAGTCAGTTATTCCAGCAACAAATACGACATTATCTCAAAACCTCATGAAAGAGTCTTATGTTTGCATGTGGACTGACATAATTACACAATTTAATTTGATACAAAAGAAGCTACAACTCCTTGGTGCAAACCAGATGCCATTTGGTGAACTGGTCGGTTTTCAGCCTGAGAAACACCATGACATCTGTTTCCACAAACAATGTGGCCTTTGTCATTAGAGTTTGCCATTTTTCTAGAGGAGTCTGAGAGTGTAAGAGTAAACACAATGCTGGAGACATAAGACACCCCTGCCTGATCTACAGTCAACCCTAACAAAAAAAATAGCAATGTCAAAATAAGGATAGTGACAGCACAAGAACAAATGTCACAGTATGAAACATGGCACAAAGCCTTTCCACTAAACAGAAAATATGTGCAAATTTTTAAACATGTCTTCCAAGACTTTAACCTTACCCAACCTTAGCCAGCCCTGTAGTGCAACAATGCAGAATCAATGCAACTCAATCCGTCTGCTATTCACATTAACTATGAACATGCTCTACTAAATGTCTGACAACCAGAAAGTGTCTGAAAAGTATGGCTACATAGTTTTATTTTTTAAAACCTCAAATACTTTTTGCTTAAAGCATTCAACATTCCTTTAATTAAATATAAAGGTCGCTTGCTTTAATACTGTTATCTAAAGCAGGGTTTTATAACCTGGGGGTCACCCGAGTTCTCTTGTAGCTCTTTTCCACCAGAATAGTTTGCGTTCTTGAGCCAGAGCCGGTTCTCGGCCAGGCAAAATGGAGCCTGTTGAGCCGCATATTTCCACAGACTTGAGGAACAAACAGTGATGTAATGCTGCTATGTGTTGTTTACATGGCTATAAGGAATCTAAAATCAAACAGTGTGCATCCCGGTGTTTGTGCAGGCAGTGTGGCTGTTCACAGTAGCGAGAGTGATTCTAGCTTATCGGCAGCTTACCTCTCTTGCACGCACAGTTTTATATATTTAGATATAAAGAGCAATGTTCTGGCCAGGAATCCCCTTTTCTTCAGCAGAGATACGCAGAACAGATCAATAACGCACGCACAAAGTCCAGGAACCGGAACCGTATCGTTGGAAAATCTCTCTCTGATCACCCCTCAAAGCATACCACAATATATAACTGCAACCTGCCATGACACATTGACTAGTTCTTGTTTCCTCCATTCTTGATGGTGCTTTGGCACGTTTAAAAAAATACCTAGAAAAAGTACCTAATTTATCTAACTGGAAGAGCTCTTTGCCAGACACAACAGACATCCTCTAAAGCAGAGGTCTTCAACCCTGCTCCTGGGGACCCACTGTCCTGCAAAGTTTATCCAACCTGCTTCAGCACACCTGCCTCTGAATTTTCAAGTGATCCTGAAGAGCTTGATTAGCAGCTTCAGGTGTGTTTAATTAGGGCTGGAAATAAACGTTGCAGGACAGTGGGTAGCCAGGAGCAGGGTTGAAGACCTCTGCTCTAAAATGACAGGTTAATAATACCTGCTGAGAAAATAAACAAGTGTAAACGATTATCAAAAAGGACAAGAGAAAAAGGCAGCTCAAAATGTTGTGTTATTCAAACACAGGGCACAGCTGGATGCAGATCTGAGTGCTTAGCATGACAAGAAATGCTGCCAGGCTCTCCACTGGCCTGATAAAGACTCCATTCAAAGTGACAGTGTCACCAGTGTCAGGCCTTCAAAAGCGCTGATCACAATACAATACTGTGCCTTTGGCTTGTGTTAACTTCAAGATGACGTCCCAGACAGATCTGGCTCAGAGTGCAAGCTGATCAAAAAAAGAGAAAAGCTGAATCCCTGCCCAATTTCACAGTGCTCATTGTAAAAGTCTCTGGGGCCTTTTTAATAAGAACATTTACACTAATGTTAAAACCGTTGGGGTTAACACTTATTTTGAACTTTCTATTCAAAGAATCCTAAATTATCACGGTTTCTACAAAAATATTAAGCAGCACAACAGCATTGATAAGAAATGTTTTTTTGAGCAGCAAATCAGCACATTTATGAAGGATCATGTGACACTGAAGACTGGAGTAATGGCTGCTTGAAAATTCAAACTGTCATAAGGATAAATTACATTTTAAAATATATTCAAATAAAAAAAAAAAAACACTATTTTAAATTGTAATTAATAATAATAATAATAATAATAATAACCAATATTACTGATTATGTATTTTTGATCAAATACTTGCAAGTCTTGATGAGCATAAGACTTTTCAAAAACATTTTAAATTCTTACTGAGCCCAAACATTTGAATGGTAGTTTACATTCATGTATACTTTGACAGAAACATTAAGAATGTAGCTTAACTATGTGAAACCTGGTGTAGCTTAGCTTAATTATAACTGTGCATGTAAACATACATATTGACACTTCTAAAGTCAATTTAGGTAAGAGGCTGTTTATAAATGCTTACACACACACACACAAAATGACCTCTACACTCGCACATCAAAACAAACAGACCACAAATAGGCAAATACACACAACATGCAGACATGGCAGCTGAGGCAACACAAAGGCAGCTGTGGCAACATCACAGCCATGCAGTTAAAAACCAAAGCAGCGATTTAGACCTAACCACAAAAAAAAAGAAAAAAAAAGAAGTCGTCGTCATGAAACCCCCAACTCCCATCATGCTGCTATAGCAACAGGATGTTAGCAGCATTGTCAAAGTCCCTTTTCAGGCAAGTCATTTCACTCGGCAGCCATCTTTGAAACGCCTCTCAGGCAGCTATTTCAGTCATGCAAGTGCAGCTCCCATCTTTGAATGGGGAGTATCAAATTCTCCAAAGCTATTCACCAAGCTTACAATTCAATTTCATATTTGAAATCACCAATGAAATTGATGAAATTAAAACTGTATTATAAATGTAGTTTAATATGTTCAAAAAGCATAAAAAAAGCTTATTTTTCAGTCTAGAGCAGCCAATGCACATGTGCAGTCCTAATACTTATCGCAATATTTAAAGCCAAAACAGTGTTAATATTGTTAACGAAAACTATGACGAAAAATGTTCGTTGACGACCTTTTTTCCCTGACTAAGACAAGATGAGACACCCACGTCATTAAACGATAACTGACTATATCAACACACGCAATATCGTTGAATATCGAGCTTTTCTGTTAATAGAACACGTTTTCTACCCGGTCTTTTCAATAGTATCTGGCAACCATGCGCTTGCGCACGCGCTCTCTCTATGCTGCTGAAGCGCTGATGATCTGAAAACACAGACAAGTAAGCTGGAGATCAGCGATCTTCATTTGAGATTTTCATTCATCTGAGAAGTGTCATTCAGTCGGTCTGTGTTCGATCACAAGCCGCTTGCGCTGTTTGTGCGACTAAATCTGCGATCAAAATGCAGGCTGATATCCAGCAGTGTTTTTAATGTTGATCATATTATTCGAGCAAGAATAGGGTTGCCAACTTCTGGAAAGGAAAATAAGGGACAATCGTGGTTCTTTATAGGAAAATAAGGGACCGAATAAGGAACACTCAAAATATTTGTTCTGTACATAGTACATGTCACTGCAGTGTCTGCAGTTAAGTATGTGTATAAAATATGTATAAAGGGTACACCTGAGATTTGGAGTCAGATTGCAGGGGGAAAATGGGCAAAAGCACTAGTCTACTTTTGTTTTTTGACCAAAGTTTGTAGGCTATGCCTGCAGCCTGTACCTCAAATTAAAGAAATCTTAATATCCTTTTAGATTCTAATTCTTAAACTTTTCTTTTGGTTTCTTAATTTCTAAGGCCCATGAGTAACACATCGGTACACATTTTCAATGGTTGCACATTTTCTGAAAAACAAATAATGTTGAAACTAGAAATGTATCTCTTTTTTTTCTATAAACAATTAAACATTCCTGAGTGCCACAAATAGTAGCCTATAGGCTATTTTTCCAAAGTTTGTCCCTGTAACTGTAAAAGTATCTCAATATCCTTCTATATACTAAGTAAACTTTTTAAGGCCCTATATGGTTAAATTATTGAATTATGTCTAAAATTATTGAATTTTACCCATTTTCAACATAGGCTATAGCTACACCAACGGATATTATTGTAAATATCATCAACCTCTATTCAAAACGATAAGCTTAAAAGTAAATTTTTTTTGGTCTGTCTGTCAGGAAGATACAGAGATGACATGGCATATTATTTAAAAGCACAATAAACTGGATGCATTTAGACAATGGCACTTTTTTGAACTAGGCCTATATGTTGTTGCAACCATGTATGAATAAATGAAAAGTGCATACTTTCCAGATAAAGAGAACTTAGATGATTAGTATGGGCTGCTTTTTAATGCTTGAGACTTTATTGGTTATTTTGTGTTTCAATAACGCGGCCAAGAATACGCTACAAGTTACTTTAATGAAAATGTTTCTCTCTATTTAACATTAACTTACAGTAACCTAGCCTAGTAAAAGACGACTTCCCTTTTTAATCACGTCTTCCCTCAGGTAGATTATGTGCAGTCGCCCAAACTGATTAACGTTAGCCGGAATCAAAACACAGACAGTGAAAGAATCCAGCCAAGATAAAAAAAATAAATAAAAAAATGAAATAGAAAATTTAAAAGCAAAAATGCAAAGTTTTAATAAAAACTATAATAGTATCTAAAAGAGCACTGCTGTTGACCTATATTTGTTTTTTGACCTGGCACTGATTTCATGCATGTCTGAGCTTGGACAGTAATGATCTGTCATAGGTCCATGCTACACATTTTTGTTTGCAGAAAGTCTGCATATATACTACCATTCAAAAGTTTTTGGTCAGTAAGATATTTTTTGAAAGAAATTAATACTTTTATTAAAAACAAGGTCACACTGGATTAAAAGTGTCAGACATTTATAATGTTCAAAAAGATTTCCATTTCAAATAAACTTTGTTCTTTGCATTTGTCGTCTAAATGTGCACTTACCCGCAGTCCGGAGCAGGGCACCAGCGGCAGTCAGGGTCTGCCACCAGCCAGCGGCGCAGCATGAACTCCTCGTACTTCTCCATGAGCACACGGTCATTGAGTATCATGCGGATGTCGTGGGGGTTGAAGCGCTCTGAGCACTCTGGGCAGCTGATGTTGACCCTGCTCTCAGATATCTCGATGCGTAGATACTGTCGAAGGCAGTCGGCACATGAGCGGTGGTGGCATGTCATGATGTCAGGGAAACGGTCTCTGGTGTGACGCAGCAGGCACAACGGGCACTCCAGCTGCTCAGAGGTGGAGGCTGAGGATGAGGAAGATGAAGATGAGGTGGAGGCCACACCGGGTGCAGAAAGTGCAGAGGCGTGGTCCTGCTGCTGGCACATTTCTGAGTGCACGCTCTCCACACTAGCGATGCCATCCACTCCAGCGGCTAGTGCCCGTGATTTACGAGATTTGGGCTCCCCACAGCGACGACGGAACAGTGAGCGCAGCGAGATGCGGCGTTTTTTAGGCGTCTTACGTACAGAGGGCAAACTGACAGATGAGGCGGCAGAGGGAAGGTCCCTCTCGGACCCTTGCTGCTGCTGATGCAGGCTCATTTCTCCAGAGGAGGCACTGTGGTTTCCAAAGGACTGGGAAGCTTCTACAGGGAGGGCAGGGAAGGAAGAGGAGGAGGGGGAGGGAGGGGAGAGAGAGGGAAAGGGGGACAGGGTTTTCAGAGGGGAGCGCGGAGTGTTAAGACATGGTGGTGAACTCTCTGCAAGCTGCTCCCTTGAGCCAGGCAGCTGAAGTTGAGACACACGTGTCAGTTTGGAGTCACCAGGCTGGATCTCGACCTGATCTGTGAGAGAAACAGAGACAGAAACTGAGTGAGACAGACTGCACATCTTACACGGTGGAAGACAGAAGACCTCATTCGATTCTACATCATTTTCAGATGTCAAAGCATTTATGACTACAATTTTTGGGGAAAGTTTATGTGGGAGTGGGAAAAAGGAAGTGGCGTGAAAGCAATCATTTGAAAATTAAATAAATTGTTGACATTTACTCATATCATTTCAACTATAAGACTTTCTTCAGTGAAACAAAAGATGTTTTGAGAAAGTCAATGTGCACCAAATCTGTTTAGTAACCAACATTCTTCAAAATATCGTTTTATGTTGCACAGAAGAAATAAAGTCACAAGTTTGAAACGACACGCACGTGAACAAATGACAGTTTTCGTTTTTGGTAAGCTGTTCCTTTAATGCTGCTTAACCATTTTTATACAATGTCACTGTAGTAAATGATTTGCTGTACACTGAGCAGTTGGAGTGACGTTCTTTACCCAGAAATGAAAAGGTATGCATAATAGATAATGTAATTCCAGCTTTAAATCTACTAGAAATTAAATTGATTTGATACAGCAGCCCTGATAATGATGAGGGTGTGGTTACTCACCAACTGACGGTAATATATTTACACACATAAACAATATAAAATCGTGTTACAAAACAGAATTGGGTATAGAAACACTAGTACACATACTTATGCATAGCAATAGTTCGGTTCACAAATTTCATGTGAACAGCAAGTTTAAAGGTTGAAATTGATTCCTGCTGTCTGAAAACACATTAAAACACTGCCAAGATGAGAAGAACTGACTCAGTGGAAAAGTTGATGAAAGGCTGAAAACAGCAAGTTCACAGTAATGAAACCATTACAAAAAGACTGGAGAACCACTTTTGAACAGGATGTGACATCACTGATACTGTACGGGATAGAAGAAACTATTGCGTGGCAGTGAAAGCCACATAAACCATGTTAAGGAACCTGAGACAGACCAGCAGAACAGATTGTGACCGGAGAAGAGAATGAGAATCCTTCTCGTCATTCACAGAGAAGTTCTTCTCGCCCTGCCTGCAGGCCTTTCACACTGTTGTAGGTATACAACACATCTGCACTGCCTCAAGAGTTCTGAGAGCTCACATTTCAGACCTCAACAGTAGTGATGATGAATCAAGGTGAGTGATGAAGAGTATCAGTCTCAATTGATTAGCACAAAGACTCTTAAACCAAATGAGGAAGAGACACTCGACTGACATGAATCATCTGAGCTTCCCAAAAATGCTGCGGTCTGTCACATGAGAGCTGAGAGGTCATAGGAATAAAAGGTAATTTACTTAATGACTCACAAAAATAAAAGGCGTTTTCCCACACACTCTCTTTGGCAGTGTGCACCATCTGTTTCTCTCTCTTATAATCTAAGACTCTGCTGCTTCTAAGCCATACCAGAAATACTTCAACCTCCTTGAGCAAATACAAACACACACTTTCCAGCTGTTTTTTTTTTCCACACTCTCCATTCAAAACACACTAGAGTATTTGCTCAGTTTCTCAGTTTGCTCAGCAAGCAGATAGTCAGCCAAATGAGTCCCACTTTACAATTTGATAGAAACTGTGATACACATTCCCACAACAATTGTTCTAAGAATATTCCAAAATATCCAGTGAAATGTGTTTGAAATTAGAATTAGTTTCCCCCAAATCATATGCTGAAATGAGCATCTCTAAGGTACCCGGATATGTGCAGATCCATGCACACTCAAATGGCTAATATTGCCAACAACCTATTGTGCTTTGGAGGAGGATTCAGTTTAGCGTTCTGAACAAACAAAAAGTACTACAAACTAGAGCTGCCCCATAGGAGTCAACTAAATGTTACTTGGTTTGGTCTAATATAGAGATGCACCGATTGATCGGCTGGTGACCGGAATTGGCCGATTTTCACGTGATCGGCCGTGACTGGCGACCGGCCGGTCAGTCTGACAAATGCCGATTTTATGCCGGTCAAATGCACTCGGGCGCCGCATGATTAACATCGCGTAACATCAGCATCACACGTGCACACAGAACAAACATGTAGGAAACCTCGTGAATTACGTCCGTTCAGACCGCAAGCGCGTATTTTTTTTCGCCGTGCATGTTAATCAATGAGTGCATTCACAACGGGAGCAGGAGCAGCGCGTGAGCGTCAAGCAGGAGCGTCGCGAGCAGTTTCGCGAGCACAAGCGCATGTTTCGGCGCCGAGTCTATTTGCTGCACTGCTCACGCTCAATTAAAGGGAAAGCACACTTTTGATGGACAAAATAGCCTAAATAGGGTTTCACAAAAAAGTGCCCAAAATGCACAGAATTTGCGTGTTTTAACAAGAACTGGAGTAGGCGATGTCAGAAAAGAAGACTAATATTTATAGAAAATGTACCCATTTAAACTTGTTTTATTATTCAGTTTGTACAAGTGATTGCAATAGCCTAGGCCTGTGTGTGTGCGCTTTGAGAAATATCTTTATACTGCAAGGCTATATTTATTTTATTTTTTATTGATATATTATTTTATTGCCATTCCCTGTTTTGATACAGATGTTTAGTTTGCTAAATACATATATATATATAAAAAAATTATTGGATATTGAATGTGAAAAGGAAATGGTTCTTCCATAACACTGCACTTCAGATGTGTGTGAATTACCCACACCTGGAGTAATTTATATAGTTCTATTTTATAGTGTTTATCTGTTCAAAAAAAGATGTACTATGCAAATTGTAAAATGTTCTATTACAGAAAAGATATAAAATAAATATTTGTGTGTGCTGTAAAGTGGTTAGAAAAAATAAAATCAGAATCGGCTAAAATCGGTAGGCCTATCGGCAGGTCAAACTTAATGAAAAATCGGAAATGGCCCAGAAAATTGTAATCGGTGCATCTCTAGTCTAATACATTCGTTGGTTGATCACAGAAGAAGAAAAAAAAAAAAACACTTCACAGAGCACATGAAGTGAGCCATTTGGGAAAGGGCCAATACTGTTTGGTTATTATCAAAGGGCCTGTGCACAGCATATTGAAAATATTCCACTACATAACAGAAAGTTAATGGCACATCCAATGAGATTTCAAATAGCCGATAAATGCGCATCTGTGATTAGTTTAATTATAAAGTTACTTTATTGGACTGGACGAAGAACTGTTCGTGACTATTTTAAATAATAAATTGTTGACTTTCATCATGTTGAAAGGCTGCTTTAGGGAGTCTTTACTGCAATACACATCTGGTGGCTTAAACCTTATATTTCACAACCAGGCAGCCGATGAGTCTCAACATTCAGTTAGTTGACCAGAGCAAGTTTTTGGGATCATCATTAACAACAGATGCCAAGAGCTCTGTGTGTGTTTACGTAATACAAGGAAACTGAGATAGATTGTTCCTGAATAACAACTGAAAAAGAAAACTTAAAATTAAACTTTTGCAAAAACATGTTAGGCCAAATATATATTTACATGTATTCAAGGCTGATTCCCTTTGTCTAAATTTGTCTAGATTCCCTATTTTTTTGCCTAAAATACACTTAATACCACTCAGGTAACCTGTCAAAACACACGTAAAGACACGTATGAACCCTTAAGACAAATGCCATGGCAAGCTGATAACATTCAAGAAAGATAAGATACCATTAACAGCCACAGTCTTGCACAGTACACTCATTTGCGGTGCATCATATTCCCAACACAAAACATACAGATAACATCTACACTGTTCTGCTCAATGGGTTTAGTCTAGTCCTGATAACAGTGACTGGTATGCGCAAACAGATCTTGCTCCCTTTATTCAACATTTGATGGTTGAGCTGCTAAAAAATAAAGAGCACACAATGAAATAAAACTGATTTGGTAGCTGCAATGCAAAACGGCTGACGCCGTTGAACACATTCCCACAACACACCTACATTGTCTAACCAGTATGGCATGCTGTTTAGACACATAATAACATTACTCAAATTTTTCGAGTCAATCAAGGACAATTTCCCCAAGACTGCAACAACTGTAAACATACATTTCTAATTTTTAGATCTGGTTCTTTTCAAAAACCCTTTTACAATTAAACTACATCATGAAATATTAAATCACATATTAGAACCCCAGGCACTGGTATGTCTATGGATGAAATGACAATTAAAGACATCAAAAGCATTAGCTTTTAATATTTGAGTACCGGTGCTTTTATGAAGAAAACTTTTTACAACGTTACAGTAAAAGAAAAAGTAGCGATGTTCCAGTGATGGGGGTCCTTGTTTACAAAAGGGGTCGGAGTTCATGTAAACACTGGAGGAGTTAATTAGGCTACATCTGGAAGAGTTTCACAGAAATTAATGTACTGGGTGTAAATGTTTTTATAGTAAACAAACACACAGTGCTCCGAGAGACAACACACAAACAATCCCGCAGGACTTGCACAACCACAATCTTTAACAACTCAGAATCTGTTTATAGCCGGCATAAAGGCCGCTAAACGGGTGGCTGACATGCAACTGTGATGGTACCAAATTTTCATGTTGCGATAATTGCTGAAGCTTTTGTCATGACATACGATATCACAATATGGAAATAAGTTACAAAAAAGTGTTTTCATACTATAACAGGTTTCATAAATATTAATTTAAAGAAATGTATAGCCTACATTAAACAGATTAAAGTAATAATCTGTTTCAAACTGATTAAATTGCAAAAGAATTATAGTCTAAATAACAACAGGTAACCCTTTACAATAAAGTCTCATTAGTCAATGCGGAATACTTGATTCTGATTGGTCAATTGCGCCATCCAGCGGTATGTTATTCCCCTATAACAACCGCTGAAAACGGATAACACGTGTGCATTACTGAAGTCAGCAGCGCTATATGCTAGCTAGGAACGTTTTTTCTTCGTGGAAGTTGTGTTTGGTGAGCTAATCAAATATTAAAACTAATATTAATAATCAAATCAATATTTTGTGTAGTTATTTAATCAAGTCATCCAGTATAGTGGACTCGCTCTCTCATTTAATTCAAATGCAGCAGCTGCCATTTTGGAACTATTGTTTTGTACACTGTTTGGATTACAAATATGGTAACAAACAGATTTGAATATTTATCAAATCCATATTTATTTATGTGGCGGAAATACAACCGGCTGGACGTACATTATCCCTTACTTAACAATGAGCAATAGCTACATTTGTTACAGAAGTTATTATTCTTTAACGTTAGTTAAAAAGAAAATACAACTGTTAGCTCAAGTCTATTAAATAATACAGTTACTACTTTTGATTTTAATATGAAATGCTGAAATTAACAGATTAAAAAATGCTTTAGAAGTAGCGAACCAAAAATATTTGAAAACTTTTCATAACATAAAAGCTCTTTAATGTCGTGTATTGCGCCATTGATGTAAAACAAACTGCGTTGAGCAAAGAGAAGTGCGCACATCACTCACGCAATCAGAACGTGATCAGCTTAAAAAAAAAAAAGATGAAGTTCACACAGTGAATGAATGAAGTGAACTCCATCTGTGCATGTGATGAGTTTAGGGTGCATTTGGGAACGCAGTTACGCATTTTCACATTTGCATAGTTCACGATTACAGCATTTTGTAAACTTGTTTTCAAAATAAAAGCTCGACTGCAGTTTCCGTCAAAATAAAAGCTCACAGGTTTATCTCTTGCATGGATAGAAATTATGACAAAACTAATTATAAAAGTTTCATTTATTTTTCAGCTCATTTGTTTTATGGCTCTTACTATCATAGGAATAATATTACAACGTTATCATTAATAGTAGCAGTAGTATTATGTAGTGTACTGTAGACAAGACATTGTGTCACAACTGAAAAGAGATTTAAGTCCAGATTCAAGTCAAAGCACATACTTTTTCTTTGTTCAATTTGCACACTGAACATGGGTCGGATCTCTTAATTTTGAACTCTCAAAGTGCACAAGATAGATGAATTTAACTTTGAAGTATACAAAATTTTCTTCCGAGAGGGAGAAAAGAAATTTAGGGTAATTTTCTTCTGCATACCCTAGGGACCGAGGTGCACCTACCACAGTTTCACAAAATCCTGTGGGAAACACTGCACAAGGAAGCCATTTGGCTCATATAAAATAGCAGCCAGCATCATAAAGAACAGCTCACATAAGCGAGACATTTTAAGATTTATAGGGCCACTACAGTAACTACATGGAAGCATGTAAACCAGCTAAGTTGCTAAGAATTACCCTCTACCCAAAGCAACTGAGAAAGAGCAGTCAAAGTAACAGCCAGGGCGGAGACACCAGCACAGTATAAAACATTCTACTCCTACCCTTCTTTTTTCCAGTCAGCTGAGGGCCGGGAGGAAATGATGTCAGCAGCTAAGCATTTTGTGAGGCTAAGTTCATCTGCTCTGTGTTTGTGTGTTCACAAAGATACCAAATAGGCCTTTTCTTCATCAGCACAATTGCTGATTATGCCAGCAGGAGACTGTCCGCTTGCCACTGTCCCAGCTGCTTCAGGACACACACACACACACACACACACACACACACACACACACACACACATCTCTCAGAAGCTGGCATCCTGTGTGCAGCTCCGGAGAAGCAGGCATGTGTACAGAATGCAGTGGGATTTCTGTAATGAGCTTATTAAAGCAATTTCCTAGAACATTCTTCACTGAGGACAGGCTTCCTCACCGTGACAACGTACATTCGGTCTACTCCTAATGCCTGCCCTGTTACTTCTTGATCACTCACCATGTTTCACCTTGTATGATCACACTGATACTATATACTGGACACAGAGCTTTGATCAGATATTAAGCATGACACACCAAATCCAAAAGCCCTGAGCTTTCTAAACTGCTGTCAGCTGAGCAGCTAAAATAAAAGGCTTATTCAGGTTTGGTATAATCCGTCTTCATTCCAATCTAACCATAGAAAGTACACAGGATACTTAACAAGTACAGGTAGAGCTACAACTAGCAGTGTTCAATGGCCCTTATACAATATTTACCAAGCAAAATGACCTCTGGCTAGCAGGCGGTGCTTGTGCCAAGAGACAAAATAAAACCAAAATAGCTCAGTATCCTGTGCATTTTACATACAGAACAGAACAAACAGTTAGCCTAAACATCAATACCTTGTCTGGCAGTGTTGGGGAGTAATGATCCAACTAACTTAACTTTTCAGTAAAACTTTTTTTAAACAGCTTTTCCAGTAATAAGCTAGTTTTCCAACAAGTACCACAGTATTGTGATAACCGTCAGCGTTTATGTCATCACACTTTATTGTGCAAGCTGCTCATGAGACAAACTGAAGAAACAATCTAATGCCCTCCTAAAAAGTTCACTCAAAATGGCATTTGGAGGTACAATTCATTCATTCAGTTGGCTAGTTTGTCAAGTAAAACCAATACTTAGCAAAAAAAAAAAAAAAAAAAAAAAAAAAAAAAAATCGGAAAATCCGTTCCTACATTTTCAACTCAGTTATATCCGCCTTATTTCGCAACGCATAAGTAAGCTACTTTCCATAAATGTGCGACTTCAGTTCAGATTTATTAGCTACTATAAGTAAATAACTAATAATTACAAAATGCAGTAAACTGTAAAACTATTTAATAACTGGAAGCGGATGACACCGGAAGCCTTTTACATTCAAGTTACAAATGGCCACAGCCAATCTTACATTAAAAACAAGGTGGATAAATTAGGGTGTTTTCAAATTTTTATTAGTTGCATTTGGTGTAGCCTATATAAAGCTGGAAAGTTCACCCAAAAATTAAAATTAGCCCATGATTTCCTCACCCTCAAGTCATCCTAGGTGTATATGACATTCTTCTTTCAGACGAATACAAACTGAGTTATATTAAAAAATGTCCTGGCTCTTTATTATGGCAGTGAATGGCCGTTTCTGTTTTGAAGTCCATAAAAGTGCATCTGTCCATCATAAAAGTGCTCCACACGGCCCCGAGGGGTTAATAAAGGCCTTCTGAAGCGAAGCGATGACTATGCAGTCTACTTGCGCCTAAAGCGCAACTTACTCAACTTGTGACGTCAGAAGTAGCGAAGTGCGTCATATCAGCAGTATGTCGCATTACTCACACAAGTTGCGCTTTAGACTTGAGTGGAATCCGTATGTTCGTTTGGCAGAAACAGCTATTCAGTGACATTTTTTAATATAACTCCGATTGTATTCGTCTGATAGAAGAATGTCATATACTAGGAACGTGCACGAATATTCAAATTTTCAATCTGTAATTATTATTCGAAAAATGAAATACCATTTGAATTTTAATGTTGCTTTGCTGGCCGTAAATGCAGTATATCCATAATTACCAAACACTAAAACTCAGTTAAAATTAAATGCACTGGGTGGCGCTGTGGAGTGCATTTAACAAGTGGATTGTATTTGATCTCATAATGTCGTCGTCTGCCTCGTGAAGTTTGGAATTACTTATATGAAAATGATCTTACTAAATGATATGACAAAATGGAATTACTTTTAATCAAATTAATTAATGAAACTGAATTATCATAATATCACCACCACAATGAGAAATCACATGAAATCCAAACACTAGTCGAATGAGGAAAGACAGCTGTCCATCACTGCATTCACGACTGCAGGTAAGCGTAGCTGTAGCGCGAGTGATCAGAGATGATAACTTATCTGATAGCAAAATTATTGAGACATATGCTTCCTTTAAGTTTCGTCGAGGGAGAAGGGTTTAAGAACAGAAAATGCAAAGTGCTGTTAGAAACTTAGCTTAGCACACAGTTATCTTTACGTCTCTGCAACGTCTGTTAGCGCAGCGCGTTTTCTCACTCGAACATGTGGATATTATTTCTCAACAAAAACGTGAAACAATATAAACACGATAACCATATTCTGACTCGTGTATATGTACATTCTGTCCAATAATTGCCGTAGTCTGCTTTTAGGGTTTTTTTTTTTTTGTTCGCCATGCTTGAGTTTATGCTTTTGTTCTTTATATTTTTTGTTTACACATTGTTTAATGTTTTAAACTAAAAGAAAACCTTAAGATATATCATAAGCTTGTTGTGTATATTGCCTAACGGTAAGCTTGTTCAGAAATGGTGACAAAAACTTTAAACTTTAAAAATAACGTCTTTCTCATTAAATGTAATTTAAATAAACGAATATTCGGTTTTTATGAGCCCGAATGTTCAAAAACAATATTTTAGAAAAATGCCCATCCCTATCATATACACCTCGGATGACTTGAGGGTGAGTAAATGATGGGCTAATTTTCATTTTTGGGTGAACTATCCCTTTAAGGCTGTTACTCTAAGGACCCTAACTTTTTGTGCCTGATAAATCAGGCTCTGACTGCATCAACATACTATCTGCAGAAATAGCTGCAATGTATTTTTAGTAGCTTGTTAGTAACTTATTAATCTATCAGAACAATGGCTTGACTGTAGTGAAACTTACCTTACAAACTGAAATTATGATTGGGAATCGACAGATTTCAAGCTTCTTCCCCAACATTGCCATCAAAATATCATGATACACACAGCAAGAGTAACAAACTCTATTGAATGATAGTAATACTGCTGTAGGTTGAGTGGCTAATCTAAAAGGAGCTTCCCTCTCAGATCCTGAATGAAGGACGGAGATTAAGACGTCACCATCAGATCCAGACGCTGCAAGTTCAGCTGGCCTCCCCAGGTCATTCAGCAACAAGATTTAGCTCCAATTGATGAGAGCTAAACAGAGACTTTCTATAAGCGGCTGCTGTACACAATGTCTGCTTGGGAAAGTGAAGCTGAAAATATCAACTGTGTGAGCATGAATGCAGAAGTTTAATTTTAAACTTCAACTGGCAACTGTATTACAAACAAATTGAAACAAACGTAAAAAGCAGTCATGCCTCTGCATCAAAATAACTGCATTCATGTGGCTTTCATAACAGCGCATCGCCATCATGTTCCACTAGTCTCCGTATATAAAGCGCTCTTGCGAAAGTGAAAGTGTTCGGGTCAGATTTATCTGTAGCTTTCAGGAAATTACAGCTGAGCTTTCACGCAAAATGACGTAAATGCATAAGTGGCTTACGTGGAAAAATTCAGTATACATAAATCAACAATATCAGTTGCGTTTATTCTCCTACATGAACGCCAGGTGATTCATGTTCATTGTCCTTTTCAAAAGGGCAGATTCTGTTTACAGTACATCTACTAAAGCCTTGCCAGATTAAAATTCATAGTAATGGAGTTACACAGACACTATGTGCACACTTCCTTTAACAAACACGTGTCTCCCTGGATTTCCTGAACACTGTGTCACAAGACACAGTCACCACAGCGGTAGTTAAAAATTCTCCCTTTCAGAAATGCGGGAATAGGAAGGAACACAGAAAAGCATTTTCATGTACAGAAAACATTGGGACATGGGACAAGTAAATTTAACTAACAAAATAAAATGCTATTACAGCACTATTTAGAAAAATACACAGCCCCACACCAAGTGGCAACTATAAAGCTAATTATAACAATATAATGCTTGTGTATCAGCAACAAAGTCACAATACGATATGTATCCCGATACAGATGCTACAATACGATATATACTATCATGACTCGGCACTAAATTTCTTTTCAGCAGAATTTAGTAAAACAGCTGTTTATTAAACACTGCATTCTATAGGGCCAATGCTAAGTTGCCCTCTGCATTATGAAGGGCCTCTGTAGTAGGGATGTACACGAGTACTCTGACGTGACAGCGACAATCGATCATGAAAACAATGATCACCGTGACTTAGGCCTTTTATTTATTTTTTATTGGTAATTGCAGAATTTTGACCCAGGAAAAAGGCCTGGCCTACAGGAAAGAACAGTTTATGTTTAATCTATATAATATTGTGTAGGCCATACTATAGAATTATTTATTGATTGTCTTTGTTGAATACAGAAGTTAAGAGCTTTATTAAAAAAAAAAAACATCGCAAAATTGGTAAATAAAAATTGCAACTCGATTATTTTCCAAAATTGTTCAGCCCTATGCGTTATATATAACGGGCTTTAATTTATTGAAACCATTGCATTGAGGGGCCTTATGAGTGCACACATAAACGCTGTGGGCACTATAATGAGGCCCTGACCTCTGCACACAAAGAATTCATCAACTACATTACAAAATGAGACCCAATGCTCATTTTGACACTCATACCCGAGGCAGGCAAAAACATTTGTCTCTAAGTACTAAGTACATTAATTCTTGTAGGAAAAAGTTTTCTGTCACATTTTAACTCTGTTAGCACACATTGGCCATAGTGGTACAACAACAACATCCCTTCATTTTGAGGCATGTCTGGCCTTCAACATACACAAACTCTTATTAGCTCAGTTTGGTGTGTGTTTAAGCCACCTGACTGCATGGCACTTCCAGATCAGGCATAAAGCGCCCATTGTTCTCCCACTACGCAGAAAGAAACAAGCCCAAGACTTTGATTAAGGTCAAGAACAAGACCACGGGGAATTCGTAAACAAGATAAACACACACGGATCACAACCTCAGACTGGTTTTCTCCTAAAGAACTTCATCATAACCTTCTCTGCTCATTTGTGGTTTTCCAACTAGCCAAAACTGGTCTAACCTGTGGCAGAGTGAGATCTAGATTGAGGACATCTGAATCCTGATGCTAAATAAAAGACTGCTTTGCATGACGCACATAGGCATAATCAGGGTTTTTCCTGTATTGAAATTATTTTGGCAGCCACCAATAATGCCACCATAAATTTACTTGATAATTTAAAGTGAAGATACTGCAGTATCAGTACCTGCTGATAGCCGGCTGCTTTAAAATGCTCCAGCAAGTGTTTAAGTAAGCGCTCTGTGAAGAGCAATAAAGGTTTCTATTTACAATGCTTTTTGCAGCATTGAGCAATGTATGCAATAATAGACATATCTGTTGAGCGTGTGAACGCAATGGCCAATCCGATGCGTTTAGTTAGTCAGAATCCACTCAACACCGCTTAAAACAGTGGTTCAGTGCAAGAGTGCAACTTCGTGTACCTTGCATTGTAATCGACAGTTTCAGTGTGATTACAAAGGCAGCAATCTTTGCCCACTTTCTGTATAGAATATATTTTTTTCATGCTGCTAACTAGGCTACACATTTTAAAGTTTCTGGATTGGCAACCATATTAAAATGATTGAATCCGATATGACAGTGACGGTGATAAACCATAGCAATGGACAGAACAAAACGATTTGATACTGTACGTCAAATGATCTGTGTATTAGTCTTGGAGTGTAAATGCAAAATAATAGACCCGTCCCTTTTCCATGTAATGTGTAACTTTGTTGTTCAAAATTTTTGACCCAGGAAAAAAAAAAGGGTATGAGAGTGAGTATCAAACTTGTTGCTTTAAGTCTGACTTTATTTATAATTCATTATATTTCTGATAAGTCATTAAATACTATAATGTATATCCTGAATGCAATGTCTCATTGGATAGAGTCTACACAATACATAATATAATTACATATATAAAATATATAAATAAACATAAAATAACATACTTCCATATAAAAAAAATTTTTTTAAATAATAATAATTTGAATTGATTAGGACAAATGTCTATTTTGTCCCAAGATAATAATTTCAAAAACACTATGTGATCCACTATGACAAATGTCTGTGGTCAGCCGCTGTTTCTCTGGGGTAGCCTACAATATGACCCGAGTCAGACCACATTGGTAGACATTGAAGATAAGCTGCTAACATGCAGGATTTTCACCAAATGCCGATCCTCCATTTCCCCACTGCCAAAATGATGAAAATAGACCAAACTTCTTGAGATCTTCATTTTTGGGGGGTTTGTGACACGACAGAGTATGTTCACACATAAGGCCACAACTTGACATTTCTTTATCTGACACCTCTAACAGTGACCTAGAATAATATGTGAAAGTGGATGCTGAATCAACATTTACACCAGACTCAGGTCAACACCTCTCGACCACCAGTTTCCATAGTTCTGAGATTAACACTAGTTTTAGCTAAAACATTTGCGGGAATCCTAGAGCTATGATCCAAGAAACAAATTAGCTCATTCTCACTATTACTACAATAAACTCTCTAGGGGAATAACCCTTAAACTAAATAAGCCTTTGAACACACACAGACTGGCTGACGTAAGACATTTATCAACATATCTGAATTCTCGTTTACAGCGAAACACACTATTTCTACAGAAGTGTACTAGTTCGTGTAAGTTAAGTTAGCCATTACATGAAAAAAATCCAACGTACAATATGTAAAAGCAACAGTCTAAATACACTAAGCAAACGACTAAGTTACAATTTGGTGTAACTTGCAATAAATATTAGGCGTGCAATCTGTTGCAAATGAACCACTGAGCCATTAACAATGAGTCAAGAGAAAAACAATCTCTCTGTATAAAGCAGATCAAAGGTTTAGTGACATTTAACCGCAGCGATAACGCTAGGTAAATGTTTCATTTGAGCAGACTTCCTGGTTACAAAGGTGTGAATTTAAACTGATCAACAGAAACAAATGGACAATGCGATAGCTGGCTACATGCCTACGGTAGGTCCATCTAATGTCGGACCACCACAGGCCCTTTAAAGCGATTTTACTTCCCTGTACACCAGCTAGCGGGCGTACAACATTAAATAGGCGGTTATTTGTTGTAATAATACAAATGTGAGTATCGTCTTTGTATAATTTTAGTGTGAATGTTAGTTTCACATTCGCCAGCGAGAGCAAACTGTGAACGCGAACACACGACCGTTAGCCAACCCGTCAAACTAGCCTTTAATACCATGAAATACAACGGCGACTCACCTTTCAAGTCATCCGCGTAAAAGCATTTCATTCCAAGTAACAAATAAAGGCAAAAAACTCCGAGTGTAGTGTAAGAAGAAGGCTACTTTAGGGAGTTGTTTTGTAGGGCTGAAGTCGGGCCGTCCTGTGTCCCGTCCTCCACTCGTTCACTCGCTCTGAATCACTGGCATCCGTCTCGCTCTCTTCTCACATATCAGTTCAAACTCAAATCTCGCGAGAGTCGATGTGAATTCCTCTAAGCAACAATAATTGTAGTAAAAAACATTTTTTACAGTCGTACATTAAATCTTTTTATAATGTTTACATAGCCCCATTTCCCCAGACTCAAGGTATTTGTTTGTACTCTTTAATCCCGATGTGTTTCTTTGCTAATTTCTTAAAATTAGCCCAAAACATATCTTCTTTTATTGAATTATTTTCTTTAACTCAAATACGACAGCTATAGGCTATGTTTATAAATGAGGAAAATACGTTTATTTAATATTTTAATCAGGTCTACTTAATATTTTTATTAAGAATTGTACTGAATCACCGGTTTTCTGCATGTTTTTGAAAAATAATAAAACCAAATGATACAAATGTATTCACATGCTTATTTCAGAAAAGACAAGGATCAATAAAACATAAATTAAATGAGTTAAAGTATGATATTATTAAGTTTATCCAAACATTCTTAGATGGTGTTTTAATTTTTTTCATACCTGATTTTCTCTGAAATACATTGGCGTATGGTAATCATTCTTGACCATAGCATCAAATATTACATATAGTACTATAATTTGTTCACTTTCCTGTATATCTAAATATAAAACTTTAAAAGTGCAAAGTATATTTAAAGTACCATGGTATTACTATCACTGTACCAGACAGTCTTTTTTTTGTAAGGGTAAGTTATTTATATTTTCAAATAAATGGTTTCATGTGTCCATTAATATTACATGCCGGGAAACCCAGGTAATTTGGATCATTGTGGTCCAAAGTCAAACAGTTAAATGGCAAAAGCACTCAAAAACGTATTTCCATATGGAGCAAAGGGTCTAATTATAGAGAGTTTAAACACAAAACTTTCCTCACATGAAGTTAATCAGAGCCAAGCAAAATATTACATTCTTACATTCACAGGGCACATGGTTCTATAGTGTTTTATGAATACAGTAAGCTTTTGTGACGTCCCCTATTTACAAATGTGATATAATCTGCTGTTTTTATGTATTGCAGTGATCTTTTCCAAAAGGAAAACACATAAAGGAATGATGTGCCTTGTGTTAAGAGAGCTAAAGATGTCTCATCACACACGCCCAGTTACTCATGCAAACAATGGCATCTTCCAAAACAATCACAGGGCCATTTGCATCTCAGTGTTCGATGCATCACAGCCTGTGTGCATATGCATGTGTTCTGTAGCAGAGTCCTTTTTTATTCTAATGTGAAAGAGAGTGGGGAAACAGCTTTTACCTGGGTTTACACAATATGCATCTCTTCTATAGCTGCTAAAGAAACCGACAGAAACCCTACAACCTAGCAGGAACCAAAAATGGGCCAAAATAAGTCATTTTACCTTTGCTAGTTAAAGTTTGTTGAGTAATTTCTACTTAGTTGAAGTTTACTTTGCAATACTCTGTTTCAAGTAATTTTTTTTACTTAAACCATATAACACTGCATTAAGCCATGCTTTTAAAGTGCTTTAGTTTACTCAGAACATCCAAGAAAACATTTTTTTAGATTTTGTAGATTTTATGTAGTAAACAACATATCTACATAATAGAAGTAATGTGGCATAAACTCGAATACAGAAATCTCAATACTTAGTACACAATGCACAATAACGGTAACATTCGTTGGATAATTTCTGAGTATGAATGACATTTTGAGTAGAAAATGAACTCCACAAAACAGCAAGTTACTAAACCTAACAACAAAAGCATTGATAAAACAATGTAAATACAGCTGGAAAACAGTGGAAAAAGCAACCTTATTAATTATTCATGCCTCAGTGCATGATGGGAACACCAGTATCAGAAAGTTGGAGTGTTGAGTAGAGTTGATATTTAGGCTTTAATTTCTACAAGCTTAAATTGAGTGCTTTTTTTTTTTTTTTTTTGCATGTGTGAGATATTATTCTTGCCTGAACTTATTCAGGTAGAAATTACATTTGTTTTATCTGTAGTATTTACTTCACCACATAATTATTTTCATCAGTGGAGTGTATCCTATGTTCCTCACAGAAGGGACACACATTCATTCATACAAAATCAGTATTAGGACACAAGAAGATGTAGGAAAAACCTGAATCATTGATAAATGATTTACATGGATCAATCACAACTCATTTTATTCAGTCGGAGAGAGGAACCAGGGAGATTCTATTATGTCTAAAGGTTTCCTTGCCTATTTTGCTGTGTTGACAAAGGTATAATGAATAAAATGAACTAATGACCATTAGTGTAGGCTATGTTATTTCTCGTCAAGTACTGTAAGGAACCCTGCATGTGCTCAAACTTGTAAAAGTCAAGCATTTTAGCGTTATATTATGTAACTCAGTGGGCAAGCAAAGACTTATCATCGACTGCAGACTGTACAAGAGAATCATCAAGCTGTACATTGTCATAAAAAGTTTGTGATCACGATAATTTGTTTTCAAAAGAAATGATTGATTTCACTCAGCAACGATGCATTAAATTGATCAAAGGTGACAGTATATATACATATATATATATCAATCAAAACTTTATTACAGACTCAAGGTCCAAATCATATAGACATACAACAACATTCATCAAAATATCTTATGAGATCTGCATAAGGTCATGCAGATCTATCTATCTATCTATCTATCTATTAATTGTCAGTGATGAATGCCATATATTCTCATTACTTACAGCAAAAAACATAATATAATATTTAATTATTTGTATTTTAATCATAAATTAAATATTTTAACAATTCAAAAACATACTGTTTGTTTGTTTGTTTTTAATACAGTTATAAGAATGAGTTTTTTTGTGAAGAAAATATCTCGCTAATTCTCATTAATACTAAAAATAGGCTTCATGTTCTTTCAACAATATAGTCTTTTATTTTTATACACATTTCTTTTTTAAGTGTGGGTCAGGAACTCAAATGCAGCTACTTGTGGTTGTACACTCTGTTTAATGATCTCTGAATATCTGTAACAGCAGGGCCATAATGGGCATGTTCATTCATGTGTACCAGGTAAACCGCATGACCATCTCACAGTATTGCCCTGCGCATAGCAACTGGTGTCAATGGAGATCATGCTCTTCCCTTTCAAGATGTTTTTCGACTCTACACCTGAGTCAGAATGTATTCTCAGTCAGAATGTAAGGCAACTCAATTCAACTTTAGGGGAGGACAGTCTTTTTTTTCATATAAGCTCAGCATTGCTCTTGTGTGCCAATAGGTTTTCTAGCACTGTATTACATCATTTCTACTGCAGTGTAGATGTAAAAACAGGCTGTAGGCATTCATTTAGCTAGATTTCATCAAAAGTGACTTGCATTGAATTCAGTGCATATCAGTGTTTCCTGTGAAACAAATCCATGACCTTTGCGCCACTAGTGCCATACAAGAACCTTTCTGATGCTCGAGGCATTTCACGGAACAGCTGTTGAGACAACATGTTATGTTCACCTGGTTGGGAGGGAAAATCAGAGCATGATTGTAATGACTGGCCCTAGGAGAGTTGTTAAGGGTTCAAGCACTCAAGCGTGAGCAAGCAGTTGTGGCCAGGTAGATACAGACATGCGCATTTGGTCTCAGCCTTATGGAGACAAACCAGTGACTGAATGCATGATATAAGTTCTACGTATTTACAAAGATGTGTTGGCATTTTGGTGACGTTAAAGGGGTGGTTGAGTATGATTTCACTTTTCTAACTTTAGTTAGTATGTAATGTTGCTTTTTGAGCATAAACAGCATCTGCAAAGTTACAACGCTCAAAGTTCAATGCAAAGGGAGATATTTGCTTTTAAAGAAATCGTTTTTTAAGGACTACAACAAACGGCTAGTAGGGACTACTCTACATTCCTCCAGGGTTAGTGACATCACCAACCCTAAAATTTACATAAACCTCGCCCCCGGGAACACGCAGTCCATGTTGAGAAGAGGAAGAGTTGCTGTAGTCGAGCACATTTGTGAGTCAGCTCAAACTGTAGCATCCATCTTTTTACATGTAATAGAAAGTCACTCTGTGTGCAGCTCACAACAGTTCCTATACAAGCGATTTATAGATTATCATGATAGAATATGCTAATTGAAGATAGTTAACTCCACATCAGCAACATAAATTCATCAACTAACCAATCAGAGACGTCCTGTTGCATTCTACGTGTTGTCACTTCTTCTTGAGTCTCTCCGTCTTTGTCTGACTCCATTTAAACATAAAAGGCAGAACAGTTTCTGTCATTTTAGTGTGTGTCTGCGTGACGTAATCGGAGCTGCTAACACAAACACATGAGCTCTTGAAACCCCGCCCTCTGTGTCGGGAGCAGCAGCTCATTTGCATTTAAAGGGCCAGACACAAAACGGTGCGTTTTTGCTCACCCTCAAAAAGTGACAACTTTGACATGCTTTATAAAAATATTGGTGCAGTATTTTGAGCTAAAACTTCACACACACATTCTGGGGACATCAGAGGTTTATTTTACATTTAGTGAAAAGGGCATTATACCACCCCTTTAAGCTTACGGTTAAGGATTTGAATCAAAATTCAGTGCACAACTGTAAAAAATAATAATAATAATACATTCACTTACATTTGAGAAGTGCTGAGCCACGTCAAACCAATATCATTCATCACTCTTTTGACTTGGGCCAGTATAAAGGCAACCACAAAGCCAGAAGACCCTAGCAACCAGCAGGCAATGCCTTCCTTTTAGAATCCAAACCTAAAGCCTGAAGTGCTACATTATTTCAACCAACCTTTGTGAAAAGTAGACAGTATTATGGAAATAATAAAGAATATAAGTGCTAACTGAATGATGTTTTCAGAACGTAGTTGCATGTTGTTTACAATTAAATGAAAATATATCAAATGTAGCCTAATTAGTTCAACTTTTGACCAACTCAAGTAGGACTTTGGTACATTTTATTTCATATTTACTTCTATTGTCTTTTTGAAATATGGTTAAAGTGTACTGCCGAATGTACTGACAAGCATTTATGGTCAACTTAAATATTCTTCATTGTCATATTGAAACTTGTATGCCATGCATTTAAATATAATATTTAATTACACATTTGCAATTTGGTATATTTAAAATGTATTTACTTTAAATGGAATATTAAATAACACTACAGTCAAAATCATAAATTTAACAAAGTCATAAATCAAGTACTTTACATACTTGAGTTTTTTTTATAGCACAACAAAAATTATTAAACAATGATTAATATTCACTTTTTAGAAAAACTTTTAATTTGACATTATTACAAAGTGCATTTTTTAATAATGTACTTAAGTGTTTTAAAGAAACATGGGCTGCATCCGAAATCGCATACTCAAAAAACAGTATGTGACAAAAGAAGTGTTCGAATTCACGGTACTCATTAAGTACCCGGATGACCTACTACTTTCGGCGAGATTACAGGAAATACGAAGTGCAAAAACTGCAAGTGTGGGTATTTGGGCAGGCCCATAGTCATGAAAGTGTACTTCTTTTTAAGTACACTTAAGTGGCCTTTTATTTCATTCATATTAAATTATCTGCAAAAAAAAAATATATATATATATATACTTAAGATCTGAAGTATAGTGCACATTCAATACAATAAAGTGCACTTCTTTTTCACAATAAGTCATGAACTTACGTACATCTGCTACTTAGGCCTACATGTTTACATCTGCTTCCCTGTTTGTCATGTGAAGGTGCTTGCAGTGTGTGATGCGCTACAATTTTCAAATTGTTTGATGTTTGAGGGAAAGAAATCTGTGAAGATTCGTCTGATCAGTTGTAAGTATCAAATTACATTCATAAACGGCCTTACAGCCATTAAATGTGTCCCCGGCTTTATGTGCGTGATGCAACTTGATTTCACAATCGGTTAGGATTTAAAAACTCCTGTAGTCTGAGCCCGGCTTAATCTAAAGTGTGACCGATTTTCCCCATTTTAGAGATGTGTTACTTTTGAACTTAACAAGACCAATATCCCCAGAACACCCTAGCAATTACAAACTAATAACCACTAAGAATACCCTAGAAACTGCATAGCAACGCACTAATCACTCAGAACATTGTGGCAACCGCATAGCAACACTGTATTCCTGCTGAAGGTAAAGCACCTCAGAATGATCAATCCTGCAAACCCTGCAATTTCACATTCTACAAACACTGCTAGCACTAAGTTTTGTAACCACAAGCTTTAACTCAGTATCTCTCAATGCTCACACACCTGTGAGGATTGCGGCCCATATTGATTTATCCTGACACGAGTTATGCAAAGAGAAAAACCTCTGAGATCAATGACAGACAGGCAATGTAATGTTTAAACTTCGGAGAAACAATTTATAAGAGGTGATTGACTGACTCAATGTTTGTTACTCACATCAATAAGTCAATAGAGCCATCAGCTATCCTTCTAATGGAATACTAGTGAACTGCAAACTGCCAGTATTGTGTTCTGTATATACCACATTTTCAGAAATCAATACTAAAAAGAACTTAAGACCATTTAGCAGTTTACACTGTGGAACTTTTAGCTATTTTACTAGCACTGCCACTCACGTGGATAGAGGAGGTTGGGCCTAATCAATATATCATCTGTTCAGACTCAATGGCATCATTAATAAGTATCTTTCATAGTCTATATAGATTACAAAATCGTAATATTACAGTGTGTTTTATGTGGGTCCCATCTCACGTTGAAATAGAGGGTATTGAAGCAGCTGATTGTTTGGCTAAAAAGACTCTTAAGTCAGACCTGCAATGGACAGTTCCATTGAGTAAAATGGAAATGAAAAGTGTCATTAAAACAGGAATCAATAGTTATGGCAAGGACAATGGGAAAAGGAGACCAATGGTCGTTTTTTATATAAAGTACAGAAACAAGTGACAACAAGGAGGCAGGGTGGTTGGAAGCGATGATCACAAGGCTAAGAATTGGACATACAGGTCTCAATCATAATCTCAGTCATTTAGGGAAACACACAAGAGGATTATGCATTAACTGTGATGAGAGAAACTGTAGAGCATGTATTACTAGAGTGTGAAGCATACAGCACAGAGAGAGAGAACCATACTGTTAGAACAAGTCAAAGAATTAGGTTATACACAATTATCAGTAGAGGGTTTACTTTCTTTTTCTACATCAAAACCATCAGCATGGCCAGCTCTCATGAGATACTTAAAAGAAACAGGTTTATTTGATCGAATTTAAGAACAACCAAGAATACACAAATTATTATTATTATATATATTTTTTATTATATATATCTATCTATATATGTTAGCCTATAAATCCGCATTGAAGCTCCACACCCCAAACAGTTGGTGGCGGTAATGCACCAAATTGGTATGCCAACCGGCAATAAATTTAAAGAAGAAGAAGGTGCATGAGCTCAGAGCTCTATTTTGAGCATTAATGGCGCGAGGCCTACATAAGGGCGCGCGAGCACATATAGAGAACATTTAGTTAGTGCGTATGTGGTATGTACGTTTGTATTTAATGTTTAATTCAGTATATTTAGTGCTGATTGCTTGATTCACGGGTTTTGAGAAATGTAAATTTAAAAAGTGAATGAGAAAGAATCTTAGATATCCAGATAACTACAAAATGCCTTAAAAATACTTAATTGTATTTTTTGTACACTTTAAACAGTGTTATGGATTAGAGGTGCACATTATAACAGCACATGTGACCAACTGTTAAATATGTAAGTTTTCAGAAAGAATGTGAATGATGCTGTTTTTGGAAAGTTGTTTATTGTCAATTGTTACAAAAGATTACACATAATGTTCGCAGTGGAGAAACATCGAGCGAGTTTTGTGATTAATCTTCTCCCCCTCTATTCAGGGGTACAACACTTGTTGATCCACAAGTGCTTCGGTTTCGGATCGCTCATGTAGCGTTCAAGCAGCAACTCTTTTTCTCTTCGCTCCCCCTCCTTGATTATTTTCTTCTCCTTCCTTTTCTTGTCCTTCTCCTCCACCCAGGTGAACAGAACAAATGGCACTTTTCTTTTGCTCTTTTTCTGGACGTTCACATTGTGCTGGGTCTCATTCTTGGGACCGTCAGAAGAGGGTTCACAGACGAGCTTCATCATGAGCTCATCGATCTGAGAGACATCATCCGAATGGACTTGTATGGCCGTGGAGTCTCCCATTTCACTGGGTTCACCTTCCTCTTCCTTAAATTTCTGGACCTCCTCCACTTCTTCTGCCCACGCTTCCTCCTGCACCTCACTGTCCTTCTCCAACCAAGAAAACATCTTTCTCGGTTTCATTTCAGCCTCCGGCTTTTGGGGGCGTTCAGACTTGAGTAAGTCAATGTTCCGGATGGTCTTCCCTGTGTACTCCACATACTCGCTCTCCTCATCCTCTATGACCACCAGGCTGAGTTGTGAAGGTGAAACAAACAGGGGAGTAGTGAACGACTGAGGCTTCCGGCTGGGGGGACCTCTCAGAGCAACGACTTCATCATGTGCAGGAGTGGGGCTTGGAGGAAGTCGTTTGGGATGACGCACTTGGAATGAAGAGTGTCGGAGAAAACAACTTCATCGGGACATGGAGGAACCGCCAACAGTTTGGGAGGATCCAGTTGAAGCAGAGAACATGGCAGGGATAACATCCTCAGGTGCTGGAGCTGGTTTCTGAGGATGCACGGGAGGTTTAGTCACTGGCGGCAGGGGTTTGAAGCGAGCGGCTGGTAGAGCGAGGTTGTAGCCATTGGTTGTTTTCCCTCTATTGGCTTTAGGAAGGAACATCTGACTGTAGTAGGCAGAGGTTTGACCTCCACAAGAAGTGGCATTGGCTCTGTGACCTTCCGTCCCTTACGTTTTCTCTCCTTCCTTTTATTTTCTCTAGCTTCCCTAAGCTCACTTCCTCCCTCCATTAACTTTTCCAGACTGTGGACTACCTTGTGACGTCTCCTCCTGCACTTTCTGTCATTGGCAGTGGTGTCGAAGGCCTCACACTCCTGGAGGTTTCTCTACTGCCGCTAATTCTTGCGCTGCACACTGCTGTGCTCTCTGAGGTGTCCCCTCTCTGCGCAAGAAGTAACCAAAACACTCAAACAGTTGTCTAAATACACTGCTAAACAGCACCATTATGGACACAGAATGCTGCAATTGAATTCAATGTTTGTCGTCGATATATCTGCAGAAAGTCTCATAAGTCTTTCGATCTATCACTCCTAACACACCAACAGCAGACCAGAGTCAGAGCTGTCGTTTACAGTGGCCTGCTGTGAGTTTGTTTGCTTCGGTGCTGTAAGCTCCGTCTTAGCCTCGTATTTCTTTCTGTTTTGAACCATCATTTACTATCATTTCTAGTTGTTTATACTACTAATTACAGCTTACCCAACATCTCAGATTAACCTGACATCGCTAGCTTCCGTTATTATTAGCACAACACGCTAGTAATTCGCTAGCCTGTTAACACGCCACATTTACATTTACATTTACATTTAGTCATTTAGCAGACGCTTTTATCCAAAGCGACTTACAGATTAGGACTAAATAAAGCGAGTCATCATGAAGAGGCAAAAACAACAACAACGCAAGAAGTGCTCAGAATACAAAGTTCAGGCATTATTCAGAGTAGCATAAGTCTGATAAGTGATGTTTCAAAGGAAATTTTTTTTTTTTTTTTTTTTTTTTTTATGAGGTTAAGTGCTCACGGAAGAGATGGGTTTTCAGCTGTTTTTTGAATGTTGCCAGTGATTCTGCATTCCGGATGAGGCCGGGGAGAGCGTTCCACCAGCATGGCGCTGTGAATGAGAATGTTCTGGAAAGTGATTTTGTGGCTCTCTGTGATGGAACCACGAGACGTCTCTCGTTGATCGATCGTAGGCGTCTGGTAGGGATGTAGACTCGTAGGAGTGAGTGAAAATAGTAGGGAGCTGAGCCTGTGATAGATCTGTAAGCAAGCGTCAATGCCTTGAATTTGATGCGAGCAGCGAGAGGTAGCCAGTGCAGAGAGATGAACAGAGGAGTGACGTGGGCCCTCTTGGGCTCGTTGAAGACAAGACGAGCTGCAGCGTTTTGGATCATCTGTAGGTTTTGTTGCACATGCTGGAAGTCCG
Source organism: Rutilus rutilus (assembly GCF_951802725.1). NCBI lineage: Eukaryota > Metazoa > Chordata > Actinopteri > Cypriniformes > Leuciscidae > Rutilus > Rutilus rutilus. The sequence continues at coordinate 14,939,406 of NC_140216.1, forward strand.
GCCAAAAGAGCATTACAGTAGTCAAGCCTAGAGATGACCAGGGCCTGGACGAGAAGTTGTGTTGCATGCTCAGTTAGGAAAGGCCTGATCTTCCTGATGTTGTGCAGTGCAAACCTGCATGATCGAGCTGTCTTTGAAATGTGATCTGTGAAGGACAGCTGGTCATCAAGCGTTACTCCGAGATTTCTGACCGACCTTGATGGGGTGATTGATGATGACTCTAGCTGGATGGTGAAGTCGTGTTGTATAGACGGATTGGCAGGGAGGATGAGAAGCTCAGTCTTTGCCAGGTTGAGCTGCAGGTGATGTTCCTTCATCCATGTGGAGATGTCCGCCAGACAGCTTGAGACCCGTGCAGCTACTGTGGGATCATCTGGTTGAAACGAGAGGAAGAGCTGTGTGTCATCAGCATAGCAGTGGTAGGAGAAGCCGTGTGCCTGTATGATGTGTCCCGTGCGCTCAGTTAATTTTTAGTTATTTTTCTCTCGCGCGCCCGCGCCTTTGAGTTCATAAAAAGCCCAGGTGAGTAAGAATCAGTCAACAAACACGGTGAGTAATGTCTTGTCCTGTTATTGTCACCTGCACTTCATGTCACATGTTTAGCATAGCCTTCTCTGTTGGCAATATTGGATTTATATGTGATAAATGCAAGGAGGCAGCCAGGCTGACGGAGAAGATTTCAGAACTAGAGACACGCATCCAAACTTTATTTGAGGATAGTAAGAGTGTAACTAGTAACTTTAGATACTATTTTGGATGCGCCTAGCATAGTGAACTCTTTACATGACTCGGTTCCGGCGGAATTAGTGCCTGCGCAGCAAGGCAAATGGGTGACAGTGAGGGATTGCTCTAGTCGCGGATCAAAAAAACACTCTTCCGTTCCTATTACCATAACAAATCGATTTGCCCCGCTCAGTGAAACACACAATTCTGTTGATTGTGCCCTAGTAATTGGTGATTCGATCACACGGAACGTGAAAATAGAGACACCAGCCACCATAGTCACATGTTTGCCGGGAGTCAGAGCGCCTGACATCAAAGCAAATTTAAAAGTGCTAATCGTAAATTCTCTAAGATCATTATTCACGTCGGCACTAATGATGTTCGACTCCGCCAGTCGGAGATCACCAAAATGAATATTAAAGAGGTGTGTGAACTTGCAAGTACGATGTCAGGCACTGTAATTTGCTCTGGCCCCCTTCCTGTTCGCAGGAGTGATGAAATAGTTAGTAGATTGTGTTCACTCAATGGCTGGTTGTCGAGGTGGTGTCCGCGTAATAATATAGAATTCATAGACAATTGGAAACGTTTTTGGGGCAGACCTGACCTGTTGAAAAGAGATGGTATTCATCCCTCCTGGGATGGTGCTGCTCTTCTCTCTAGTAATTTGGCTCATAGTCTTAGAGATAACAAATGACAACTTGGGCACCAGGTCAGGAAGCAGACAGACTGGCTTAACCGACTGTCTGCTAGCGGCCTCGCGTCACCAAGGTCAGATAAATCCCATCACATAGAGCCTCTTTCACCTAGATATCATCATATAGAGACTGTGTCTGTTCCCCCGAATTTGGAAATCAAAAAAACGTCCAAACCCATCTAAGGTTAAAAATTTAATTGATATTCAACAAATAAAAAACAGCTATAATACAGATGAGCAAATGCTAAAGCTTGGGTTGCTGAATATTCGTTCCCTTACTCCAAAAGCACTCATTGTTAATGATATAATTTCAGATTATAACCTAGATGTGCTGTGTTTGACAGAAACCTGGCTAAAACCAAACGATTACATTACTTTAAATGAGTCCACCCCGCAAGATTACTGTTATAAACATGAACCTCGTCTGAAACGCAAAGGGGGAGGTGTTGCTGTAATTTATAGTAATATTTTCAAAACCACTAAGAAATCAAGTTTTAAATATACTTCTTTTGAAGTGTTGGTGCTTAATGTAAAAATATATAGTGTAAACGATAAATCGCGTTTGAGATTTGTGCTGGCTACTGTATACAGGTCACCAGGGCACCATAAAGATTTGATCAAAGAATTTGCGGACTTTCTATCAGAATTAATACTGACTGCAGATAAAGTACTAATTGTGGGTGATTTTAATATACATATAGATAATGAAAAAGATGCATTGGGATTGGCATTTAAAGACATTTTAAACTAGGGCTGGGCAAAAAAATCGATTTTTCGATTAATCGTTTTTTAAAATGTGGTCGATTCAAAATCGATTCTCAAACGCCATGAATCGATTTTTTTCCATATTTATTTATCTATTACCCAAAAGCCAGTATTAGTTTTCCTCCACTGTTCATAGGCTTGCAAACTCCATTTTATAGCTAATGCTGTGAGATTTTATGTTTGTTTTATCTTAATCATAAAATAACCTCAACTAGTGCTGCACAATTAATCATATCGCAATCGCGATGTCAAGCCTACGCAATGACGTGAATGTCCTGTGACACACAGAAAGACTCGCGCTGATATCGTGCGTGCGCACAAGACAGCCCAGAATACAGTTCTCTTTCGTGCTTGTACAAACAATAACACACACAATTATGCCAAAATGTCTTTTTGTCGAGTATCTTTATAACATAAGAGCAGTCTTATGATGAACGTGAATGATGAGGCGAGTGTGAGATCCGCGTCTCTGTTAGAAGCGGTTGGTCTCTTAAAGGGACAGTACACACTAATTATCTCTGTCGTTAAAGTTAATCAAAGAACAAAGGGAACAGATAAAAACACTCACTGCTCTTGACTAAATAACTTTTGTAACTTTAATAAGGATTAGTCTATATATACTTTAGAATTAATGCATCGCAGACTGTTTGATAACTTTATTCAATTTCTGTAGGCCTATATGTCCTAGACAGATAAAATATATGCAAGTTTTTTTTTATGGGTTTATATGAGGATTTTTAACCTGTTTGATCAAGGCATGCGACTGTTCTGACTTGTCCAATTTTCAGCATAAATTTTTCATCTTGCATCAAAATCCTGTCTATTTATTGTATGTTTAATATACAGGTTGGTAGCTCTTAATTTCTTTTTATTAATTAACCACTTCCAAACTTATGTTCACTTTACTTTCTTTTTTTCTTTTTTTTTATAAATATAGGATTTGTATTAAATATGTAGGCTATTCATTGAGTGGAATAGAAATCGAATTTAGAATCAAAATCGAATCGAGAATCGAAATCGAAAATCGAATCGAGAATCGAAATCGAATCGAATTGAGAGCTTGAGAATCGAAATCGAATCGATTTGTAAAATCTGAATCGATACCCAGCCCTATTTTAAACTCTATTGGAGTTAGACAACACGTGTCAGGACCTACTCATTGTCGTAATCATACTCTACTTCTAATATTATCACACAGAATAGATGTTGATGCCGTTGAAATTCTGCAGCAGAGCGATGACATCTCAGATCATTATCTAGTCTCTTGTAAATTACATTTAGCCAAGGCTGCAAAGCCGACTCCGTGTTATAAATATGTTAGACCTATCACTTCTGCCACTAAAGATTGCTTTATCAATAATCTTCCTGATCAGTTTCATCTCCTCAGCATCCCGGATAGCTTAGAAGAACTTGATATTGCAACAGAAACTTTTAACTCTCTCTTTTCCAGCACTTTAGACATAGTTGCTCCATTGCGCTTAAAGAAGATTAAAGAAAATAGTCCAACGCCAAAATTATAACTATGCAACCGTCTACTACAGTATCGCATCAGGCAGTGCATTTTAGTCTCTCTGAGGAAAATTTTTATTCATTTATTGCTATAGGAGAGGAAGAATTTTGCAAACTCGTTAATTCATCTAAATCGACAACATGTATGTTAGACCCTATACCGACTAAGCTACTGAAAGAGATGCTCCCAGAGGTCATAGATCCTCTTCTTAATATCATTAATTCGTCTTTGTCTCTAGGATACGTACCAAAAACCTTTAAGCTGGCTATGATTAAACCGCTTGTTAAAAAAACGCAACTTGATCCTACAGAATTAGTCAATTACAGGCTGATCTCGAATCTACCCTTTCTGTCAAAGATATTAGAAAAAGCAGTATCCTCACAACTGTGTCCCTTTCTTGAAAGAAATGATATCTGCGAGGATTTTCAGTCCGGATTTAGACCGTACCATAGTACAGAGACAGCTCTCGTTAGAGTCACAAATGATTTGCTCTTATCATCCGATCGTGGTTGTATCTCTCTATTAGTGTTACTTGATCTTAGTGCTGCATTTGACACCATTGACCACAACATTCTTTTAAATAGACTAGAAAACTATGTTGGCATTAGTGGAATTGCACTAGCATGGTTTAAATCATACTTATCTGACCGTTATCAGTTTGTAGCAGTAAATGAAGAGATGTCTTATCGATCACAAGTTCAGTATGGCGTACCACAAGGCTCAGTACTAGGACCGTTGCTGTTCACTCTGTACATGCTACCATTAGGAGATATCATTAGGAAGCATGGCATTAGTTTTCACTGTTATGCTGATGATACTCAGCTGTATATTTCTTCAAAACCTAACGAAACTTACCAATTCACAAAATTAACGGAATGCATAGCTGATATAAAAAATTGGATGACTAGTAATTTCCTACTTCTAAATTCTGAAAAAACAGAGATTCTAATTATTGGATAAAAAACTTCCACATGTAATAACCTAGAATACTGTCTAACACTTGATGGCTGCTCTGTTAAGTCTTCGTCGTCGGTTGGGAACCTGGGTGTGCTCTTTGATACCAATCTTTCATTTGAAAGTCACGTCTAGTATCTGTATAACCGCATTTTTCCATCTTAAAAATATATATAAATTACGCCATATGCTCTCATTGACAAATGCGGAACAATTAGTTAATGCGTTCATGACATCAAGGCTAGATTATTGTAATGCTCTACTAATCTAGCCTTGATGTCATGAACGCATGAACTAATGCCACACATAACCAGCCAGTGTTCAAAACTATCTGCTTGCCTTAGCTCGATTCAAAATGGTAAGCTTGTAATAATGTTTTTAATTCCAGTGGTACAGGTGGATTTCCACGGAAATTCGTCTTTGCGTCATTACGTCACATCTGTACATATAAATAAGGTGTCTCTGCCAGTAGGCTATATTGCGTGTGAGGATGTTGGAGGTGGAGATTTATAGCATTTTTTCGCAGCACTTGATAAAGTTAAATTTATCAATTTGATGGCGGATCCAGAAAGGTTCAAAACGACAATCACCAGTGACAACTGGAGATTCAGCCATTGTAAAACACGAAAGACTTCGGACCTCGGAGAAAAAAGAGACTGCAACCGGGCCAATGCGAAAACAAGGATAATATCGGAAGGGCATTAAATGTAGTCAATCAGTGCTGATGTTGTTAACATTAACAATTTGAGAACAAAGTATAATTTGCACGGTTTGACGCAATCGTTAGATTTAATCGGCGCGATTTACTGCAATGCTTTTTTCCCCTTAGTTGGTCAGAACAAAAGTGGATGTTACTTTTTCAGACGACATTTTCCGGTGAAAATTCTTATGTTGGTCATACTTTCAAAAAGTAGAATCTGTGATTCCGAATGACAGTATCCACACCGGTGTGGTGACTGACAGCCGCACATTCTCCTCAAAACATTGGATTCATCCGTGCTGTGCTGTGCCGAGGCACAACCCACGTAAAGTTGATAATTCCGCAAATAACTACAATTGCAGATTTCAAACAGAGATGGCGACAAAGAGGAAAAACTGCAGACTGCAGCTTTAAATCTGTTAAAACATAATTTATGCACAGTATTGAGTAAGTTTCTTTAAAAAAAGTAATTAATTACTAGCTACTAATTACATCTTCCACAGTGTAATTAGATTACTACTAATTACTCTCTCTCAAAAGAATTCCATTACTTATTACTAATTATTTTCTCAATCCCATATCAGCCTTGAGCAGTTGAACAATGCAAAGCTATAAACTGCTCTTTTAATTCTTTCAAATAAATAAATAATATAAAATTGCATAAATTATTCTTGAACTGACCAAAGTATTTAAAGGGAGAAGGTTACTAAACATTTTAACATAAAATTGTATGTTAAATCTACTATTGTTTTATATAAAATGTGTATAAAGTCTATACAGTATTTAATGGAATTACATCAGAAGTAACTAATTAAATTAAAGAAAAATTAAAAGTAACCTCTTACTTTTTGAAGAAAAAGTATATAACAGTAATTAATTAATAAATTGCTTAGTAATGCAATCATAATTTCAGTGTAAATCCATTCATGTTGCATATGAGCTGCATTAAGTTTGTTGATACTGATTTAATTTGATTGGTAATAGCCATATAGTGTCTTTTTATTCTGATTGCGTTTATTTTAAGAATCTGACGACACTGATATGACAATACATTAAAAAAAAACTGTTCATCTCTGGCTTTATTGCTCAGTGTTATTTCAAGGTTTATATCTTCTCTCAACTGAGAGAGCACATCCTGTATTTTATAATGTCGATTTAATATTACCTCTAAACTTTGACGATAGGCACGTTGCATATTAATGCATTCTAATCATCTTACCCAAACATTGGAGTGTGCTCAACTAAGGCAGAGGCGGCATCTATGCCGGTGACCCGAACAATGGTGTAATGATTCAGTTCCACTCCCAAGACAAGACGATGCTCACCCACTGATCTATATAATGACATTCTATATAGATCAGTGTGCTCACCCGACTGGCCAATAGGAACGTGGCCCCGCCCATGACACAATTCTCACAGTGAAAGCAAAATCCTGACACGAGAGCAAGAAATTGCATCGAGAGCAAAGAAAAGCGTTTCGAGAGAAACACTTTTTTTTTTGAAAATGTTTTCACACTGATAGCAAAAAATATATATTTGAGAGTTTTTTTCAAAATATTTTGAGAGAGATATTTTTTTCTCAGAAATTTTTTTTGTTGTATGAGAAAATACTTTCTCTCAAAACTTTTTTTAGTCTCAAATATTATTATTTTTTGCTATTGGTATGAAAACCTTTTCTCTCAAATATTTTTTTTTCTCTCATGAAATGCTTTTTTGCTATCAGTGTGATAACTTTTTCTCTCAAACTTTTTTTTTCTCAGATCATTTATTTTCTTGCATGTAATAAAGACACAATTCTCTCTCCATACTATTTGTTAAAATTAGTTAACAAAGAAAAATACTTCTGAAGCATCTAATCATAGTTAGGTTTCTAGGTGGTTATTTGCTGTCCTGATATGGCTCGAGTTCCTCAATAAATGTAAGTCAAAAAGATTTTTTGGCCATTTTATGGTTTGCCAGGTAAAAATCACAAGTCCAGGTGAAAATTGCATAGAAAAGAAGTAGAAATCTGCATGATTGCAGGTAGATCTCAGAAAATATTTTGAAGATTGTATACCATGCGGCTTACTACTCTACTACTTTTTACCGATTAAAGCAGCCATTCTCCAACGGCATTGACTCACTGAACTTTGCATATATGTCATGCTTAACTTCTTTCCAATACTCCTTAAAGGAGAACTCCGGTCAATTTTAACATTGAGCTCATTTTTTTGTACATTTGGAGTGCTGTCAATACAGAGAACAACGACAAAAATCGGTGTTGCCTACACGAACACGGGTGGATCTGACTGCAGTAGATGTTAGAGATATTAATAAAAATGAAGTTAATTCAGCCAGCGCTCATACCTTTGTTTACATCCTGTTTTCGGTGGAAGGCCATAGTAATCGATTGTCGAGTTCACGCGAGTGATCATAGGTACTAAACCTATGCGCGTGAACTCGACAATCGACTACTATGGCCGTAGTCCACCCGTGTTCACGGAAGGAATCACTCACATTTTCTGTGCACTTGTAATGACACTTAAAGGATGTTAAGAGGCTAAAAAGCAGGCTTACTACTTGCCCCATTGAAGTCAATAGGGTGCAAATTTTAAAAATAGAATAACTCGGTGTAGGCAACACCGATTTTTGTCGTTGTTCTCTGTATTGACAGCACTCCAAATGTACAAAAAAATGAGCTCAATGTTAAAATTGACCGGAGTTCTCCTTTAAGTTCTTCCCAAAGTTGAGTTTCACTGGAAGACCTGCATGACTGATCACAATTCAGGTTTATATACACTCACCTAAAGGATTATTAGGAACACCATACTAATACTGTGTTTGACCCCCTTTCGCCTTCAGAACTGCCTTAATTCTATGTGGCATTGATTCAACAAGGTGCTGAAAGCATTCTTTAGAAATGTTGGCCCATATTGATAGGATAGCATCTTGCAGTTGATGGAGATTTGTGGGATGCACATCCAGGGCACGAAGCTCCCGTTCCATCACATCCCAAAGATGCTCTATTTTGTTGAGATCTGGTGACTGTAGGGGCCATTTTAGTACAGTGAACTCATTGTCATGTTCAAGAAACCAATTTGAAATGATTCGAGCTTTGTGACATGGTGCATTATCCTGCTGGAGCCTGGAAGTAGCCATCAGAGCCGATGGGTACATGGTGGTCATAAAGGGATGGACATGGTCAGAAACAATGCTCAGGTAGGCCGTGGCATTTAAACGATGCCCAATTGACACTAAGGGGCCTAAAGTGTGCCAAGAAAACATCCCCACACCATTACACCACCACCACCAGCCTGCACAGTGGTAACAAGGCATGATGGATCCATGTTCTCATTCTGTTTACGCCAAATTCTGACTCTACCATCTGAATGTCTCAACAGAAATCGAGACTCATCAGACCAGGCAACATTTTTCCAGTCTTCAACTGTCCAATTTTGGTGAGCTCGTGCAAATTGTAGCCTCTTTTTCCTATTTGTAGTGGAGATGAGTGGTACCCGGTGGGGTCTTCTGCTGTTGTAGCCCATCCGCCTCAAGGTTGTGCGTGTTGTGGCTTCACAAATGCTTTGCTGCATACCTCGTTTGTAACGAGTGGTTATTTCAGTCAAAGTTGCTCTTCTATCAGCTTGAATCAGTCGGCCCATTCTCCTCTGACCTCTAGCATCAACAAGGCATTTTCGCCCACAGGACTGCCGCATACTGGATGTTTTTCCCTTTTCACACCATTCTTTGTAAACCCTAGAAATGGTTGTGCGTGAAAATCCCAGTAACTGAGCAGATTGTGAAATACTCAGACCGGCCCGTCTGGCACCAACAACCATGCCACGCTCAAAATTGCTTAAACCACCTTTCTTTCCCATTCTGACATTCAGTTTGGAGTTCAGGAGATTGTCTTGACCAGGACCACACCCCTAAATGCATTGAAGCAACTGCCATGTGATTGGTTGATTAGATAATTGCATTAATGAGAAATTGAACAGGTGTTCCTAATAATCCTTTAGGTGAGTGTATTTTCCTAAAGGTTTTCAATGGCTTTGAGGTCAGGGGACTGAGGAGGCCACTTGAAGACTTCAAAATGCTGAGCATGAATACACTCATTGTGGGCAACTTTGTTGTATGCACGGTGTGTTTGGCATTGTTATTGACTCTGAAGTATTGGTCCATTTTCAAAGTGCCAGCAACTTTGTAGATCCTTCCAACACCTGCTGCAGACATGCGTCCCCAATACCATTGTTTCCCTGCTGTGTTTAATGGCACCACGCATGCATTATTTGGTATTAAAACATTCCAGTTGTCTCATATGAACATACCTGACAGGCTGACACCATCCAATGCTGGGTTCTTAAATATTGACTTGTCGGACGACTGCAGAACACGGCTCCAATCTTCCATACAATCCTTATGTTCTTTGGCAAATGCAAGGTGTTTTTTGCTGTAAATATTACTAATAAATGGTTTCTTTACTGCTGCACAACATCTCATTCCAACCTCTTACAGTTCAATATGAAAATAGAGGATGGAGGTCTCATCCAGGTCTTTAGAAGCTGTTTTCAGTGGTCCCACATTCAGGTGATTTTTATCCTCCTGTCAAAATGCTCACTAGTCTTGACAGCTCTTTACATTCTGCATGGTAATGGTCTCACTGTGCTTTGAAACAATTCTGTGGACATTGTGACCTTTCACATACTGCACATGAGCAATATAAAAACCGAGATCAGATTTAGCCAGAGGACAGCTCCTTCCATCTGGCCACTTTCACTAAAAGCCACAAAGTAACATAACTAATACTAGTGATTTATGAAATTATAGGATGGGAATATGACCTTGGCCAAAAATGACGCCCACACAATTCGGTGTTTCATTGCGTCATGGCATATGATATAATTGAAAGTGGAACACATACATTAGATTTACACTCAAGGCACAACTTCACAACATACATACAAAATATTTAGTTTTTCTCAAAGGATTTGACACATTTCTCCAAACTCAGATCACTGCTCTCAAAATAAGTTAAATACAGGATTCATAATCTGAACCCTTTGTAATTGTCCTAAACAGATTGTAAGTTTTCATCCATTTCATACAAATTACAAATCATATGCATCATTTGTGTACAGAATTCTCAAATGTGTTCACACAGCCAACCAAAAAAATCACAAACATTCATGTACAATTTTCCAAGCACAACAAACAAAACAATAATTTGTCATATTCTGAATTGCACATGGAATGATTTCTGCTGGCCAAAACTGGTATCTGCTGGGTTAACAATAAAAAAAAACCTGAAAATCAATTTTTTCTAATTGTTTACACAGCTATCACAATTGCTATAAGACTATAACTATATATAACTATAACTATAAAAAAAATATAGTGCAGCAATGCAGTTCAAAAGATAAGAATAAGCATGAGAAGGGGAAAAGAAAGAAAAAGGAGAGTTGACGAATGGGTGTAATGAGAGGAAGAGGAGAACAGGTAGAAAGAGATGAGGGGAAAGAATGAGATTAAGAAAAGGACAGGGCATAGGAAGAGTAGAACAGGGAAAAGGAGAGGGAGAAGAGATGGGTAAAGTGGAGGGTATTGGAGTGGAAAGAATAAGAGGAGAAATTGTAAGAAGACATGAACAGAAAGGAAGGGGACAGCAGGATGGAAGAGGAGTGAAGAGACGTAGAAGGTATACAGACTTTCAAATGAAATGGGAGTCACCCGAATCGACCATGTAATAAATCATGGCCTCTTGAGAGAAGCTAGGAAACAGAGCCATTCCACTTCTATATTTATGAGTATCGTACTATACTATGATTGCTGACAGTGTACATTTGTAGTTTTGAGACAGCCCGAGTGTGGCAAGTTCTGTAAGTCCAAACATTTTTCTGAATTTCAGTTCAAGAACAGAGGTGGATGATCAAGTTCGTTTTCAATGGAATAAGAGCATGTCATTGTTAAACAATACCACCAACCACAATGGAAAAGGCCCGTGGAGATGTTATGGCAGAAGTACCACGGATAAAAAATTGTTTTTGTCAAAATGCATGATATGAATATATTCTGTGATGTAGATGAAATGCTCTGATCAATAAAGTTAGTGATTGCAGTACTGTACAACAGTAAACACTTGCTGCATGTTATGTTGGGGAAAGAATGTCATGTATACAACAAAACTCCTCGCTGCTCAATAAAGATTATCAGCCTTCAAGCAGATTTTGGTATCATGATGGTAATGTTTTCAATGTTTTTAATGTTAGATAGGCCTTAAACTTGCTAACACAATTTAGCTAGCAAGACTAAATTAATTTGTCCTGATTGCTCTTAAATGTTAAGTGCTTTTTATGGTATAGCTGCATAAGGTGATTGTTTTTAATGTAAAAATAATTGCAAATTGTACACATAATTAACACAAATATTTTCTATTTAATTTGGTAAAGTTCAGGGCCAGAGCAGAGGTTCTCAGACAGGGAGCCGAAGCCCACAAAGGGGCAGCAGGATGATTTGTATTTATATATAATAAAATGTTAACTACAATGCTAAATGCCATATATTTTTCTATAGAACAGTGAAGAATCACCCATATCAGGTGAAAGAACTTTTGTACAATAGGCCATGTCCTTACTCCACAACCTGATGATTACCTAGACTTCTATACTAATTTTAAGATATATATAAAAAAGCATCTCTGTGACCTACTTCGGAAATTAATGTTAAGGCATACAGTAACTTGAGAAATATGAGACAGGGTGCACTCTCTATGACATGAAAATAACTAAAAATAGACAATTGTAATGGTACATACACTACTTGACGTACCAAAAAAAAACCACTTGAGCTCAGCAGCGAGTTAATAGCTGATCACCTGATCTTTTACCCTGCTTATTTGATGCTTACTCACCATGATACTCACAAGGCATCATAAATGATCACCCCAAAATTGAAAAAATAACAGATGAGCTATATTACTCAAATGGAGATGGGGTATCAAGATTCACATACATTGTTCCATCATCCCATCACCCTTATTTCATATATGCTCACTTTATTCTTTACAACAGAACTGTAGAATAAGAGTTCTGCTAATTAAAAGGATCCCAACATCCCATTCATTTATACATATCCCAATAAAAAAAGCCACTTCTCAGATCTTTGCTCATATTAAATTTCTCATCAGCAATGCAGTTTTGTCCTTTTTTGTGCAGTTATACTCACTTTCTGGCACTCATCTTCCTCTTTCATTCCAACTCTCCCATCTCTTGTTCTACCCAACAATCACACACAGGGCCTGAAAAATGCAGTGTTACAATACTGAATCTAACCCTTCAGTCTTGTTCATAAAGACAAACTTAAAACATGGTTTTGGCATCCCAAATATTCCGTGGACAAATGAAGACACGCACATTTTAATGATCTTTATTTGAGCAAGCATTTTGTCAATTTAAGATAACACCACGTTGCTGGTTCTGCCAGTTCTCACCTCCCTTATAAGAATATGACATAGCCAGGCTTTAAAAGAAATAAAACAAGGCAGGAATGCTTTACGGCTGTTTACTCCCTAAACTGTGGATTTTTTTTTAAACCCCCAACATAATTTTTGTCTGTTTTTCCTTTTTTATTCATTTTTTAAATACCTTAACTAGGCCTAGAATGCTTGTCTCTAGACCTGGCTCTTTCTCGTTTCTTTTTTAAATATGGTTTTAGATGTTTTGCGATGTTTTCTGTGTTTTAGGTTCTTTTCTGATGTTTACTTTTTCCCCTCTCTGTGAAGATTCAAGGTGGCACACCCCTGTAAAACACAGACATCATGACCTCAGTTCTCCAACAGACTGAACATTTGATGTGAGTAGAGAAAAACACAGACAATAACAAAAGGAATGTTACCTTGGCTTAAACGCTTGGCACGCCAGTAGAGTTGGTCACGGTTTTTTGAGCGGCTTCTTTAGCCTGGTGAGCCTGAAGTACGGCCACTGCCTCGTCAACCTGTCAGACAAAAACATTTATGCTTTTCAAACACTTTGTTCCATACAATTTCCATACAAAAACAATTATTCAGAAACCCTCCAACCTTGGAGCGCAGAGACTCTGGAGACTCCAGCATGTGGAGAAGCTCAGAGTTATCGATTTCCAGCAGCATTCCAGTGATCTTGCCAGCCAGGCTGGGATGCATATTCTGGATAAGTGGGAAGAGACGCTCACCTGCGAGAGGAAAATTAAGCATTAACCTCCTTTTATAGTGTGGTGTGAACAACAAATAATCAGACAACTCCACGATCTTTACCCAGCATCTGCTTCTGTTCCTGTGGAGGAGCAGCGGCGAGCATGGAGGCTGTCAGCGGTTCCTGTCCTTGCACATGCACAGCAGGCTAACCAAGAGAGTCAATCAGAAGAGTAAACTCAAAAATCACATCTTTCATATGTGAAGGGATACATGTTGCGCAGAGTCTTACCTGCTGCATAGTAACCTGAGGCTGTGTGTTCATGTGCTGAGGGTTGCGGACACTGGGTGCATATTTGTACTGAGGCACGCCGCGAACTTGAGGGGCAGAAGCTGCAGCCGCTGCAGTGGAGGGCCGTGGACCCATAGTCTGAGCAGCTGAGAGAGCAGTGAAATCAAACGGGTTTAATTCAATTCATCTCAGCTTATGTCTACTTAATAAAAAAATTCTTAACAAAACAGGATATATGAATGTATATATATATATATATATGTATAGATATATGAATTTTTATATGTAAAATATATGGTAATACTTTACAATAAGGTTCATTAGTTAACTTTAGTTAACTACATTAGTTAACATGAACTAATAATGAACTGCACGTATACAGCATTTATTCATCTTTGTTAAAGTCTTTGTTACTAATACTTTATTAAAATCTTGTTAACATTAGTTAATGCACTGTGAACTAACATGAACTAACAATGAACAGCTGTATTTTTATTAAGTAACGTTAACAAAGATTAACAAATACAGTAACAAACGTCTTGGTTATGACTGTAACCTCTGTTCCCTGAGAACAGGGAATGAGACACTGCGTCGATTGAAGCTAAGGGGAACGCAGACAGGTGTCTGAAATCACAATCAAATCACGGCAATCCTATTGACCGGCGACAGCCCATTAATCATTAACGTGCGACATGGGAGTATATAAGGGCGCCTTGCAAACATGATAATCACCTTTTTGTATGAAGGGGCTGTTTGGTAGGCAGGCCTGAGGCATGGCGAAAAGACGCAGTGTCTCATTACCTGTTCTCAGGGAACTTAGGTTACAGTCGTAACCTAGACATTCCCTTTCGAAAGGGAACTCGCACTGCGTCGATTGACGCTAAGGGGAACGATATACCAATGCCACCATGCTTAGGGGAGTGCATACCCATTGGCAGTGACAACTGTCAAAACCAGCAAATTCAAATGAAATGCCAGAACCACTCACCCTCAGGTCACACTGGGCTGTCAGTGACAGCATTCCCTATGGTCATAGGCTAAGCTATACGTTCCACAGGAAAACCTACATAAACATTGTTTAATGAAAGGCCTACCTGGGCCTGCTCAAGGGCCCAGGACCACAGCTTAAAATTTAGAAGGGGTCCCTTCTAGGGAATGTGGCTAGGGAACCCGAAGGAGCCCCAGCCAATCACTATTCAGGGGAACATACCCGAAATGCCCGAAGTGAAAAAATGACCACTAGTCATGGTAGGGCACAAGCTTGCCTTTAGAAGCTGCCTGCTAAGGCCAGCTGAACTGATTGCAAGCGGCCACTAGCTGCCAGAACCCAGCGTCGCTGGCAGACTACTTACAAGGAGGCCTGGTGAGGCCTACTACCTGATAACCAGAGGGCTGGCTACCTAGTACCCGTATTTGGGAACTCGCCTTTAGGGAAGGCCTAGTGAGACCTACTACCTGGCAGCCAGTAAAGCTAGCTGTGAGAGAGGCCTGATGAGGCCTACTACCTGCCTTCAGGGAGGCCTGGAAAGGCCTACTACCTAAACTGGTTATTGCTATGAACCCTGATTCCGGGTGTCAGTCCCAGGGCGTCCTGCTAAGGCCTGCCAGTCTTGGGGCTCAGTCTTGGAGCGGCCTATTAAAGCCGGTCGTTTAGGTAAGAACCTTTAGGTAAGAAACTGACTGCCACGGCCGTAAGGTTGGGGAACGAGCTACATGGTGGCCTGATAAGGCCAACCGCCTGACAGTGGTCAATCCTATTCGACTGATCATAATTGGGGCTAGCCTCCAGAGAGGCCCACTGAAGCCAAATGTCTGATTGGCCAGCGAATTAACTGTCGAGCATCCCATGATGGGGCTCAGGGTCAGGGCGGCCTTGCTAAGGTCAACACCTGACCATCAACACCACTGTTTGTCAGCCAAATTCATACTGCCGGGGACTCGCCATCAGAGAGGCCTGGTTGGGCCTACTAGCTGATAGCCAGTCTATTCTGCTACACTCCTCCACGGAGGCGGCGCACGAGAGGCGACACTGGCTCTCTGGCCCTGTCTACGGTCCGTGGATACGGATCTCAGCGTTATACATGGTGCTAAATGCAGCTGAGCGCGCCTTCGCCTCTCTGAACTTTCCAACCACCGCCACCACAGAGGTGCCGAAACGCTCATGGGGCGAAACCAGAGAATCGAGGAGAAAGCCTTTCTCTTTCTCCCCAATGTCGGCCAGGTTCAACCACAGATGTCTCCCCGTGGCCACTATCGCCGCCATCGACCGGCCGATCATGGCAGCTGTCTGTTTGGTGGCCCGGAGAGCTAGATCTGTGATGTGGCGCAGCTCAGTAACCGCCTCAGGGACCCTACCCCCTGGTCGAGATCCCCCAGCAGATCGGCCTGGTATACCTGCAACACCGCCATGGTGTGCAGGGCAGCACCGGCCTGACCCACTGGCGTGTATCCTCTGCCATTCAAACTGGCAGGGTTGGAGCTCTCAGTGTCGATGTCTGCTCTCCTATCGCCTCAACATCAGCGACACTAGCCCGCTGATGTCGGTAGATACGGGCAGAATAAGAATAAGAATTCTTCCATGTCCTCTCGATCTCAGTATGGAGATCGGGAAGAAATGGAAGGCTCACCTGAGCTGATGGTTTATGACCGGGGAGAATACGCTCTTATTGTGACATTGCAGCCAAGAGTTTGCACCGAGTTTTGTCCATCTGATTTGAATTCAACCAAAAACCTTAGATTCAGGCATGTTTGATTAGGGTAAGATCTAATGCAAAACTCAGTTCCTGGAGCTTAGCTTCAACCCTAATTAAATGCACCTGATCCAGCCAATCAAGTAAAACTATCAGGCAATGACTCTGCAGGCAGCGTGGCATGAAGGTATGTCATGAAGCTGATTTCGTATAGGCTTCAGAGACAGCGTAATGGTAAAAACAAAATAAAGTGAGCTTTGGTGATAACCAAGCAAATTACTACAATAGTAATTTCTCGCTAGAAATAACATCAAAAGTGGAAAAAGTTGGTCAAAAACGTACATTTACACACAAACTGACCACCAATCGCAACTCTCAGATAGGGTTGGGGCCGATGGCTGACAGACATCACGGTGTTGAGCCGGCATTGTGATCGCCTGCCCGCAAAAAAACATCTTAACCCTTTCACACGCAAGTTTAAAAATATTCTAACAGAGTGAGTTTTTTTTAAGGCGACCGTTATTTTAGAACGTTTCCCCTTATTGTTTCCATGGCGATGCATCATGCTTGTCACGTGACTCACCGCAGCCAATATAGCGCAGTGTGACAGATGTATCGCTTTTATTTAGTTTTCCCTTTTTTATTCAAAATATTCACAAACTTGCTTACCATGTCATCAACTATCTTATATTCTGATTCTCAAATACGTGTAAGCGAGTGTGCGTTTTGTCATTTAAAAAGCTTTATAAATGATCTTGATCTATAACGTGAGATGGGCGCCGCCATGTTTGTTTGCGCCACAGTTCAGAGTCCTATCAGTCGGATTTACAGCACATGAATTCATCAGTTTCTCTCGAAATACAAGCAAGTAATGGCTCGTTTCCACTGAGCTCTTTTTCAGGCGAGAATGTAGTTGTTTAAAGCTCAAATCTGTGGTTTATTTATAAAGATTTATGAAAATTTGATCCAGGTTGTGAGATACAGGCGATCACCAGGCGCTCTGCGCTCATGTACCCCGCCTGGAACAGCCTTTCCTCGGCTAGTCGTTCTGACGTTTGCCACTGACTCTGACGTCTCAGTAGTGGTTAAACATGAGATATAATTCGTCTTGTATATCTAACGGGCGATATTTGGTCTCGTGAATCTATAATTTGTTCCCTGGCCAATCGTTTTGGCTGAGGGCTAAGTGAAGTTTCATAACTTTATATATTTAAGCTCTTTAACTTTACCGTTGTAAGGTTAGACTAGACTTTGTATGTTTGACTGAATTGTTTGCCTTATGTCTTATTGTATAGCTTCTTGTACCTTTTACTTATACTTTTATAATGTCTAATATTGATAAAACTGAAATTGAACAAAAAGAGACTAGGTTGAGTTTTGTAATTTGTATTACAATGAAGATGATCACTGTAATGTTTACTGCAACATCTGTTGTTTAATACAATGCACATATTGCCTGGACCATATTAAAATGTTTAATATTTTTATATTATATTTAAACGAAAAGAGGCTGGGTTGTGTTTTATATTTCGTTTTGTTATAAATAGGCTAACGTTACATGCAGTGAATATAATCAATACGCGTTGCCTGAACCACATTTGTGTGGCTATAATGTTTAAGATTTCTTTAAATGAAAACGAAAAGAGGCAGTGTGGTGTTTTATAACATATTTCGTTTTATTGTTGCCTAAAATATACATACAGACTGAGATAACCGGAGTGGCAGAGCGAGCTGAGTTACGGTTTCAAGAACGCGCTGTTCCATTTGCAGAATTACCGGACTCGCGTCCTCGGGAGTCTTTCTCCTGAGTCGGACTTTGCAAGTCCGAACTTTGCATACTTGGTATTGAGAAACGCCTAATGTTGGCGGTTGGCTTCTTGTGACAAACATGGCGAGAAGCAAGAACAAGATCTGCTGTATGTCATCCATTGTTGTTTATGTTGCTTTCATCTTCGCGCGAAAATGATGTCGATCGCTTCTTTCCGGCATAGGCTACACCACGCCTATTAAGTAAGGGACCTGTTGGCAGTGGAAACGCTAGCCGATTTATAGTTTACCGACCCGAACCTAAAATAAACATTTTGTAGTTGAAAACACTAATTGTGATATATGACAAGTGCTGAGTGCGTCCATCTCTGGCTCAGCGCCAGCCAAAGCGCGAAAGCACAGTTTGAATCTGGCAGTTATGTCACGTCACTGTACATACATTCTAGGTCTGCTCAGCATCGCTCCTTAGTGGTCAGCTGATGCAGAGAGTGCCAAAATCAAAATTCCTGATGAAATGAAGACGAAAATATCTAGTGGAAAATTTGAATATAACATTCTTTAGACTCACCAACACGCTGAGTGGACATCATGCGGGGCACCTGTGATGCAGGACGCATGGTGCTGAAAGTCTGAGGTCTGGGGGCAGATGGGCGCATTGTGCCTGGCATGTTTTGGAAGTCTGTAGAAAATGTTGAATGTCCATTAGTATGAATCAATATTTCATGGACTAGTGACATTTGATTCATTTATTACTGCAGGATTCTGGGATAAAAAGTCGACTTACGCTGAGGACGGACACCCTGTGTGGCCCAGCGGGGACTAGGTCTGAGCTGCGCGAGCTGACTGGTAGGGTAATATGCAGCTCTGTTCTGGGCCTGTGATACAAGAAAATTATTAATGGAGTAGAAATAAGCAGTAATGCTAATCTAAGCAACATGACAACCAACCAAGTGACTGTGTTTACCTGCGGAATGGCAGCCATGAAGTATCCTGATGGAGGTGCAGGTTGGTAGGGGTTGATAACTGGGTTTGGCACTGCACGGACACTGGCCATCCTCTGCATGTACTGGTTGGTGAGATGGGCCTGCCGTTCCTCTTTGCGCTGAGCAAGAGCCACATACAATGGCTTAGTGGCCACAATACGGCCATTCATCTCAGTCACTGCTTTAGTGGCTTCCTCAGGAGAAGAGAAACAGACAAAACCAAAGCCTTTACTGCGACCACCGTCCATCATGACCTGGGACAGAAGAGGGAGAAGACTTCAATTTTTGCCCAAAAGGCAACATACAACTTAAATGTTAACATAAAATGGCATTTGCAACCCATTTTACTTAAGAAATGTAACTTTTTCAGAATGAAACACCATCTGATACAAAATTTTAAGACCGCCATTGTGTGCATTTAGATATCATAGAATATGCATGTTCTGTAATACACACACACACACACACACACACACACACACATAACTAGGACAGTGATGACCAGTGATGGCTCAAAATCATACCTTGGCACTGGTGATTGTTCCAAAGGGAGCGAACTCTTTACGAAGACGCTCATCATCAATACCATCATCCAAGTTCTTAACATAGAGATTGACACCCTGTAAAGAGAGCAAATGACGATGAAGAACTGCATCTGTGAGGGCACTTACAATGCACTAGATTTAATAAACTATTACAAGGTTCGTACAGATATTTAAGAGTGAAATTCAAGCACTTTCAAGCAGTGGCAGTGGTGCTTTTCAAGGGTTCAGTGAATAATTATATGTACATCAGCCTATATGCAAAACAGCTGAGAACCAAACTACAGTAGGATTAACTGCTATATAAATGGGAGACTATAGCAAATATACATTTCCATTTGCTCCAACAGCAATAGGCAAAGCTTTCCCTTTCCAAAGAAGAAAAAAACCAACAACACAGAGCAAACAAATTCTGAATCTGAACGAGTCCATCACAAATTCAAAGCGGTATGGTAGATGGCACACCATGAATGCAACTTTCAGCTGCGCTGCCAATCCGGATATCAAAACAAAAGAACGTAGGAGAAGAAAGTTAACACTAATTTCTAGAGGTGTGAATCTTCACTTCCCTCACGTTTCGATTACGATTCAGACTTCAGTTTTGTTTGATGTTTGCTACATTCAGGAAGTGTACTTCTTAGAGAAGATCAAACAAAAAGGGAGTTCATGTATCTGACTGCTTGTATTCACTGACGAAAATGTAGCCATGTACAATAATATAGAATATTAAGGATGCAACACATCGTGATATCGAATCAAAGACATGATAATTGTAATCAAATTGAATCATGAGACCAGTGAAGATTCACACCCCTAATAATAAGACTATATTTACAATAAAAAATCAGCCTATTGTAGGAATCATTTCAAGTATTAATAAAAACTATGGGCCCTATCTTGCACCCAGCGCAATTGACTTTGTACACCGACGCATGTATCATTCCTATTTTGCACCCGCGCACAGCGGACTTTTCCCTCCACAGACGCACGTCGGTAAACTAGGAAATACACTTGCGCTCCCCGGGGCAGTTCAGCGCAAAGAGGAGGCGTGTTCCGGCGCAAACGTTCCCTGATGCTATTTTGCAGGTTTAGAAAACAATTCCGCCACTGACCAGGAAAAACCTAGTTTAAAGGCAGTGGCACGTTGCGCATGTTATTCATATGCTATTTTAAGGGCGCATGCTTGGCCATAATCAATGTAGCGTGTGCACAACGCGCATACACTTTGATTTTCTCTTCTACACAGAAGCAGTAGTTTCCATTTTTGCAAATCATACATTATTACAATAGATAGATAGATAGATAGCCTACACAATTTATTATAAAAGCATACATCTAGCTTACACATTTACCCAAATTATCATACGCCTGTTTAACCGAAGTTAATTTGGGTGGGTTTCTCCATCCCCAATGTAACTTCTCTCTCTTTTACGGCCGTGACGAGAGCGTTGCTCTCCTCGGCTGTGAACCGCTCCTGGCGTGCGCCTGGCAAATCCGCCGTTACAAAAAGCGCGTCTGCTCTTAAAGGGAATATGAGATGTCGCTCTGATTGGTTTATTTCACGTTACGCCCAAACCACACCTATGAATAATGAAGCTACTTCAGACCAACCCATTTTAGATTTGCGTCGGGCGCAAGAGTCATTTATCCCGCCGGTATAATAGCAACAGCGCCCAAGACCCGCCCAAAAAGTTACTTGCGTTTCGCACTTGATACTTGCGTTTCAGATCGTTAAAATAGGGCCCTATGTTTCAGTGTCTCCTTTTTGCAATGTGCAGACAGACATTCCATACATCTCTTTCAGCAGCTCTCATATGGTCTCATGAAGAACTCGGACTTGCTTTGAATCGTTGATGAAGACAGGACATCCGAATGCAATTTCCAGGTGCCAATCTATTGCGTGTACTTCTTCCATGTGCTCGCGTGACAATTCAATGCACAAATGATTCACGACTCTTTCTTAAAGGTTATTTTTCTTTTTCTCAAGACATTTTTTCTTTTTCTTAAAGGTTATTTTTCTTTTTTTAGAGACATTCTAAGAAAAAAAATCAAACATTTCAAGGATGATATTCAAAATGAAACACATTTCAAACCTTAAAACATAACTGTTAAAATCAAGCATTTTCCAAACTTTCAAAACTCTGTTTGAACCCTGTAAATACAATTAAGAACCAAATGCAGTTGCACAGCCTAATTTAGGTCCATAAATAAGAAACTACTGTACCATAGCCACTTATGTCCCCAGTATCCACTATAAAAGAACATGGGGCCCATGGACTAAAAAGTCACTGTTGCAGCCATTTTGGCCAGTGTGGTCCACTGAAAAGGAAACACTGAATTTGACAAGGCTGCAGAAGTCAGTTCAACTTTACTGACCTGGTAGCGAGTCATACGGTCTTGCTTCATCTGCTCAAATTTGCGCTTGAGCTCAGTTTGGCGCTCCACTTTTTTCTGAGCGCGACCCACATAGATGAGCTTCCCGTTCAGTTCTTTGCCATTCATCTCATCCACAGCCTGTTCCAAGAGATCAAAACCGGTTTTTGGTACCCGTTCATCCTGTGGTTACATTTACTCCAGGAAGTCAAGTACGTTAGTTTGACCACATTTAAAGCTGAACTGACCCTCTGCGCATCCTCGTGCCTCTCAAAACTCACAAATCCAAAGCCTCTGGACTTCCCATTTTCATCAGTCATGACACGGATGCTCATAGAATTACCTTACCAAATCAGAAAAAATGTTTTTGAAATGTATAAACCAAGAGAGAAATTTTAGTTTTAGTGGTTTTATAAAGTTTAAAACAAATTACCATATTTGCTGAAGACGTCCTTGAGCTTGTCATCATCCATATCTTCCCCAAAATTTTTAATGTACACATTGGTAAATTCTTTGGCTCTTGCACCGAGCTCAGCCTCCCTCTCCTTGCGAGATTTGAAGCGCCCTACAAACCTGATGACAAAGAGGAGCGATCAATACAAGGTTGTAGTTAATCTCAAGTTATTTCAAGGGGCTGCGAAATGGAACTTAAAATTCATCTACACATTTAGCATCCTTTTCAACAATATACAATATACACCGATCAGGCATAACATTATGACCACCTTTCTGATATTGCGTTGGTCTCTCTTTTTCTGCCAAAACAGCCCTGACCCTTTGAGGCATGGACTCCACTAGACCCCTGAAGGTGTGCTGTGGTGTCCTGCACCAAGATGTTAACAGCAGATCCTTTAAGTCCTTTAAAGGCAGGTTAGGCAGGATTTTTCGATTTCACAAATTTGTTTAAACTGTCTTTAAATACCAATACATAATTAAAATGTAAGTACTCTGAAAAATTTAGTATTAAAATCGAGTGTCTCTAGTCCTCTCAGGGCTGCAATAAACACAGCTACTTACTCCATTCACTCCCACCCCCTCCCTTCTGGGCTCCTTCCAAAGCCACGCCCCCAAAACACATGAACGCGCGATGCCAACCGCTCAGCTGGAGGAGGACGCGTTTGCCAGCGCCGAGCGGAGAGGAGCGCAGTGCATGTAGTGACATCATGTCAGAATCACATGTAATAAAATACCTAACTTTATCATTATGAATATAAACAACTAACATGGCTGTTAGTACTCACTATCAAGCTAGCATATCGATACTGGAAAAGTTTAAAATATAGTGAGTTTGATTCGGTAACGAGCTAGTAACGTAAGGCAAAGCTAAAAACAGGTTGCATTAATACACGGTTTCCCATTACCATCAGTTACACTGATTCATCAGAAGGTGAATTTCGTGTAAGATTCATAACATATACGGTGTTTTGCATGTAAGAGCTTCCACGATGAAAGCACTGTTGGCTCTGATGAGGACTAACATTACACTCCGGAGACAAGTAGCCTACCTTTCTACCTTAATAGTTCCTTTTTTTGCCTTGTTTGCCTTCGCTGACTGTATATGCAGGTACTGGGAATTTTGAGTGCTCTTTCTCTGCCATAATTGTGATTCTTACTAGCTCCCGTGCCTCTCTCTCTTCGCCTCCTCGAGTCAAACGGGTGCGCGCATGTGGGCAGCTCCTGTAGCAGCAGGGGTGGTAGCCATGGTAGCGAAGGAGAGTGACAGTTGCCCAGCCAATCATTTCATTCGTTCCGAATGGAAATAAGTAGCTGTGTTTATTGCAGCCCTGAGAGGACTAGAGACACTCGATTTTTATACTCTCTTTTTCAGAGTACTTGCATTTTAATTATGTATTGGTATATAAAGACAGTTTAAACAAATTTGGAAAAAAGTTTTTTAGAAAAATCCTGCCTACCCTGCCTTTAAGTTGCGAGGTGGGGCCTACATGGATCGGACTTGGTGGTACGTGTCAAAGTAACATCTACATGGATGGCAGGACCCCAGGGGTCCCAGCAGAACATTGCCCAAAGCATCACACTGCCTCTGCCGGCTTGCCTTCTTCCCATTGTGCGTCCTGGTGCCATGTGTTCCCCAGGTAAGCGACGCACACACAACTGGCCATCCACGTGATGTAAAAGAAAACGTGATTCATCAGATCGGGCCTCCTTCTTCCATTGCTTCGTGGTCCAGTTCTGATGGTTGGCGCTTTCGGTGGTGGACAGGGGTCAGCATGGGCACACTGACTGGTCTGCGGCTATGCAGCCCCTTACGCAACAAACCGCGATGCACTGTGTATTCTGACACCTTTCTATCAGAACCAGCATTAACTTCTTGAGCAATTTGAGCTACAGTAGCTTGTGTGTTGGATCGGACCTCACGGGCCAGCCTTTGCTCCCCACGTGCATCAATGAGCCTTTGAAGCCCATGACCCTGTCGCCGGTTCACCACTGTTCCTTCCTTGGACCACTTTTGATAGATACTGACCACTGCAGCTGCAGTTTTGGAGATGCTCTGACCCAGTCGTCTAGCCATCACAATTTGGCCCTGTCAAACTCGCTCAAATCCTTACGCTTGCCCATTTTTCCTGCTTCTAACACATCAACTTTAAGGGCAAAATGCTGCCTTATATATGCCATCCACTAACAGGACTCGTGATGAAGAGATAATCAGTGTTATACACTTCACCTGTCAGTGGTCACAATGTTATGCCTGATCGGTGTATATCTTCGCAATTAGGGATGGGCACTACTATTCAAGTACTCGAAAGTGACAGGGACAATCAATCGTGAAAATGATCATGTGACTGGTTCTGGTATTATGGGTGGTACCTTAAGGTCTGATTAGTTAGCGTTGGGACAGCATGCCATCCAAAACGAAGAACAGTTATTAGAAAATACAGTTAAATGCAGCAGCAAACTTTCATATACATGACATTATAATGAGAACACTACTGTAACACTAGTGTTGTGAATTCTTTGTGCTTTAGCGCATGTTACAGAAATAGCGCAGAGTCGGGAGTTATGCATTCTGACTAGACAATAACTTAGTTCAGGTTCATGTCATTTTGTGAATAAATATAAAAGCTGTACTGTGTTATCTCATATACATTTGTTTGAGTTTATTAAGCCACTAGGAAAGTGCTTCGGTTTGTCGGTGTTCATTAATTGTTCAGCTTCAGCTCACACAGCTCAAACCGCTTGGGGATGTAGGCATATTCGGATGCAACCAGATTTTATATGTCTGTGATAATGCACCAATACTCTAAAGCAATTTTTGGAATGCAAATTAATAGGCAATCTAAAATTAAAAAATTTCAGAATGTTGCTTAATTTTATATCACCAGCAAATAAGATTTTAGGTAAGCCTTTTTTTAAGGTCATTTACTTACATGTTACTACATGTACTTACTATAGTAATACTGTAGATTATGCATAATTACAAGTAACTAAACTAAACCCTAACCGCAACTCTATAGTAAGTACATGTAGATAATTTATATTACTCAGTACTTATTTGAATAAGTACAATGTAACTACATCACCTTTAAAAAAAAACTGTAACCATATTTTATATTGGCAAAAATATATTGTAAAAATTCTTTCATGGCACTTGATCCAATCCTTCCACACACACTTCAAATCCAAATCAAGTCTGCTAATCAATCAAGTCACTTTCCACGTTAGTTGGCAGGTTCCTTTAGCAATTTTCCTTCACCCTAATGCTTAAGTTTGGGAAAACACCAAAATCTCACTTACACTTTTCTGTCATTCAGCAACATGCCGTTCATTTTCTCAATGGCTCTTTCAGCAGCCTCCTGGGTCTCAAAGTGCACAAAGCCGTAGCCCTTTGAGCCATTCTCATCACAAACCACCTTAAGAAAGGATATCAGGCATAAAATCATGCACCCACTGACCAACAGAAGCACGAGCAAAGCACTTTCAAGAGCATGTATGTGCCTTACCTTGCATGACAGGATGTTGCCAAACGCAGAGAAGGTGTCATAAAGGGCTTTGTTATCAATAGACTTATCCAAGTTTTTAATAAAGATGTTTCCAACACCGCTTTTCCTCAGAGAGGGGTCACGCTGAGACCACATGATGCGGACAGGTCTACCCTTGATGACGTCAAAGTTCATTGTGTCTAAAGCCCGTTCAGCTGGAAGTGAAAACAATTATTAATCCACTAAATCAAAATTAATTTCTTCTCTTGCACTCAGCCAGAAATCTCCACTTCAGTAGCATTTAGTGATGGGTCCATCATGAATCTTTAATATGACTCAGGAATAACAAGTTGTCTCAGAGAGAGATTCGTTCAATTTGCGATGACCACGCATGCGCAAAATCCTATGGGCTGAACCTCTCGAGAGTTCACCTCTCGAATCTTCGGGTTCTAGTCGTTCGTTCATCATGTGATTGCCCCATAGGGCTAAGGCAATGCAGTCTGTACCGGAAACAGAAATGATCAGTTCACCTATTGAGTCTTTGGATTTGAGTCGTTTGTTCATCATGTGACAGCCACAAGGCTAAGGCAGGGGGGTTCAAACCTATTGAATGTGGTAATAAAAGAGTTGGAAAATGCTTTAAACTTTATCCGTATGATGGGGGAAACAAGTTGTTAAAGCAAAGATACTTGTTTACAGTGGATTCTAATTTTTAGAAAATATCACAGCATATAATGCAAAGAAAATCCCATATTATTGACTTGTCTCTTACTGCTTTTGGATCAGCTGTATTTTTTTTCCTTTTTCTAATGATACATCCCCTTGTTATATGATTATTGTGAATTTGTATTTTGTATTTTGATAATTAAATGGCCTTGTTATTCAACTATAATAAAACATACAGTCAATAATGCTAATGTATTTGTTGTAAGATGCTGAGCCGGGAAGTGATCACGTGAAAAAAGAACGAACGACTCGAACTCGAAGACTCGGTAGGTGAACTAATAATTTCTGTTTCCAGGACAGACTGCATTGCCTAAAGCAAATGTAGCTGTCACGTGATGGACGAATGACTTGAACCAGAAGACTCGAGAGGTGAATTAATAATTTCTGTTTGGAGTGCAGACTGCATAGCTTCAGCCTATCAGGATGTTACGTGACAAAAGAACGAACGACTCGACCTGAAGACACGGGAGGTGAGGTAAACTAACAGACTGCATAGCCTGAAGACCCAGATAAGCAATGAATTAATCACTTCGGTTTTCTCATAATTAGGCCTTGGCTGCATTATAGTTTTTTCTTAATCGTAATGTGATCAATGTTTGCTTAAAGGTGACATTCACATGAAATTTTCACATGATGTAATATAAATCTCTGATGTCCTCAGAATGTGTCTGTGAGGTTTCAGCTCAAAATACCACCCAGATTTTTTATTATAGCTTGTCAAAGTTGCCCCTTCTTGTGTGTGGGGGTAAACGCTCCGTTTTTGTGTGTGTCCCTTTAAATGCAGATGTCCCTTCAGACGACGGCCGATCCTTTACACGAGCTTCGGATACTGGAACAACATAACAGCCTAAATTCTCTCAGGCAAAATGTCAATATAGAGCTGGTAAGTCCCGCCCCTTCCGCTAACCCCACTGGACCTCTAGGTTGAAAAATCGTCAATGCAAGTGAATGTGAGAAAATAATTATTTTCTGGTCCCGTTTGAATTTTGCCATGAATGTGAACATATGTTGTCTGTGAATTTTTAACATAATTTTTCGTGTGAAGAATGCTACAATTTAGCGGGCAGAAGTTTGATACGGTTAGACTTTGTGTGAGAGCACTTTGTGGACTACAACCTAGTTTTTACATCAGACGGGAATCTGAAGAAAGAACAGCCCATTTGGTTTGAATGGTGACATTTGGGTACAAAACACACAGGCATCTCGATCTGTCTCCATAGATTATCGCAGCATTAGCACCGTGATTTGACAAGTGGAGGGAAAATGTGTTATGGGGTGACGTCACATAGGCGACATGTAGTCTTTCTCGTTATGTCTTTTCCACAACTGCTAGCCAAAGAATCATACAATATACTGTCAAACTCGTAACATGAAAAATTATATAAAAAATTCACAGACAACATATGTTCACATTCATAGCACAATTCAAACGGGACCAGAAAATAATTATTTTCTCACATTCACTTGCATTGACGATTTTTCAACCTAGAGGTCCAGTGGGGTTAGCGGAAGGGGCGGGACTTACCAGCTCTATACCCAGTAGCGGAGTGCAGCCTTACATGTTTGAACCGGAGTCAGACACTGATGGAGAGACTCAAGAAGAGGCTGCAACTGTTAGACTGTACATGGACATTTTTGAATGGTTAGTGCATACATTTATGTAACTTAGTTGTTGTGGAGTTACGTTTATTCATCTCATCGACTAGCCTGTACAGTCATGTTAATCTATAAACTGCTGTATAGGTGCTCGTGTGGGAACTGTATTAGGATGCCCACAGAGACAGAAAATATATGCTGCATGGAGATAGAGCAGTTATGGTTTAGTTCACGGTCATAATGTGGGACTGCTGCTTCTCACTCAGGGCGGGATCTAGTGCAGATCGTCACCCGTCGTGGGCGGGGCTTCCCTACTCTTACATAGGAGTAGGGGGAAATTTGAAACAGCTTATTCTGAGAGATTGATGATGATTTATGGGGATTATAAAAAAAAGTATTGGGAGGATTTTTACTATAGGCTGGTTATTTACACACACTGTGGACACACATCTGTGTTCAAACACCTTATAAAAGTGAATTTTGCATAATAGGTCCCCTTTAAGCAGATGTGGTGGGGAATTTGCCAATTAACATGTATCATTTTAATTATACTCGGTAGCACTTTATTTTACAGTGTCCTTGTTACATATGTTACATGTACTTCCCATAGTAATAACAGTAAATTATGCATAATTACATGCAACTAACCCTCAATCAAATCCTAATCCTACCCTAACCCTATAGTAAGTACATGTTGTTAATTATTATTACTCAGTACTTAAATGTATAATTACACTGTAACAATGACACCTTAACATAAAGTGTAAACTTATGAAATGAACTAAATGACTTTAAAAAAAAAGATTTGTTCATTTTGCTGAACGAGATTCAAAGATCCAAGTCAGTAAAATGATCCGAACTTCCCATCACTAGTAGCATTTACATTCAGCAAACTTTCCGGTTTTATGGAAGTATATGGTCATATCTACTACTTAATTTTCACCTGTCTTGTGATGCCTTGCCTTAGATTTACAATAGTTATCGAAATTGACTGAAAACGAGGCCATATTTTTGTCTCAAGTAAAATACAAATATCAATCTGAATAACTAGACTAATTAGGCCTAGAATAAAAGTGAGAAATACATTACTTGGACATTGCTTAGTCCCTACATTTTGAAGTTTTGACATTTTCCTGATAACCACATTAAATTTTGCACTTTTGAACAAACAGGCATAATCAATGTGTTCGATACACTTTCCTGACAATCGAGACAGTTGATGGGATTTTATCTTTGCTGCACACTCTGCCCCACCCACGCCCTAAATATGACAATCATGCAAGTCACTGCTGTCAAGCAACATCACGCGGCGGTATATGCATGCGTGCATCCCTCATCTTAAACCCTTTATAATCAACCGACAACACATAGATTCATAAAATATGGTGCTGCATATGGTCACTACTAACAAGATTCTCAATGAATATGCATTATATTGATAAAACGCATTTATTTTTCAATGTGTCATTAGCGTAAAAGACATCTTTTACACAGTTACGCCACACTCACCGTCTGCAGGCTGCTGGAAGTTGACATAGGCATAGCCGAGCGACCTGCGGGTGATCATGTCCCTGCACACGCGGATGGAGAGGATGGCACCGGCCGGGCTAAACTTCTCGTAGAGCATGGCTTCAGTCACGTCCTGGTGCAGGTCCCCAACATACAGCGAGGCCATGGGGTAACTAGGAGCGCTGGGGTTCATTTTCTCTTCGGTCGCAGTTGTGAACTTGCAGAAATTTACGTGTTTCGCGGCACCAGCGCGTGAGATCAACTACGTCAGAATACAGTTAGCTGTCAAGCTATTCTAAACACGCCAATTTTTACAATTTAAAATCGTCGACTAAAAGATTATTTCTGGAACGATTTAAGCGTTTGGTTCTTCGTTTAAAATGACAAATAATAAGGGCTACAAAAATGTCAAAACGCGAAAAAATCCAATGCAACGAATCAAGCAAACCGCTAGGCCGAGCTCACAGACTGTCGTTATCTTTTTCAGGGTTGTTGCGATGTTTCAAGGCCTCCAGCTTCCACTTCACCAATTTTTATTTATTAAAAAAAAAAAAAGAAAAAAGAAAAAAAGGAGGATTTTTTGGGGTTTTTAAAAGTTTTTAATTTTTTTTGTATTTTTTTTATTTTTTATATAATGTGTGCCGAGGCAAGCTCCGGAGCACACACGCACTCACACAGCACTGACAGCCGGGGGTTTCGGGAGGAATGGGACGGACTGAGCCGTCACATATATACCCGCGGGTACGTCATCCACCGTGCACGCGCATGAGAAAAACGCAACAGTCGCTCACCGGTTTGGATGATGATTGGATGAAAAATGTCAGAGCCCGTGGATAATGTCTAATAAGCTTTATGAACGACGAATATCGATTATCTACAGGCTCTGACATTTTATTTATAAATAAATAAAATTTATTTATAAATAAATAAATAGCCCGTAGATAATGTCTAATAAGCTTTATGAACGACGAATAGTTGACTTTTGTGACAATGACGAATGTGTTAAAGGGAAAAATAAATGATTGGATTTCATTTTTTACAGTTTTTTAATTGAGGTAATTTAATGTAGAATTTGAAAATAGCTTTGCTAAATATTTATAGTTTATTATTTAGATATTAAATTGTGTTAATACGGTTAATACTACTCATTAACGATCAAAGGAAGCATTGAGTTTTTTGTAGTTTTTTTCTTTTTCTGAAGTCATACAAATTTCCACCACAGTGTTTCATTGTCACGTTGTTACATTTGCCTCCGTTGTCTTGCAAAGACTAATTCCATAACATTTTATGTATCCTAAATATACACAATTAAATAACATTTCCATTCTATTTGCATCGTTTGAAAAACGTATTGGTTGATCGGAAATGAAACAACTAAAATGACACTGTTTTCTCCACGGTAAACAAGTAGCCTATACTGTAACAAAAAAAGAAAAAGAAAAGATAAGGGGCAAATTTGTTGTATTGAATTATACATAATAAATATTAAAATAGTTTATGTTTATTTGATTCTTTGTGATAATTTATTTTTATCATTTTTTAGGTCAATAGGGAAATACATTAAATACAGGAAAATCTTTCAAATACAGTTTTAATTTGACCTTTATATAACAAAAATATGTTAGTTACGTTAGTCTGTTTGTTAAATGAAAATATAATCTGGGACATAAAATTGGCAAATCAAAGATATGCTCACTTAACAAAAAGTAATTAACAATAACTGATTGCACTTCAACCCCAATAATAGTGATTCTTTTAACATTTGATTACTTGCTTACTGTGCAAGTAAATAAAAGGCAACACTGATCAAAGACTGTATTTCCTCTCCCTTCAGCATCCTGTCCTATTTGATCAAAGCAATTAATTATCACTTCTATATATAGTAGTGATAATTAATTGCTTTGATCAAACAGGACAGGATGCTGAAGGGAGAGGCAATATAGTCTTTGATCAGTGTTGCCTTTTATTTACTTGCACAGTCTGTTTACTTGTTTAGTTATCAGTCATAGTTCATGAGTAAGATCTACTGTAATAGGATTGATTAACAGCCTGTAGAATAGATGACTGTGCTGAAGATCACCAATAGGGGGAGTAACAGACCTTGAAGAACTACTGACAGTGCAGATATCCGCAGTGCTGAGCTGCACTGCTTTGATCTGATCTGGATGTTCTACTGAGACATTCTGTGTTTTTAATTATAACACCCCATGAACAAATGTCTATGCTGGATGTTGGTAGTAAAGATGTGTCTGTCTTCCTGTTATCGAGTGAGTGTCCGCGTAAGCCACACATGCAGTTATTGGTAGCATTTTTCCCCCACAACATTGTATCCCGCACACTTCATTGTATATTTAGAGTGATTGCAATGAACATTTCATGAACAATGTTGTTGTTTATATCCTTCCATATTGCCCTAACTGAACCTGAATTGTGTTCTTTGTCCTTTTAAATATCGTGAGCTTTTTCTGTAAAAGCTGCTAAAAACGACTTTCACATTACAAAGGCTCTGGTGGTGCTCACATCAAAGTTTCCTTCTGAAGTGTAATCCACATGTATTGTCTCGCATGACAGTGTGCTTTGTCATTACTCAGAGAAGTTTCTGTCTCCCATCCCTTCCTGCTGATTACTCATTCCCTTTCCACATAAATACTGTTGTTCAATGCAGTCTGTCCATCTCCATGGCAACACGGGCCCATCCCACAGCCGTAGCCCGAGGCTCCTCGCTGACACACCCAAACTGAGAGGAACAGTCTTTTCAAGCAGCTGTCCAGACATACAGGGACACTAGAGTTCATTTCATTCTATCCCAGCATGTCTGGCCACAGGCGGGGGACTCCCTGGGCAGATGACCAGTCCATCACAGGGCTCTCACACTCGTTGACACCTACTGATAATTCACCTATGCTGCAGGTTTTTGGATTGTGGTGAAAACTGGAGCACCCAGAGATTTATATTATATTATATCATATACATCTGCAAAACCAGTGTTCCCACACATTTTGCTCAGTAAATTATTTGGACTTACTGGATCAGTTTTTTTTTTTTTTTTTATGAATTATTCCAGTTTCAAAGAGCAATTTCTAGTGCATTCCCTAATAATTTTGTAAGATTTTATTGAACTACTTAAGTTTTCAAGGTGTTGCCAAAGTGTATAATATAACGTAACATTTAATAAATAATCAAACCTGGAAATATGGAATTTTGTCATTTCCAATTGATAAAACTCCAATATTTCCAATATTAATAATAATATTATTAATTATATTACATTATATTAAACACCCTGCCAAAAACGCCACACATTTTCACAACTGAATGACTTTACAGACTTCTGGATAATGATTTAAAAAAATAAAAATAATTCCAGTCTCAAAAAGGAATTTCTAGCCACCGAAATTCACTAATGTTCATGACTTGTAAAGATTTTATTAATCTACATGCATTTTAAAACTGCCAATATCGGTCCAGGTTTTCCACAAGCAGGATGAAGGATGGCATTTAAAGTAATCACTGTGTGCTCAGCACTGTAGAGGCATCATGACCCGAACAACAAATCAACATGTGCTCATGACTAGAGTGAGTTCAGGTCATGTAAGTTAGTCAGCATTTGCCAGAGTCACCTGTCCTGAAAGTCACCTCTCGTCCACTGAATCTGGTGCAGGACTCGAAGGCCTTTGCAAACTCAAATGACTGCAGCTTCCACAGAGATTATATGACCCATTTCCTGCTCTGAATGTAAATCAGGTCTTAGAAGACATTAGATAACCACTTGACCACTAACACCACTCAAAGCCAAAGAATAGGTTTTCTATTAAAGCAAGCGTCTCAGATTAAAAGTTAAAAGAAATATTTTACTGACCGTCACATTGTTTCAAACATACTTTCTTCTGTGGAGTTAATCCAGCTTGTGCACTTGCGTATTCCAAGTCTCCTGTAGTCAATGCTTTTTTAGTTTTTTGGACATGCTTTGACACCCTCATTTCCTATTCCTTTTTGTTGTGTGAGAAAAAAAAAAAACAAGACAGCAGATTCTGCCAAAAATTCTGCCAGATTCTCCTTTTGCGTTCCAGGAAAGTTGTGGAACGACATGAGGTAGAGTAAATTATGCAGTAAGTATCCCCGCATTTTACTTGAATTACTCGTATTTGTGTCTCAGAAACAAACCCCATTTCCCAAGAAAGCACTAAACTAAATGAATATTTCAAGTTCAGAAATAGGATCCTTTGAAAACAACCAGGTTTCAAAAACGCAAGGCAAAAAGAGAACAAGAGATCATGTGGTTTGTGTTTTATCTGTTTTAATTCCACTAACATGAAATCCAGATCCCTCCGCCCACCCTCCATAACAAATAACAATAATGCTGAGTGTTCTGTATGAAAATTCAAAGACAGTTTCTAGGCAGCCCAATCAGCCAACTCCAGTCACCCTGATTAACTAAAGCCACATGCATTTTAGGCAAGTATCAAAAGAGTAAACAAAACAAACTAAAAACAGATTTAGTAAGTAGTAGTACAAATAAAACAAAACCGAAAATCCTAATAGAAAACGGTATTAATCAGATAAGCACATGAAAAGCGTTACTCCGGTAACAAGACTTTTATATCAAAGTTACAGTATAAGCCATGTGTCAAGTCTTTTTGATCTTAGGTCTGGTTGACAGAGAGATTGTATGCGTAATTAACCAATGAGAAATCAAACACTTGACAACTGAAGTAGAATGTCTTGCACAAGCCCAATCTGACACAAGTATTCGTTCATACTGACTTTTGGTTTATTTCCCACGATTCTTTAGGAAAATGAAGAATTCAGTCTAAGCCACAAGAAACCCATCACTAACTGCTCCCCTAGCAAACTCACAAACGGTTTCATACTCGCTCTCTCTTTCTCTCACATATGCACCTACAACAAAGTTGATGTTGGCTTCATGGTGACTCGCTTCAGTGATGCAGAAGCATCCCGGTGAGCATTTTTACATGAACACACATCAAGCCAACAAACTATATTGCGTTCTCCAATCCACAATTAACACATTTTAAAGACAAACAACTGCTGTTTGCCCCCTCCCCCCCTCCCCCAAACAAACACACGTACACAAACACAGTCTTTCCTTCACACTCTCAAATCCAAACACACACACACACACAAATGACGGGCTGGTGAGTATGAAGCTGGAACTGTAAAAGCGTCAGCGTTGTCTCTCGCTGTGCTGACTGAAAAGGTTCTTTGTAGAGTTGGCTTTAGTTTTCCCGGCCCTCCTCTGTGTCCTCACCGTCGGCCTGATTATCAGAGGTCCACAGCTGAAAATCAAAGAGGACACATTCATCCACTTACGTTTCGGTATATTTCTGACATCTTAAACACAGAAAATGAAAAGGGTAGAAAGGAGCTTGATACATCTAGGGCTGCATACCTTTTAATTTGCTGATAACTGAGATAATGAAATATTTATTGACACCGATAGTGCAATTACAGCTGTAAACTTAAACTGATAAAGCGCACAGCATATTTTCCTGCACCATTGTTTTTTGTAATGTGGACGTAAGACCAAACCGGCATCATCCATCGGTGTGTGCGCGCATGGAAAGGTACAGCCAAGTAACGTCACGTCGCTCTCTGAGAATTATTTCAAGATCTATACAAGGTTAACTTGTATTTGAGCTTTATAATCAGGATCATCAGTAAGTAATAGGGATGGGACGGTATGAAAATTTCACATCACGATAATGGTGACCAAAATTATCGTGATTATCAATATTATCACGGTTTTGTTAAAACGAGATGAAAGTGTTCAAAAATAACTGATGCTCACACTAACAAGCAGCCCTGTCCACTTTTTTAAGCAAGATTATATTCTGTGGCATTTCCTTCCTTATAATATAACACAGCGCACATGTATCACAACGGACGCGCACGCGCTCTCTCGTTTCATTCAAATACAACTTGCCGTCTTGCGTCTCCGTTTTTTATTGTATTGAAAATGAAATCAGAGTTGATTTATTGTTTACTGAGTTTGATCATATTTTTGTGATCATCTTGTCTGGATGATTGTTTTGTAAGCTATACAAAATTAATTTATAAACAGGCAAGATTTAAAACATTAATCTGCCTTCCGCCATTCCTTCTCGAATAAAAAAAACAACAACATTGCGTCAGCCTGTTGCTGGCTGGACAGGATTTACAGTGAGTTATTAAAATCGCGATAATCAAACATGGTTTTAATGATAATTCAATTTTAAACGATAATACTAACCGTCTGTACATTTTATCGTGATTTATAGTGAAACCGGTAATCGTCCCATCCCTAGTAAGTAAAATGGAATTGTACATATTTTGGCTATGTTCCATTAAGTAAAATTTTCAAAAAAGCTACATGTGTATATGATTTAAGGCTGAGTTGTGCCACGCTGCATTTTTTTTTTTTCAATGTCTCGCATCATAAGCTCTGTATTTTTGAGTTAAATTTGTCAAATTCATTTTCAGATCTTAATATTATATTTCTGGAGGACAGTTCAGATATTTGTAAAAAAAAAATATTTTTATTCCTCATTTTCACCATCAAAACACTTAGTTTTGATGCAAAACACTTTAAAAATCTAAAACACTTTAGATTTACTAAACGGGGTAAATTAGCGTGAGTGCAATTCTAAAAAGGCGCCGATGGGAGTGGAAAGTTATGCGCATATTTTTCTAATGATGTGCAAATTAAAAAACACAGACGCAGTCGGATCATTTCCATAATGACCAACACAATCTACCAAGAGCAGCGCAAATTAGTGTCTTGTTTAAGACAAGCTTTTTTAGGTGGTAAATAATGGTGCAAATAACAGTAAATTAACGAACGCAAACCTTTGCGTGTCCTTATTTTAAAACGTTTCACCTTATTATTTCCATGGCGACATGGCATGCTTGTCACGTGACACACCCCAGCCACAATAGTGCAGTATGACTAATGTATTGCTTTTATTTTGTTTTTCCTTTTTATTCAAAATAATCACCGACTTAACTATATCATGATTAATCTGATATTCACATTCTCAAATATGTGTACGTGAATGTGTTTTGTCGTTTAAAAACATTTATAAAGATTATGTTAGTTGATCCATAACGCACAATGCTAGTTCACACTGCAGTTCAAAGAATCAGATCTGTCAGATTTACATCAGGTAAATTCACCCTCTTCTCCCGAAATACAAGAAAGTAAGTGACCGGTGAACTGGGAGAAGAATATAGTACTCTATATAGTCACCTATACAATGTGTATCTGATATGAATAAAACACTTCGTCATACTGCAATATAAAGGATTATTATTGCCGCTTCCATTGACATCAGTATGTATTTTACAAACTATAAATTAATTATTTGCTAGTACTTGTGTATTTAAATGTCTAAAACCTAAAATAAAGATTATCTGGTTGAAAACACTGAATAGTTGTGATTTATGACAAGCCATTTGTGTGTCCGTCTTTTAGAAAGCAAGAACTAATGCGATTGGCGAACTTTATAGCACCAATTTCAGGAGGATGGAAAATCGTATTTTACACTGGGGAGCTTTAAGATAGCGTAACCCCTTATATGTGTAAATATCAAGGACATTTTGATTTTCCATTTCATTAGTCCTTTAAAAGTAGTTCAACTTTAAAAAACATGTCTGCTTTCCATTCCACTGAACACCATCTAGCTATTTTTGAATACAATAGTATCTCACATATGAACAAGCATTTAAGGATTTTCACACTTGAATACCTGCAAAGATTGTACAAGTAAAACAAATAAACTTGCTATATTGTACTAAATGAGACATTTCCAATGAATGCCCGATCTGTATGAGTTTTTTTACTGATTCCTATAATGATTACAATGATATTATAATACGTCATTTTTAATTAGGTGAGGGTTAAATGCTAGCAAAATCAGTTATCTGCATTATTATCAGTCAAGAAATTCTCAGTTCGTCACATATATCCTCACTGGGTTAATATCACAAAACAAGAACTCACTGTCAGATTGTCTCTAAGTAGCTGCATGATGAGTGTGCTGTCTTTATACGAATCTTCAGTTAACTGGTCCAGCTCAGCAATGGCATCATCGAAAGCCTACATAAAAACAGATACATGGATAAATAAATAATACTAAGCATTACAATCATTAAACACAAAAGCTCAAGGGACATTATTCTGTGTATGAGCTAGGGCTGTCAACGAATATTCTAAATTCGAATAGTTTTAAAAAACAGAATTTCGAATGTGAAAATATTCGATTGTGGAAAAACGCCCGCGGTAGCAGAGGCGCGGCTGTCTGCTTTGCGAGTGGGCGCGCTGCCTGAGGGGTCAGGGACAGGTCACAGGAAGAAGCGTTAACGTTAAACAGAAACATTACTAAAGTGTAGGCTACTGTACTGACTGAATAAATATTGCATGAATAAGGTAGGTTAGATACAGCAGTTTCATGCACTGCATGCTTCCACTGGTTTGATTATTTACCGTTTCATGTCAAGGAAAAGTTCTATGTTTACCACAACTCGCTCGGAGCGTTCAATGTCGGATTCGCGTCTACCGCGTCTAGTTGGACGCTTGAACATTTTGAATCCATTCGTGCGTCAAAAGCAAAAGTTTGAAGCGAAATTGACGCGCGGAGAGCGTGACGCCTAATTCGCGCCGCAAGACCTCCAGACGCGCGTAAACGCGGCATTCCATATTTACATTGACTTAACATTGAAATCACTCGCGCCAGACGCTCTATTCGCGTTTGGTGTGAACGCAGCATGAGGGTGAGGGCGAGAGAGAGAAAGAGTGCCTGCGAGTGCGAGTGAGCGAGATCTGCGGTCTTGGCCATTAGGTGATTTACTTGTTTTTGTGTAGGTAATACGTTGTCAAATATGTTTAAACTTAAATAAACTACCTATACAAGTAGTTATGTCTCTTTGTATTAATTTGTCCTGATATTGACGTAATGTGCGTCATTGACAAAATGCGCAACCAGATGTTCGAATAGGTGTTTTTTTTAGAGGGAATATTCGAACGTCACTTTTGAGCAATTTTGACAGCCCTAATATGAGCTTTGAGTTTCATCAGCATCCATTCTAACCTTCTTGGCCAGTTCACAGGCCTGCTCTGGAGAGTTCAGGATCTCATAATAAAAGACTGAAAAATTGAGAGCCAGGCCCAGGCGGATGGGATGAGTGGGCTGCATGTTGTCTTTGCTGATGTCAAAGGCGGCCTGGTACCCTTCCTGAGACTTCTGGATGATGTCTGTAAACAAACACAAAAATTATTTATGCAAGAATCATTTCATACTTTCCTACAAAACAGAACTAATTAAGGCCAACAAGTTTTTTAAAATATTTTTTAAAAAGAAATTCATGTTTATTCAGCAAGGTCAAAGACAGTAAAGACATTTATAATATAACAATAGATTTCTATTTCAAATAAATGCTGTTCTTTTAAAAAAAATTATCACAGTTTCCACAAAAATATTGAGCAGCTCGACAATTTTCAACATTGATAATAAGAAGAAATGTTTCTTGAACAGCAAATTAGAATGATTTCTGAAGGATCATGTGACACCGAAGACAGGAGTGATAATGCTGAAAATTCAGTTGACATTACAGGAATACATCATATTTTAAAATATATTAAAACTAGGGATGTCAATTTTCACAAATTCCTATGATCGATCGTCATTTAAATTAACGATCAATTAATCGATTAATCGTTAGCCTTAATACTGCGATATGCGTCTACTGCAGTGGCTATGGCCAATAGCATGACAGGGTCTGCAAATGCTGCTCAAAACGCTATGTTCCTCACCAAATCAATGAGAATGGTTTTAAATATAAATAAAGGGCTAATAGGATTGTAAAATGTTTCTATGTGATTGATAATTAAATTAATTATTTAATAATCAAATATAACTACTAATACAACGTGTCACCAACGCCGCCTCATATGCACTTAGAATGTTACCGTTAAACTGGAGCACTTTGCTAGCACGTTATTTATCTAAAAGAAACGCATCCTATA
The DNA here is from genome assembly GCF_951802725.1 of Rutilus rutilus. Lineage (NCBI taxonomy): Eukaryota > Metazoa > Chordata > Actinopteri > Cypriniformes > Leuciscidae > Rutilus > Rutilus rutilus. The sequence continues at coordinate 14,979,332 of NC_140216.1, forward strand.
TGAGATTAATCAGATATATTCAAAATAAACATATTATTACAAATTATATCTGCACAAAATGACGCAAATTCATGCTCTAGTGAACTTGAACTAAGTTACGTGCCATTCATTCAGAACTACTCATGTTGTGGACGCGCTCTTCCTGGAGCAACGCGACACGGCAACTAAACCCAAATAATTCACAATCTTTTATCACAATATTGTTCTCTTTATAATGTTATGTAATATTACAGTCCCAATAGTCATTATTAGTCGTGCACTGCCGTTTGAGCTGCGCGCGCTGAAGCTGACGCTTTACTACCTTAATTCTTAACCAAATGCATCCAATGTGAGATAAATCAGATATAGATAGGCATACACAAAATAAACAGTTACAACTTACATTTGCACAAAACAAAAGGCTGCGAATGCACACGCAAACTTATAGTCATGATGAAGGTGTAAAATGGTCCCAAACATAACTCCGGCGCGCTCGCTACATGTTTCGCGGTTGAGCAGCGCGTACGCGCATGAAGACCTGCTTAATCGATGATCGATAAGTTGTATCGATTAAACGTATTATCGACAATTAATCGATCGTCGATTAATCGTTGACATCCCTAATTAAAACAGTCATATTACATTGTAATATTTCACAATATCAAATAAATACATCCTTGGTGATCATAAGAGTAGTGCATGTCAAATATTTACAATTTATTCTTAAGGATTTGCTGAAGCGGATTTAAATGTGCTTTTTATATGGCCAGTGTCCTAAAGACAGTTTCACGCCCTCTCCTTGCCTTGTGTATGAGACCATTAAAACAGACGTTTTAACATTTTGTTCATATAGTCAATATAGTTCACTTGCGGTTGCCTGTATTGATCTGTGCTCAGAGAGAAATACATAAATATTTGAAAATAGGCAGCTCTGTAAAAGTGTTCCACGCACCGTGCCTGATGAGCAGTAGTAATTGTTCATTTGAAGAGCTTTAGGAGACAGTCAGTGACCAAGCGGTGCATATATTAAACCCACCCGCAGGAGGTTCTGCCTACTGCCGACACCCAGCTGGACAACACACATAAGCCAGATGCTGTTGCCATGACGATGATTATGCAGCCCATCATACTGACAGTAGTAGGTCAGCGGATGCTTAAGCTCAAATAGATCAGCGATATTCTTTCCTCTCTCGTAAAAATCTATAAAAAAAACCTGCAGCTTAACTGTAATACTATATAAACATAGACTGATCTAGGATCTGCTGCACAGTCTGGTCCTGTCGTTTCCACAGATGGCAGCTTCAGTCAGATCATTCACTCCTGTGCTGCCATAGAAACACACCAGGCTCTTAAAAATTCATCAAACCCTGCAGGGAGAAGAAGCAGCCCTAATAACCTCGTGCATCTATCGGAAAGAGTGAATTATTACTTCCACAGACATACTCAGTCAAAGACCACATGTGAAGAGAAATCACTCAATAGCCTCATTAATGAAATGAAAGAAGGTGGAGCAGGATTGTGCTGCAGTGTTTCCTGCAACAATACTGAGGAAAGGCACTGCAGCGCTCCTGAATCTGCAGCTGCAGTAACAATGAACATTTGCACGGTCCTTGCTGGATGCACACAAAAATCAACAACTGCAACTTGCTGCCCAATTCACAACCAAATCACTAGATTGGGCTAGTTTTTTGTAATAAAGCAGAGATATTAGCTACAGCGAGGATAGGCACAGGAGGCAGAAAACGTCACACTGGACGTTCTCAAATTAATCTGCAAGCAGCTTGTGTCTCGAGAGCTTTATGAACTAGGACACAAGACCTTCAGATCTAAACCTCCATCCTTCATTTCCAAATATATAATTAATGAAAACTCTGAGTCTGTGGCTACTTCCTGTGATTCTAACTCTATTAAGAGTGTTAACTGACTGACCCCTTGAGTACAAAAGCATCAAACACGATCAGGTAGTGGTTTTAAGGAAACCTCACACTCTCTTCCAAACTACAAAAATGCACATATATTTGGATAAAGAGCATTTTTAATAAGATGGGGTTATTTTCAATCAATTCTTTAAAGTATCTAATAAGGTATTTATAATTGAGATACTTGGCTTAAAGGGGTCAAATGATGCTTTTTTTGAAAAAGTTCATTATTTTGATTATTAGGTGTAATAGAATAGGTTAACAAGCTTTAATGTTCAAAGCACATAATTTTTCACATACTGTACATTATTGGAGCTCCTCTATTCCCAGTGTCTGAAACACGCTGATTTCTAGAAAGCCCCTCCTCTGATTGGCTAGGTTACCTAGTGCGTTGTGATTGGCCAAAGACCTCAAGCGTGTCGGAAATGTAACGCCCCTTACCATAATCGCGTGCTTCAGCTTCCAAGGCTTCTAATTAGGGGTGCAACAGATCATAGTTGATCCGTACGAACCAGGCCCCAAGGTACAGAAAAAATGTGATTTGCAGATTAATTGCATTTAACCATTATATAGTGAAAGTTTATTATTTGCATGTGTTTCTAAATCTTGCCAATTTAAACCATTTTGAAACCATTCAAATGCAAGAGATCTTGATTCACATTAAATTTCTCTACCTGAATAATACTAATATATTTGTAACTAACTATTTGTACATTTTCTATTCTATTGTCTGTTAATTTGTCTTTAATAATGTTTGAACTTTATTAGGAGTTTTTGCTGTGGTATCAAAGCATTTAAAGTATTCTTTAAGTGATAAATGGGAAGCAAAGTAAAATTTTACCCCCCCATTTTTATTTTTATTTTATTTATTCATTTATTCATTTTTTCATTCTTTTTTGCTGATCAAAAAAATTATCCAATACGTGACTCGAAAACTGTAATGTGATCCGAAACGCGAGAACTGTGCACCACTACTTCTAATGTATTTGTAAACACACAGTTCATAATAATGCTGTCGGTTTTCCATTAGCAGTTCGAGCCCAAGTCCGATTCTGAAAATGTGAATGATCAAGCCGATCGATTGGAACCAACTTTGCAAGCACGACTTGAGCAGAACATTACACAGTGGTAAGTAGCCTTTGTATACAGCCTGTGTCGTACTCTCCCAGGATCAGGAAGCTGTCCTCTGTAAAATGCGTAGTGCACAAGCAAACTTTTGGGTTGTACTGCTTAGGAACAGCTTTATAAATAAATCTTAACCTCAGAAAGCAAAAGTGGTTTTGCTTTCGTATCCAAACACACAGCGACACGACGACAACACTTGAATTCACAGAAACCTTGTCTTCTTTCTTTGAGTGGGCATTATGCTAATATTTCACATTGTGACATGGACGTTTGAGGAAGTAATATTGAAAAGACTTCAATTGAGGAATTTTAGGCAGGTCTGGATCAATGTTCTCTGTTAAATAGAATAAAAAAACTTTGTGGGAGACTATGAGCTTTGTAACTTTGTATATCGTGAACAAACAGATACATTACACACCAAAGAAAAAGGAAAACATTAAAAAGCATCATTTGATCCCTTTAAAGTAATGCATTCTTAGATTGTCTACATGAGACAGTTCATGAGATGCTGCAATAGATGTTGGCTAAAACAAGGTATTGGGTATAAGCTGCATCATTTTGCTGCATAGTGTTAGAAGCAGCCTTCGTGTTGGCGTGCCTATGATTTCTCTAGGTAGGCAGCTGGAGAGTTTGGAGCAGAGCCAATATTTTAGCTCAAGGACAAACAAATGAGTAAAACAAGGTATTAAATTCAGTACAAGAGTTATATTGGCAGTTATGCAAGACTCTTCATGGGGACACTATAGGTCTGTTCCAAAACCTAGTGGGCTGTCAATATGGACAGCATTTTAAGGCATCATTGGCTCGTCCCTGATAAAAGGCTCTTAAAAAAAAACCTTTTTTTTTTTTGGATTTCTCGATTTTAATTGATTCTCATTTTTAGGAACCAATATAGATTCTTAAATATTCTCCGATGTTTTAGTCTATGCTGTTTTCAGTTGATAAATGAACAGAACATTGTAGTGTGCTTCCCATCCCAAAAAAATAAAAAAATAAATGTACGCTATAAGCTTTGTGCTTTGTTACTTTTGATATGAAAAGACTGTTATATGAAAATATATAAAATTCTGTCCATTTCATTATGAAAATCAAACAATAAATACAGTTTTGGCACTCTTTAATGTGGCGTGACAGATCGCTGTTGAATCAAGCGATCGCTTGTGAACTGATCATCTCTTCCGTTTTACTAAATGAGCATGAAATAAACATGAATCCACATCAGAAGGTGAGTTAAAAGATACTGTACAACTTATCGAAATCTGTATCCTGTCATGTAATCGCTCAATCAGTGTTTCAACCACAGGAAGACATCACTAAAACAGCTTGTAAACAATGTCACAATGTCACACTTACCTCAGAAAAGCCATTCAGTGACCATAAACTCGTTATTCAGCTAGAAAAGTGAACTCTAGAGGAGCATTTTTCTAAATATATGCACCATATTACATATTCATTATATTTGTTTACTATTCTTTAATATTTAATGCATGTTTGAATAAATCATTTATATGTTAATATAAAAAAAATAAAAATATTGGAGTAGAAACATAATTATGTAGAATTATAAAGTTAGCATTATAACATTACATTATTATAAAAACTCTCGTGCGTAATTTAAGAGTTTAATCAGTTCATTTTAATCTTCAATATTATAGTAATATAGTCCCAACTGACTCCCTGTATAGTTTACAGAATTAATTGCGATTTATTTTTTCCCATAGAGAAAATCTGCCACGTACCGTCCCAGATATATATCCAAATTAATCGATATTGAATCGAATCAAAAACTTGTGAATCGAAATCGAATAATTTGTATCAATGCCCAGCCCTAATTAACATTATGCCATTTACTAAGATATCTCATTTATCCAAAATCTAAAGACATATGGATTTATAAACTGTAAAATAAAATGAGTTGACCAAAAGTTAATTCTAAACATATTTCATTCAGTACTGAAAAGTATTGAGTATTTTATTCAACCCTGGTATGTGCCATGTATTTCTTGTTGCATTGTGTTTGCTTAAAGGCGTGGTTCAGGATTTTCGACATCGGACCTCATTTTCAAGTGAGCCTGGTTGTTATTCATCAGTGGAGACAGTTTTCAAAAAAATTCATCCAGTCCTTACTTTTGGATAGTTCGCCGGTGCTAGGCTAGCGCGAGTCAACGGTGCACGTTAGCCTGCCATTAAAAACAGTTTTACCCACTCCACAGTACACCAAAAGCAAATAAATGATAACGCCAGACTATCGATGTAAATGTCTATTGAGAGAATAATGTTAGAAATCAAACTACTCTTACATCTCAATTATCGCATTACATTCACAGGAACTAGTTTCCCAGCAGCGGCGGAATTTTACTTTGCTCCGGTGGAATTTTACTTTGCTCCGGTTATTAGTACTGCGCCGAAAAGTAAACACAGAACATAAGCGCACTACAGTCGGTAGCTTACGTCTAGCTAGCTAGTATTAGTAGCAGCATTCTCCAGCGATATTCAACATAATTCAACATAATTTTAAACTAATAAATTGGCAAAATGGTAATTCGGTGTGCCTTTCGAAATTGTAAAAATAAACAAAATAGATGGTCAACAAAAAGTTTCCACAAATTACCAATCAGTCCTATGTAGATACTCTGTGATGAGTGTCAGCGGCAGGTAAATACACTTGCGTGATTGTTATGTGGACCGGCTCTCTCGGTTTCCTAGGTAACCAAATATAACTCCGCTGCTGTAGACTGCTTATAAATACAGGGAACAAATTATAACTAATGCAATGTGATGAAAGGGTAGTTTGATTTCTAACATTATTCTCTCAACAGACATTTACATCGATAGTCTGGCGTTATCATTTATTTGCTTTTGGTGCACTGTGGAGTGGGTAAAACTGTTTTTAATGGCAGGCTAACGTGCACCGTTGACTCGTGCTAGCCTAGCATAGGCGAACTATCCAAAAGTAAGGACTGGATGAATTTTTTTGAAAACTGTCTCCACTGATGAATAACAACCAGGCTCACTTGAAAATGAGGTCCGATGTCGAAAATCCTGAACCACCCCTTTAATATTGTATACCTGTAAGTATTGTAAGTGTGGCTTCCATTCTGAGCCATAAACCATTTCTGTTTTTGAAAAGATTTTGTGCAACATTCCCTCAATAATCAGCCATTCAGGGTGTGGAAGCTCAAGTAAAGACCTGTTCCACTGGTAGTTAACAAAACCCCCAAAAATCTGCATGTGTGTGACTGAAGTGTGGCTGCACAACTCTCACGTTCAGAGACCATGTTGAACATCAAAGACCATCTAATATTTGGATCTGTTTCTCAAATGAAAATAAATAATACTAAGAAAAGACAAATGTGCATCTTGTATAAATCTTATATAAATGTTGTTTGAGAGAAACTCACTGGCTTTCTCGTCTCCTGTGGCGACCTCTGCCAGGTAGCGGTAATAGTCTCCCTTCATCTTCAGGTAGAACACCTGGCTCTCTGCTGGAGAAGTGCTGCGGATCAGAAACTTGTCCAGGAGATGCTGCGGATGAGAGACACATGAACCTGAACACGCAGTCCAAGATGGTAACGTTTCTAACGGTCTACTTTTCCAGCGAACATTTTCTAGTAGCAAAGTCATAAACGCAATTGACTGAACAAAGTATGAGAAAACAGGTCATTTCAAAAGGGACTTCAGAAAGATTTGGCATCATTCACCATCACCCAGGAGGAACAAAGGTGACGAAACTAAACTGAAAACTGTGTATCCTAAGCACAAGATGAATACAACCAATGAATACCCAAATACTGAGCTTGAAAAACAGCAGAACTAATATGATGCTGAACTCACACACTCCTTGTCAGTGAACAAGTTCAAGGTTCTAACTTCCCACACTTTCTGCCCAATGAATGCCCATAATTTTTCTATAGAGATTTCCATTTTTATGGAAACATATCAAGATTCATAGCTGCTCAAAATACCTGACTGCAAAACTCTGGAGCGTCGTATTCTTTGCTTTACAAGTTGTTCCATAAACATTTATGTACAACTTTACTCAATTATCCTTGTTTATGGCTGTTTGCAATATCCAAATGTTGAACTTTCTTATTCTTTGCAGATGGTGTATCACCGCGAGACTTAAAGCACCACTCAGCCCAACAGGTTTTCACACTTGGTGTGAATAGCTATTAATTTTGCAATACACTTTACATTTTCATTTTGTTCTAGTTGTGAATCATCATTTAAAATAATTTTTTCTTTCCAACTTAATTCTGGGAAGAACATTGGGACCACCAGCGAGGTAGTCTCGCGTAGCCAGACCTTCAGACTGACAGCAGAAGGTCTGGACTCTTTTGCAGCTTTCATTGGCCAAGGACCGCCCAGAAGCCGTCTGGCTGACATGTAAAGCAAACAATCACAGTTCGTTTTGTTCCGCGTCATGCTAAGGGGCATGAAAATGTAACGTTGATGTCCCTACAATGATATACCGGTGTGTAAAACTCTTGAGACGTATTTTAAAGCGTCTGTGCCGTGAACTTTACATACTTCACATACTTTTGAAAATCCAGCATTTAATTGGTCCTGATAAGCGCTCATTGTCACAGTTGTAAACAGAATGGGCTTTCTTCTTCCACAAGCGGGTTTGGTGTCACGGCATCTTTGTTTCCAGATGGACGCGCTGGGGTTAGGGCGCGTTTTTAGACGCGTTAAAAAACGTGACATACGTCTCCCAGAAATCCTGTAGAATTCAACCAATCATAAGACGACTTCGAAATCCCTGAAGTGTTTCCAAATTTTGTATTTTGCATCAGGTGTTCAGCAAATGGTCCGTGGGCGTGACGTCAGAGGCTGAGACTACCAGCGAAGGCACAAGCACCTCATAACTTCAAGATGGCACTTTATCTCACTATCTAATAGGGCTTGTAATATTTAGAAGAATCAAAAATGTAAGGTTGTTTAGAGGACACAAGATGTAATGTCCAGCAGGTTCTCCCTTTGTAGAAGCCAATTTCAACCCATTACCCTCCTACTGCCAGATTAAACATCACATTCTTGTGGATGCAGTCTAAATAACATCTGGAAAAGGGAAGGAATGTCATAAATGCAAAGCATAACATTCCATGTGTCACCGTTTAAGACGCCTCAGGCAAAAATCCAACTAAAACAGGCCGGAGAGGGCATGGTCCTGTCTGATCCATTAAAGCCTTATCCAGTTGCACAGAGTAATTTTCACTTTCAGTTTCCTGAGAGAGAAAACAACTCTTGCAACCAAGAGCTGATTTGGTGATCATTCAAAGAAAATGCTTATTGTTTTGCTTTTCTGGATACAGTTTTGGGCAAAACCAATGACCTCTAGCCACTGACTGACTGAAAACCTGGAACAATATCAAAAAAAGTTTGTTCAGCGTGAGCTCTGCATGCTCGCAAATTATTTCGTTATAACCAACAAAGTATACAAATAATGTAAATAAGTGATTTATTGGGCAGAATAGACAGATTTTCTCACAGTCAGTGAGCTTGCGCTGCGGCTGAATTGAAGATATAAACGGTATATAACCAATTCATAATTTAAATGAAAGTTTTACTTTTCATGCTGCAAAGTTTCAACTTTGCTCCCTCCTTTCCACCTCGCTTTTCAATCGCTTATGAATGCCCATGCGGCCGTACACATTTTACATGCAAATCAGCAGCAATTCTGGTGTGGCGATTGCTTGAATGGTGGGTTCATTATTATTCTTAATGAAAAACACACACAAAAAAAAAAAAAAAAAAAAAAGGTACAATGACAAAATATTGCCAAATAGTCGCTTTTACATTTCGCTTCGAAACCAATCTTCTGCCATCGTCTTGTCAGCTCAAGTGTTGTCAAAAGTAAAGACTTCGGTACGAAGTCGGTACTGTAATTTAACAAATGTGACGCTTCCGATTGCCTCGGAAGAGGCATTAAAAAAATGTGACTTCCTAACACCTCCGATTGCCCATTGTGTCCACGCGTGCTCATCGGATATGTCTGTGATTGGCTACAATGATCAACGAACGGGAGCGTTTGAGAGCACACGGAAGTGTTTGAAAGTGTTTTTTTTTTTTTACGGGAGCGGGAGCTTTTGAAAGCAAAAACAGCCGTCTATCAGCGGACCGGTCCGCCGATAGACGCCTGCTTTCAAACGCTCCCGTGTGTATCTCTGTAAGCGCTCGGTGAAGAGCGTCATTGATGCATATTTACAACATGTTTTTGAAGCGCTGATCATTGTAGCCAATCACAAACATATTTGATGAGCGTGAGCACAATGGGCAATCAGAGGTGTTTACGATTCTGCTCAACAGCGCTCAAAGAGTCAAATTTTTTTAATTTCAGTACCGACTTCGTTACTTTGGACAACTCTAGTCAGCTCCTCAATCTCATCACATGATAAATTAAATTGGACTCCTGCTGCTGTTCTGTGTTGCGAATCTAGTTCGGCTCACGCTTCATTGGGGAGATCCGTTCAGTTGATGTAATCGGTGTGCGGCTAAACACTGTGTAACACTGGTAACACCGACTATTGCAGCAAGCCTAATGCAATGTTTATTTAACTGAACAATATTTGAAGACTACATGTTAATGTTGATTATTTATGGATTATTTACTTATTAATTTTCAGATAGTTAAATAAAAAACTAAATTACAATAGTTTTTGCTAAGGTACCGCAACAAGTACAGAGAACCATGAAATTTGACTGATGTTTGACTGAAATTTTGGTACCCTATTTGGTTCTAGAGTTGTAATTTTTTTTCTTTGCACAAAATTAACACTAGTTCTGAATGAGAATCAGTTCTTTATTTCCAACCCTAGTTCTGGTTAATATCAAAAATAAACAATTATTCACAATATTCCATTTAAAAAGTCAGGCTCTGTACCTGTTATGATCCTATCATTGGTTCTTTCCCTTTCAAAGCTTACCAGAACGTCTTTGCAGATGGCCTTCAGCTCTGTCTCAATCTTCTCACGGTACTCTTTAGCCATCTGCTGTTTGTCACTGCCCTCGGTTTTCTGCTCGATGCTGGACACTACCCTCCAGGCGGACCGGCGAGCGCCCACAACATTCTTGTAGGCCACAGAGAGCAGGTTTCTCTCCTCGTCGGTCAGTTCCTCTCCAAGTTCGGTTACTTGCTTCATGGACTCGGCCATGTCATCGTAGCGTTCGGCCTGCTCGGCCAGTTTGGCTCTCTGCACTTGTTGGCTCTTGTCCATGGCTGCTTGGTTCTATAGGAAAAAACAAAGTTCAATTAAAAGATCAATTAATATGTACATTTATAATTAGTGATATCATAGTTAGGGAACTAAATTGTTTGTTAATTGGACATCTTGATTGAACAATTAAACCTAGCTTACTTTCAATAAAAAAGGAACAGAAATGTCCTGAATACAGATCCAACTCTATCATGTTTTAGATTAATTAAGATTAATTAAGGATTATACTGATCTGAATGGTAAAATGGCTCCACATTTTCAAATTCCACTGGCAGGAGCCACAATGTCTTACTATTCATCTGAATAAACGTAAATGACTTCAACTTTGTTGCATCACCAACATCATTCATCAGGGTTCGAATTTCGGCGCGGGATTGCGGGTATTGTGCATAATTTTAATCATTCCCACATTTATAATGCGGGAAATTCCCGCAAACATTCAATAACTCTAGCATGTAGGTTGTATGAGTAAATTACTTAAACATATTATAAGATCAAATCACTTTTTAAATGAGGAGAAAGTGGCGCGGGCGGGAGTTTCCACGCGTTTTTAGACGCAACATGAACGGCCCCTAATGGATCCGTGCACTAGCTCTTAAAGTGAGAGTAGCCTAATATGTGTCTGTCACTATTGTAGATAAAAATTTAAGCTTCGTCGGCTTTGTATTTTGCGATCTGGTCTCCCGATTATCAGCGAATTTAACAATATTCCATTAGTTATTCCACTGAACATGGAATCTCACGTCTCACCCGGTTTCTAAAGGTGGGATTATAAACGTTTCTTGCTTTGGGTCGCTTTTAATTAGGCCTATTATGTTCACATTCTTTACTATGGTAAAGTAGAAAAAACGCTGTAGGACAGATAGCCTAACTTTTTACTTAGACGTAAAATTCGATATTAGACTTGGTAAGGCGCGTCAAGTTTATTTTTAAAGCGCGTTTCACACACGCGGGAGATTTTAGTTTCGCTTTCTCTGGCAGCGCAAAATCAAACATAGCCTAAATGTCTTGTCCTTGTGGAAGATAAAATTCGTTCTTCAGACCTTCTACAACAAGTAGAAAACATGAAAATATTAGAAACGAGATGGTCTTTCTCCTGCTCGTGTCCCACATCCCTCTCAAAGCGCAGAGCGGTAGGCTTAGGCCATATCACGCGTCTTTGTGTGAAAATAAAAAATGTACGTTTTTTAAATATTTAAATATTATTTAAGTTACCATTATTTACTGATATTTATTTCAATGCTTTACAGGCTTTAGTGTGTTGTTTCACTGACAGAAGTGCTCAAATAAACACGCATGTCTGTTACGAAATGGATGTTTGAACCTCGTTTATTTTTCCTCCAAAGCTTTGAATATTCGGTGTTGATTACTACAGAAGCTTCGAAGGTCAAAAAATGGTATTCGGACCAGCCCTACAGATTTGTAAGGTAAATCATTTATAAACCTACTCCAACACAGGAGAATACATCAATATCTTTGCAAACTGTTCATCATGATTTCAAAATAAACATTTAAACCCACTCTCTGAGTTTGCATGTTTTCATGTCCATATTCTTGTTCAAGAAATGACAGTGGCTGTAGCATTTCCATCAGTAAGAAGCGGCCAAATATTAAAGCTTAAGTGAACATTTGAATTATATGTAATTTGGCCAATATTAAACAAGGATTTGATCTGTTCTAAAGTGGGACAACAACACCACCAGGCCTATGCTGCCCTTTGCAAGCATTTGTTATAATACATAATGTAGCCTAAGATAATCGTCGATATATTATACTGCATTTTAAAAGTGTTCTATAAAACCATATGATTACTTGCTTTTGATACTTTATTTGAACCAAATATTATTGCCTCATTGTTATTATATATGTATTTAAGTCATTTTAAAGGCTATTGTTTATTGTCCGATTACTCGATTTATTGTCAAAATAATCGACCGATTACTCGATTACCAAAATAACTGTTATTGACAGCCCTAATCAAAACAGTACTTATGCATTTGTAACTGCAGGTTAAATGCATGCATGTCCCCTCTGAGCTGCATTAAAATGTCTGTGTTAATTCATCTAAATAAATGCCACTTCAAATGCAGCATCTGTGTTTCCTCTGCATTGCAAAGATTCATTTTGTTGAAACTGATTTAATTTGATGGGTAACAGCCATGCTGTGTCTTATTCTAATTAAACTTGTTGATTAAATGTAAGAATTTGACACATTAGATGATACATACATTTAATTAGGTTAAAAATGGCTTCATAAAGGTAAAAATGCCCATATAAGGTAAAAATCTATCTATTATTAGCACTGACACAGGGAAGAGTTAACTTCTGTGAGCATCACTTTTATGAATAAAGTGAATCGAAGTAGGCATGGTTATATAAGCCAATGCTGAAATGTTGAGCTATTATCATGTAAGACTGAAAACTGCCAGAGAAATTAAAAGGCCTTAAAGGGATAGTTCACCCAAAAATGAAAATTATGGCATCATTTACTCACCCTCAAGTTGTTCCAAAACTGTATGAACTTCTTTCTGCTGAGCACAAAATAATATATTTTGAAGAATATGGGTTCACAAGTACCTCATTGACTTCCATAGTATTTTTTTCTCCCATACTATGGAAATCAATGGGATCCATCAACTGTTTGGCTACCCATATTCTTCAAAATATCTTATGTTGTGTTCAGCAGGACAAAGAAATTCATCAAGATGTGGAACAACTTGAGTGAGAGTAAATAGACGACTATCCCTTTAAAGTCAGCACAAAACAGAAGTTGTGATAGTCTTTTTTTCCCTATTGTTTGTGACATATGTCAGAGTAAAACGTCTTCTCGGACAAGAAAAGAAATGTAGGGCGGGACTTGATTTTGTCCATCTGTAATTGATTGGATTGTTGTGGTTCGCTATTGCTGTGATCTCATGTGAGTGACAGGCTGTCCCGCCCTCGCGCCGTTGTACACGTCATCAGAGAAGAGCAACTTGTTGTTTCAAGTGGGAGAGGAAGTTCCATGATTTATAATAATAATAATAATAATAATAATAATAATAATGTGCACAGATAATTCATTTATAGAAAATACTGCAATATTCCATACAAAACCCCATTTATTTTGCATGGGATATGTGAGAAAAGAGTGAAAAATGACGAAAAATGCGGACATGACTTTGGCGACCACGCCCAGTGCACACACACACACCAGCCCAACAGTAAGAAGCGCACAATGTTTAAACAAGACACCTCTATCTATCCATAGGGCTGATATCCAGTCTGATCACGGTCCATCCGGGTATTTATGCGTGCGAACTGCTCCCGCCCAGCGCGCGCGCGTGTCCAACCGAGTGCGTTCCGCTCTCTACCTGACATTACGTTACCTTTCTAGTATCCGCTTTGTCTCAATACGAAACCAATGCTAAACTGGGGTTTTGTTTGCCACATTTTATCTTCCAATGGCCTTTTAGACAATGAGAATATATTAAATTGTGCAGACAAAGAGAAAAACACCTATCATTTTACATAAGCAAATACACACGGTCGATACCTTCAACTGACAGGAACTCCAGTAGTAAAGCAATGAGGTAAACGCCCTACTTTTTGCCCAATGTGCCCGACAAGATCTAGCTTGCCAGATGTCCTCTAGGACTACGCTTGGATGCGATAAATCACAATTTTACACTTATATTCTGAGTCCATAACATATGAATGATAACAGATGAAGTGAGATTTCTGTGCGGAGGAGGAAGACTCATCCTTCCGTTGTCTGGAAATCTGAAACGGCTTGAAGCACTAAGAGGGATATGCGGAAAACAGCGGTTATTAAGTGACACAACAGCCATGGCTGCGTTAAAATAAGTAACGTTAATTCACAGCGAACTTTTAATTCTGGCAGGATCCGTACTGAACCACGAGTTGTTTCTCAAGCAAAAGCTTTGAAGCATCCCTGTGGCAAGTAACGTTAGCTATTTCAAAACATTTGCTTCGCTTCGAATGATATAAATTGCTCGATTAAAATTTGCAGACGCGGAACAAAGAAATACAGTTCTTATTTATACAACGATACAGTGAAGAGTTGAATGAAACGAAAGTAAGCCAACCTGTGAATGAGAGTCCGTCTCCGGCTGTACAGTTCAGCTGCCACTCACTGACTGACTGTGGCGCGCAGCACAGCGTTCCCGTGCGATCCACGGGGTTTCCGTCCCACTCATGCGCTGCTGGAGCAGGGACTGGGCAGGGGCCATGACGTCAACCGCTGCCAAGGCAACCGGATTTTTGATTGGCGTGCGCTGCAATGGCTGCAAGGAGAACCCGGAGCGCGCTTGATTCTGAGATGAATCTAAATGAGGAGAATGATTTTAAATTAACCCTATATACCTGATATATGAAATAGTCTTTTTGAAATTAAATAGTTCACAAAAAAAAAAGTTTGCATATGTGTTTTATTATATCATATTTGATACATCAGGCTTTTGTGTAGGCTATCTAAATTGTTTGGCTTTTATGGCCCATATAGTATATGATATAATGAGAATAAAAATAAAATGACGCTCATACTTGAAAAAAAAAAAAACAGAGGCCCAAACTGAGCATAAATATGCATATAAAATGAAATTCTGAAAGCTAATGTAATAAATGTTTTAAAACATAAAAATGTACACTAAATGCATATAAATATCAGTTGTCTATCTCCCAATAATACGTCTTAGTAAAATGATATTTAAATGCTTAGTTTTATGATCAAACCTTTGTAGTTTTTATTGTAGGGGGCAAAACATTAGTTTATAATTTAAAGAAATACAATTGATGATTGAGAGATGAACAAATAAATGTTCCTCAAAAGCCTGATGTATCATAGGCTATATTTGATTCATTTTAACAATATCTTTCTTTAAAAATGTATGGATAATCATGCAAGTAAACCTATGTTGAAATATTAGGCTACTAACAATAGAAGTTGTTTAGTTCATAAAAATGTATAAAGATATGTGACACGTGTATCACAATCTGATAAAAATGTGATAAAAATGCTAAATTATCAATCAGACGGCAGTGTATTGTGTACAACAGGTTTTTGAGCAAAGTTTTGATCATGATAATAATTTAGAGGCCTTCACGTATCAAATATGATATAGGGTTTATAGGGTGAATATGTAATTTATGCCTTCAACACATTAATTAATCACAAGAAAATATGAATATATAAATATGAATATATTATTATTAATATTAATATTTACAACAAAATATATTAATATAATTATTTACTCCTCCCAAATTTTTTTATATAAGAACCCCCCCCCCCCCCCAAAAAAAATAAAAAAAAATCTAAATGGTAATGATCATACACGTTCAAATGAAACGTGTCATTTGAACGTGAACACCCCCCCCCCCCCCCCCAAAAGTTAAAGTTTATTTATTTCAGTTAACATTTGCTTTTATAATAACCCTGATTATCTTATGTTTATTTGTATAATAAATGGCTTCTGTCCACTATAGTGGAAGTCATGCATCAAAATGTTAATGAAACTGGTGTATTACCCTGTTTAGACTTAAACGGCATGTATTGCTTAATTGTGTTGCGTATACAACTTCTGTTTCGTTGTACTTGGGTTAGTCATAATGCAGCACAATAGTTGACTCAGAGGACATTGATGTGTCAGACATCATGCTTGCTAGACTATGCAAGACACTGTCTGGTATGAATACCATTAAGCACAGTCTGACAGGGGAAGGAAGACAACATTGTCTGATCTGATACATGGTCTGAACACACTTTCAGAGCAGCTCGCCCTCTAAACTGGAGCAGAGGAACGAGATATTAATAAAAGCCGAATCTCAATTATCTTCCATCGAGGTCCATAAAGAGAACATGTTCTAATTTTTAATAGGGTCACATCTTCTCATTGGAAAGTCGTGTTAAGGTATTACAACCCAATTTATGACTGTAGCCACGCCAGAATTGTAAGATCTCAATCCTGTTGGCATGGTTTTCAATGTTAAATCAGTGGTGTAATAGTTATATTGTGACTATCTACAGATGATTGCTGTTGCTCAAAAAAGCTGCTATACTTTCCCAAATGTAAGATTTTGACTCATAAGGGATTTTTACCCCACCCACAGCCACACCTACCTCAACATGTTCAGCGGCGATAAACCATCGTTGTCACTGGTGAGTCATTGATGACACAGACTAGAGATTTATCTGAGGTCATTTACACAAATCATCTCAATCCAGGGACAATTGGTTATAATACACAGTTGTGCATTGCCAACAAAGAAACTAAGATTAATCTCCCAATTTCCATGATTATACACTAAAGGGCACAAATCCCCAAATGTTTGTGTAACATAGCTATATAATGCTTGATAAACTATTACTTAACATCAAATTAACCTACCATGAGAAGAAAAAAAGAATAGTTCCACCTTTAAAATGGTGATACCTCAAAGGTTTTGACCTTTCACAAAAAAATCTGTCGAATTGATATTCAATTCAGTGCTGTATAAATCTATTTTCAATCTTAACTACTGTAATTCATCATGTTTTAACAATTTCAGGTTTTACACTCGGCATTAAAATGTAGGGCAGGACTTGATTTTGTCCATGGTGAAATGATTGGATGGCTGTGGTTTGCTATTGTGAGTGACAGTTTGACCCGCCCTTGCGCCAGTGAACATGCCATCAGAACAGAGATGTCATTGCAAGTGAGGGGAAGTCATTTTGATTAAAGACTAAATAAGGGAAAATAAATGTAAAAACAAAAGAAGTGCACAGATAAGTCATTTATCATAAATACTGCAATATTCCATATATAAAAAAAAATCATATATATACCAATCATTTCCGGTGAGGGTCCTGCTGTATTTCACCTAGTCCTTGTAACTAGCCTTCCCATCAGAATGATTTATTGGAGGGTGTGCCCTGTACGAGAAGAGCAGCCCGACTCGTCTCAACCTGCAGGGCAACTTCCTGTTCTTCCACATAATCATCGACTACCTGCATTCTCCTGAGTGAGAGTGGGACAAATAGGGATTTACTAAGGGGAAAATATTATTGTTCCCTGAATTTGATAAAAGTACCCTGCAGTTAAATTCCTGAGGTATCTTGCGCAATTAATTATGACAAACTGATTACCAAAAAGATCTTTACAAAAAAAAGAGAGAATTCCTCTATTGATCGAACAACATTCTTCTTTTCAAAAAGAAAAGCTATAAGAATACTTTTTGTGCGAAAAAATAAATAAAAATAACGACTTTATTGAACAATTTCTTCCCTTCCGTGTCAGTCTCTGATGCTGTTCACGTTGTGTAAACAGTGCAGTGTTTCCGGGTTCTACATCAAAACGTTGGCTCAGGATTGGCCGACGCTGTCCATGTGAGCACCACGACGCATGCGTGTGATGCTGACGCAGGAGCCAGCCAATACTGAGCCAACGTTCTGACGGAGAACCCGGAAACACTGCACTGTTTACACAACGTGAACAGCGTCGGAGACTGACACGGAAGGGAAGAAATTGTTGAATTGTCATTATTCCTGTTTGGTTTTTTTTTGCGCACAAAAAGTATTCTCGTCGCTTCATAACATTAAGGTTGAACCACTGTAGTCACATGGACTATTTTAACGATGTCTTTACTACCTTTCTGGGCCTTGAAAGTGGTAATAACATTGCAGTCTATAGGGGTCAGAAAGCTCCCTGATTTCATCAAAAATATCTTCATTTGTGTTCCGAATATGAACGAAGGTCTTAGGGCTTTTGAACGACATGAGGGAGAGCAATTAATGACAGAAATTAAATTTTTTAATAGGTTTAGTTGTATAAATGCATGTAATAAGTCAAAAAGACTATAGTCTGATTCTGTTGTGATTAATAACCTGTCGTGTTGTTGCCAAGGTAATGATGCATAGTAACTGTCCTAGAAACATTTTTCATTGTTGCCACTATCAACAAATTTTTTTTTCTTCCATTCATACACTAATTTAGATTAAGGTTTTTGAAACCAGCAACACCACTCTCAGAATGGTCAACAATGACTTCAGCAGCTGTGTTGAAGACATGCCTCACAACTTCTTAAACAAAGTTAAATTTTATTAAAGAGATATATTACATTGGTGTGGAAACCAGGTGGCTTGAGCAGGAATATCAAACATTGAGGCGATATTGTTTGAGATAATTCCAAAGAGAAATAAGAAATTCTGCAGCAACATTAAATTAAAAATACAGTTACCTCGGGCACATCCAGTGATTTTACAGAAACGCATTAGATTCCAGTTTTCAGTGTACAGAACCATATTTGTTTTCAGTGGAGAGCAAAGTTAGTAAATGAGAAAATTAAGGTAAAAATCAAAAAATGTTTTTGCCCAGGCTAACCGTCAAGTAGTGGGAAACTGCTCCCATATCCATTTGCACTCATCTTATCTAACAAGCAAAAAGCAAATATGTCTGTGACTACCACATTTATAAACAATGGATGAAACTGACTTGATCACTGGTAGTGTTCTGCTAACTTCTCTCAATCTGTTAAATTACGCAAGTAAAATGAGAAAAGAAAGCATGTGAGCGCAGGCTGAGGTAATGCACCGATCTGATCGTAGCCAAGGCAAGTGCTCTGAAACAGTGTCGAGAAGCTAAACATCATCAGTCTTTGATCCACGGGATTCATGTCTGTGGTGAAGGGGAGGATGCATGTATAAAACTCAGGTAAGAGCACTGATCGTGTCCTGCTGAACAAAATTTGAGATCTGGACTCTTATTATGAGGTTTTATACAATCAGCCTCCGGTCTCTGGGCCGTTCATGCCTCAACGCCCTCCAGCTCTGGGGGAAGGGGGCTCTTGGGGTGCTTGCTCTCAAAATGTTGCTTGAAGGTCTTGGGATCTGGCATTTGCGACTGCAAAACAAAGAGGTTTCATGGTTTAGTTCATCACATTATGTCTCAAGGAATTTACTGGCTTCATTCTGGTATGAAAAGAACACTTTTCACAACTTCATTATCCAATCAATTCCTTAAGGATAAGGGTGAGCGGTCTGACCAAAAATCACATTAAATGTATTAGGGCTGCATGATTAATTGTATTTATAATTAATTAACCGTCTGTGATATTGACCAGCCAATTTTATCCTGAATTTGTTTTTATTCTTTCATTTGACTTTTGCATTGGTAATGTTTTCATTCTTGAGTTTGCCAGATGTAGAGAGTTTAAATCCCACAATCAGAGCTTTTACTTAATTTATTCTATTTGAATTTATTTACCGTTTTATTCATTACAAATTGTTTCCAAGCAGCTCCACATTAATCAAACAGGGAAATAACAGTGTTAATGTTGTAAAATTAATCAATTATGAAACAAGTTCAATTCAGCTCTACAAAAGACAACAGTGTCATTATTTAGCTCAATTTCGATTTTGTTCTCATCCAAAAGTAGCTTTGTTTCCATCTAGTTTCCATAAAATTTTAGAATCTCGCTTTAAAAACATACCAAAAAACAAACAAAAAACCATGCTGGATGGAAATGCCAAGATGCTCATGAAAAACGTATGCGCTCAATTAAAGGTACAATATGCAAGATTTTTGCATTAAAATATCCCAAAATCTCAAGGCCAGTGTTATATATTTTGTTAAGTTGAATACTTACAATATCCCAAATGTTTCCAACTATTGTTAAATCGTGAGAAAATTGCGATTTTAACCAAGGAAACGGGGCGTTAGAGCAGGGGGGAGCTGGGAGTCGCCAGTCAATTGCGTCATATCCGCGTTACCCTCGGTTTCCGCTAGTACTGCGCGGAGTCCTGGACAAATGCGGAAGTTGTAGCGTCTATATCAAGCAACAAACGTTAGCTTGTTTTGTGCAGTCGTTATGGAACACAATTATTCTTTACTGATTGCAGCTGGTTCTGTCGACAAAGCATGCTTAATTTTATATTTTCCAAATGTAGCATTCGGTAATACTTATGTTTATGCAAGGAAAGTATTATTGCTTTAGGTTTGTGTTTAGTTTATTACGTCTGGTGTTTATGACCATGTAAATAAATATAGCATGTGTTATACATAAAGATGAATCAGTATTTTGCCAAATGATGTGGGTATGTTTGAATGTACTTTTACAACAATTGTTTAGAACACGTAAAACTGCGCCGCGCTATCACAACAATGAATTCGACAAATACAGTAAAATCTTGATAAACAATTTAGTATTAAACCTTACTTTTCTTGCTGTTAATTCATTTTAATGAAATAAAAGTGTGATAAGGTTCAAGAGTCAGGAAGGAATAAGACAGGGGTCGGCGTGACTGGGACTCGTACTTTATTAAAATAAAATAAAACAAAACAAACAAAAGTCGCGCACAACGCGCATTCACCGTGGCTTTTCTTTCTCTGCGTCCAATTTTCTCTCCAGTCCCTCGTACGAGTCCTCAGTCCATCTCTCTCTCTCTCTCGTTCCAGCGCGGCTTATAAGCGGTCTCTCCACGCCAATAATACTGCAATAAGCCACAGGTGTTCGTCATTTGCACTTGACCTACTTACGTAGGTCTAACGCGCATCTCGTTTCTCTCTCTCCCATTACAGACCGCGCTGAACCACGCCGCCCTCGCCACAAAAAAACGCAACATTTATAAAAATAGAACTTAACCTCATCCATGAACATGATTTTTCGATTCCCGTCTGACTGATTTACATCCACGGTGGAGTTGAAAACAACAGTTCCCATCATTCCACGCTCCTTCACATCGTCATCAAGCTATGCCGTTGTTGTTGTTTGGAATGTAGCGCCCTCTAGCGGCAGAAAATGTTGCATATTGTACCTTTAAGGCAGATATATTTTTTATTCCATAAGATATACATATAAGCTAAGATGAAAACACATCTACCGAATAAATCCCTCAATGCGCAATAAAGAACTCACGTGACAACAGTGGATATGATTGGATAACTGGGCTAACCAGCAGACCAATTTTATTGCACAGGATCTCCAAGTTGGTTAGATTTTTCTGAAATGCCTAAGCCTCTGTCATCAGAATGATTTAATATAATAAACTCCAAGAAGTGTCTAACATGATTGCGTTCCCAAACACCAGACAGTGCAGACACCCAAACGCAAGATAACACGACAGCTTTTAATTAAGTTTCGTCTGCATGTTCTGAAATGCAAGTCATCTATGATGTAATAAAAAAGAGCCACAGTGTTCTCTTGAACACATGGGATAGAAGCGCTGCTTTATTCGCAAATGTTTTATGATGTAGGAAAAAAGCAATTGCAGCAACTTCCATATTTATTACAGATATTTTGCACCAATTTGCCATGAAGTGGCGATTTTGTTCTCTTGAACACATGGGATGGAAACGCTGCTTTATTCGCAAATGTTTTATGTGATATTTTGGGCACAAGTTAAATTGTCAATTTTTATGGAAACATAGCTAATGTCAGTTTAGTTAAATATTAGTGAATATCAATTATCTTTTAAACCCCAACTAAGCCAAAACTGAGTCAAAGGCGACAGTTGAATGGAACCCAAACTCTATTAAGTGACAGCAATGAAGAAAACAAATCTTCCCAACTTGGCAACCATGTGCATGTGTGCAAGTGCTGGTGATCTGAAACCACCGACAAACATACATGTTGAACTTTAGTGATTTCCATTGCCAAATTCTGCTCAAATGAAAGTGTATTACAGTCTGTGTTCCTTCACGTGGATGCTTGTGCTACAATACAATGTCGTCGAATATAAAAATGTTAACATCATTTGGAATTGATTTTAGGAATTTCACTGTTTTCGCTTTTGAGAGAAGCTTCTTAAGGTTCTGCCGGTTTTCACAATGTTGAGAGCTTGTGAGTATATGGTAAATAAACCCTGCACATGAGTTGATGTTATCTTGAATTAAGCTTATGTAAAAGTGCAAGAATTCTGATTAAATGTTTAACAAAACCCTCAAATGAGAACAAATATGACTAAAAATCACAATTATGGTTTTTGAGCAAAACAATTGTATTTATCAGTTGTTTAACCATTAACATGCACCCCTAAACTGTATTTCAACAGTTATTTTGGTAATTCTCCACGGTCACTCTGAACATGGTTGCGAACGCCATTTCGTTTTGACTTTAAGCAGTTTTATGCCCATGTGTGATTTTCAGTTGCTGGTAATTAGTAGGTGTACTGACAAGTCTGATTTGATACCTACAGTGAATAACTTTCACAGTCAGAGACAAGTTCCAACTTGATAACAAAATTTCCCAGCACATCCATTCTGTGTATACACCCATATTTAAAATCAGCTTTATATAGACAACATATCTTTATGCAGGGCAAACATGGGTTCATTCCTTGAGCTATGTTCAGTAAAAGAGCATTAAAACAATAGAATTTATACAAGCTGGCATTGAAACTTGGTTGAAAAGACCCTCCAAAGATGATCTGTGGGGTAAAAAATAACCTGCTTTAATTGCCACTGACCCTGCAGACGCCACATGTGAACACCAGTGCCGCTTTCGCCGCGGTCTTCTGGTCGTGGCCTTTGGATTTCTTGATCTCAGCCTGCTTCTTGGCGTTTTTCTGCTGAGACTGGATTTTCTGGTGTCCACGCGCCATGCTGTTGGATTGATGACAAAATGACATCAACAACATGCAGAGACTGAAACGGTATCAGTCAAACAGACAAAGTCAAAAGCTTTACATACGCAGCTATCAAGAATAAACAAGAAACAGAAACAATTGCAAAACATTACATTATCTGAGTGTTCCTGTGCTAGTTTTCTGTAAACAATCCAAATTCCACAATTTATTGTGCTAATAAAAATGCTGTCTGATAAAACTCCTCCAAGACTGTGTCCTTATAGAGGGCATAGAATATCAGAGATTTTACTAAGTTAGTGTACACCATGTTCTGCCTTTGGCTCAGTTTAAACCAATAACAATGTCAGGAGGCAGCTAATGTTGCTGTTTGAAACAAAAATCACACAGTGAACAAGGTTACAGGAGATATTACATATTAAAGGAGAATAATATCTCTAATTAACAACTATTACAGCATTTTTTAAGTCACAAATAATATGTCAATACACAATAATGGAGAGTTTATAAGCTAGCTGTCAATGCAATTGAGGCTCGATAGCCCATTAGCTTGACATTTAGCACTATTTCATACAACGCCGTCGATTATCCAGACTTTAAAATGACATTCAGGGGCTAAAAACTAAATATTAGATGTAAAACCTCGCATACCGTAAGAGTTGAGGTAGATTAGTGAGCGGAGATACTGGGCTTGGTTAACGACACCATATGGTTAGCCAGCTAGCATGCTAAACAGACTAACAAAACTAAATCTTTCGACACAGCTACACACGAATACTCATGCAAACCACTTGCATACGATTTATTAAAATTCTACTATATCTTATTTTCTATCCATAACTAAATACTATGAGCATACCTGGCGAACAGATAAGATCCGTAGGCAGCTACAGGCTTGTACTCCCGCACGCTTATGACAGCTGTGCTCTTCCCAGAACTACTCTCATGTAATTCCTGCACTGACCACAACGACACTGAGCGCTAGAGAGCGACATGCGCGCTGAGGGACTGGAGGGACATTTGCCTGTAAGCCGTACGCCATATTGGAACGGTCAAAGCCGTAAGAGCGTCTGCTAGTAAGACGCATGTTACGATGTATGAATATATGCAGTAGACTTCAGCAGATGATTTTGCTAAACTAACACGATACAGCAAGACGAAGGCATCAGCTAACACGGCATTAAATGTGACCACAATAAAAGTAAAAACATTAAAAAGTACCATAGTAAAAAAATATTGAGTTCATAAAAAAAACACACAGACAAACACATTCTCACCAGTGAAAGGTTATCCCATTTCTTTGGGAAATCTCGATGGTTTCCGATGGTTTCACAATCAAAAGTCGCGGAATGTTGTGGCATAATTGATTCTTACTATGAGTGACGACACGCTGACCGTTCCAAGATGGTGGGCGCGCCGAAGTGTCTGGAGATAAATCTACCATACATGGAACTACCTGAAAGATATCACTAACATAACGGTGCTGAGAAATCACATCTATCTTTTGTGACAGCACGCGGCTCTGTGACAACAAACAAACAAACAAACAAACAAACAAACAAACAACAACAAAAAACCATCGGGGAGCGGGCGAGCGGGCCCACCATTTTTTATTTATTTATTTATTTATTTATTTATTTATTTATTTATTTATTTATTATCTGAAACGCTATCTAGCTGTTAATCATTTTTTTAAATGTTTTAAATCAAAACTTTAAAAGTATTTTTTAATTCAAACAACCTATACAAATATTTATTTAAATAAAAACTAAGTGGCAGACTACTCTTTTTACAGTCTATGCTCTGAATGGTCAGACCGGACCTGGGCTGAGAAAAAAATAACACGTAACAACGCCGTCTACAGTCAGCAGAATACATTACAGTTAACTAAATTTACTAAATTTCAAAGTAAATAAACTTTACTAGCTATCAAACTAATACTACTCAGTTTAAGAGTTAGTTCAAATAGAATTTATTATTTAAACCCATTCTACCTGATTATTTATTTAGGCCTACATTTTATTGACATTGAATCTCATACGTCATGTCGTTACTGTATATTCCAGCATGAAAGCAATCACTTGTGATCTATTCTGCCACACACTGGAATGTATAATTATTGCACTCTTTATAATTCTTACCCGATCTATTAAGAAAACGTCCAACATCTAAAAAATGCAACCGTTCAGTCCATAACACAGGGGGAAAAAATCATGCATGAACTAAGAAGCTTTTCATGTTTTATCCGACATATTACATTTATATTTATGCATTTGGCAGACGCTTTTATCCAAAGTGACTTACATTGCATTTCAAGGTGTACATTTACTTTCTTATCAGTTCTTGCTTTCCCTGGGAATCGTACCCATGACCTTAGCATTGCAAGCGCCAACGCTCTACTGTTTGAGTTACAGGAATATTATTCCTATATTATATTTACAAAAGATTGCAGTATTATTATTTTGAAAGACTTTTTAGAATACAATAAAACAAATTTATATTAAAATATACACATTATTATTTATTTATATGTAGGCTAATACAATCCTTTAAAAATGTTAAAAAATAAAATTAAAGAACGATAAAACACACACACACACACACACACACACACACACACACACACACACACACACACACACACACATGTCTGGTTTGCTATCTTTGTGGGGACTCTCCATAGACTTAATGGTTTTTATACTGTACAAACTGTATATTCTGCCTTACACTAACCCTACCCCTAAACCTACCCATCACAGGAAACTTTCTGCATTTTTACATTTCCAAAAAAACTCATTCTGTATGATTTATAAGCTTGTTTACCCATGGGGACCTCTATTTAGGTCCCCACTGTGCCACGAGTCCCCATGAGTCTGTGTGCATTCAGGTTGAAGTCCCCACCGGGATAGAAAAACAGGTACACACATCACACACACACACACACACACACACACACACACACACACACACACACACACACACACACACACACACACACGCACGCACGCACGCACGCACGCACGCACGCACGCACGCACGCACGCACGCACACACACACACGAGCACACGCACACACGAAGTGTATTTTCACACTCTACCAGTAGGTGGCGGTATTAATCTTTAAAACCCCTGTTGGCCTCTCTTACCTCTATTATGCCAGGTTAACCATAATTAAAAATTAAAAACTCAGTTTTAGCTTAATTTAGCCTCATTTATTAATATTTTGAGACTAACACGGTAATATATTGTAGTACAGTTTTAAGTAAAATGTTAATGTTTATGCATGAAATGAATTAATGAAGTAATATTCTGAAGTTTGTGCTGGTTGTTTGTTCACCCATGCAGTTACAATGAATGGGGACTAAAGCTTTCAATCATAAACAAATCCATCCATCTCTGGCTCCACAGTTCCTTTTCACTGTAATTTCACGGAAAAGCAATTCAATCTTAAAACTCCTAGCATTTCATAGTTTTGAATTTATGCTGTCAATGAATGTTAATAATAACACAATCTTCACTTTTTGGGTTAACTATTCCTCTATATTTTCCTCTGTTTTAACTCTCTCCATGCACATGAATCAACTTTTGACAAGAAAAAGATACATTACCACTTGGATTTAATGAAACAAACCAATCAATATGTTGGTATCAGTGTGTTTATCTGCATCAACCAATGGATAAATGTGAACTTTTTCAGTTCCATTTCAAAGATAGAAAATATTCTGCTGATCTGAAAACAGAAGGAAATTCGTTAGCCTTCCGTGCTGTGGCATGTCTGAATATGCAAAACACCCTCACTCGACTAGCTTGAGGCTATTAGTTTAAAATGTTAGTAAACATATGTATATGACATGTTTTATTCTTTCAAGAGGGAAACTTTATCATTGTGAGAAACGTTTCTTGTCAATGGTGTTATATTTCTTTTCTATTCACGTCATAATAAAAGAATAGAGATTCTGACCAGTATACATTCCTTATGAGGACAAAAGGAAAATGTCTGTAATTTCCTCATATACAATGAGGAAATCATGTTCTAAATCAAGCCAGCTGTTTTTTTTTTTTATCATTTGTATCTTACACAATGTATCATAATTTTGTATGAATGCTGGGTGAAGTTTCGACCATGCTTGGGTGGAGATGTCCTGCCTGAGGGTTTCTGAAAGGAAATCTCCCGGGTATCAGACCCTCAATAGCAACACGAGAATTATATCAGTCTGCCCTTTGTTCTGCTAAAATGAAGGATTCTCAACAGACATCCCTGAGTTTTTTTTTTTTAGGACCTTCTGGGGGGGGGGGAAACTGCATGATTCATATCACAAAACAACCATATACCATTACCAAAATATTTATTGTGATAGTGATAGCTTGCAAAATTTGCTACCACAATATTTATATGCTGTGGGTGGTTGCTAGGTTGTTTTGTGCGGTTGCTATTACATCTATTATAATACTTTCTTGACAACTTTACAATCCCAAAAGTAAAGGTTCTAAATTGGCATTTATGATCCCATGAATAACCTTTAACATTAAAGGTAGGGTAGGCAATTTTCAGAGAGTCTAGTAATAGTCAGCTAGCTTTGAAAGCATGCGATCCCACCCTCCCTTCAGAGCGTCTCCAAAGCCACGCTTCCTCCAAACACATGAATAAAATGAAGAGTGACGAGAGGCAGTATAAAATACCTCACGTCTCAAAGCACATAATATTACAATAATAATGAGCAATCATTCATGTTTGTACATGTCAAAGTTTAATATAAGGTTAGGGGTTTATTAATATCCCTATACTCTAAGTATGAGCAATAGTAAAAAAAATTTTTTTTTTACTTTTTTAATACTTTTTTATTAATTTAAAATGTTATTAAATTAAAGGGATTGTCAAAAATGAATGCAAAAGAATATATTTTGAAGAATGTAGTAACTAAACAATTGGACAAAAAATACAATAGAAGTCAATGGGAACCAAAATTGTTTGGTCATTAACATTCTTCAACATATCTTCGTGTTCAGCAGAAGAAAGAAAGTCATACAGGTTTGGAGCTATATGCGGGTGAGTAAATGAGGACAGAATTTTCATTTTTGAGTGGACTTTCCTTTTAACAGTGTTAAAGAAATAGAAAAGATTATCCTATCATTCCTTGCATGCTTTTCATTACTCGAACGTGGGCGTAAAATTAACTGTAATGAGTAGCTATCATTTTTTCTCAGCTTTTAAGAACTTTGATCAAGTCTCGACAAAGCTGTGGTGAAATTATTGTGTGTAAATGTATTTTAATGCGCACTAATTGCGTCTCTCAATATTCTCAGATGTGGGGGAGGAACCCGAGCCTGACACAAGAGGAAGCTGTTCTGATCAGTCCCGTTACAGTCACTTCCTCTGTTTTCCATTGACATCCAACCATATTAAAAACAATACATCAAGTTCACCACAATGGCAGAAGTACCGACAAATGTACCAGTGCTCCTTTGTAAAATAATTGTATTGAATGTGCACTTGTAGTCATCTTAAAAGTATATTTCAAAAACTGTACTTGCACATAATATAATATCAATGAAAAAGGTCATTTGTGTACTTAACAGGGGCACTTTCATGACTTCTACTCTTTTAAATAGTGTACTTTGTAATAATGTCAAATTAAACATTTTACTTTAAAGTACATTTTAAATCATTGTTTTAATAATCACAACTTTTTTGTAAAGTAATTGAGTAGGCTATAATTTTAACTGTAGTGTGTTTTTCAATATTAGATTTAAAGTTCATCATTAAAGATGTGCAACAATTTTTAAAAAATACATATACAATTACATTAAAGTATATTTTAGTGTACCATAAATGCTGAAAAAAAAGCACTCTAAAGTTCAGCTTGCATTTGTTGTAAATTTCAACTATAATACATTTTCATTAAATTGCAATTAACATGCAATTAAGTGTCTGAAAACATCACATTCAAAGTATATTATTTTCAGAATAAGTATTATTTTTAGAGCATGCAAAAGTATAGGCTTTCTTTTTCACAAGGTCTGTTATTAGCATTATCAACGTATTTTAATTCTTCTGAGAGCTTCCTATGAAGTACATTTGAAGCGTGACACGCAGCTGCCAATGCAAATGCATACGAACGGCACTGCAATACAAATTCATCATTGTTGACTGCAGAGCCACAGAGACAGGTTTATGGTGCTGATGCAAAGAAAATGATCCTCTTCACCCAACCTGTTCAGCAGCTTCACACTGGACTGGTTTGGATTGAAGACACCCTGGCATGTGTAGAGAAAGCGGTGCTGTCCCTTTAAGGGCCGCCGGAATGCAAGTGTACCCCTCCACCACCCCCCAAAAAACCGCCTGAGTCCCGATTGCACACCTGTGAAGTAGCTGGAGATGCGATTGCTGTCCGGGGCCTCCTCCTGCTGCATTCCAGCCACTAGCCCACACTCCCACTGCATGCTGGGGCTTTACTTGCCAAACGGGTGAATGCGCGGCAGTAGTCAGGCAGGTCCTAACAGGCATCCTATTCCCATCTCAGAAATCCATGGCATGCGGAATACCTCCCTCTTTTTCTCATAGCCGGCCCTGCCTGTGTTTTCATAGGAATGCGATGGATAGAAAAAATCGTGACACCCCGCACACTTCGTGCCTGTGCCTGTCCGCCACTTGTCAGGTTACTACTTCAGCTGTCAAACTGGGGACGTTTGAAATTTTAGGTACAAAACTAATTAATACAATTAATTCATTCAATAGTGGGCCTTGACTTTTGTTATGGGTTACAAAAGTTTGTTTAACTAGTCTTAAAGAAGCCCTGGCTGCTATAGGTTTTGCTTGTGTGTACATAGAGTGTGTAATCCACTCCTTTTTTGCTTTCTGGCTTTCTGTACATCCTGTCCTTTTACTGTGGGCAGTCCGGGCAGGGTGAGACAGGCTTACAGCAATGTTGCGGTTTTTCGGCATTAGCCATAAGCCTTCAGGTAAAGCCTGAAGAATACCGTTTTGAGACCCCACCTGTATTTATTTAGCAACTTCATTTGCACACAGTAGTGAAAACACCAGGTGCTCCCAATGTGAGATTAGAAAAGATGGGTTACAATTATAAAGACATGCGGAGTACTCATATCAAGATCAAAAAGATGGTCTAAGTGGATCTATTATAATGCTTGATCTGACATTTTAGCGATGTTGCTGACAATGATTTTATTAGTGGTGTTTGCCAAGCATCAGTATTACTTACTATTGCACCAAGGTTAGTGATTTAAACCACTAAAAATATATATTAAACTTTGGCACATAATTCATCTCTCACCGTTTGGGCTATGGACATGAATACCACAAATTATGCTAAAAAGTAACATTTAGCATGGGAAAGCCCTGGCAACTTTTGCACGGGCATTGACTGCTCAGATTATTTTTAGGAAACTGGTTTATATACCAGTTATTATTTACAAAAAAACTAAGGTAACACTTTATTTTAGTGTTCTTGTTATGTTACATGTACTTACTATAGTAATAACAGGAAATTATGCATAATTACATGCAACTAGCCTTAAACCTAATCCTAACTCAGTTATTATTACTCAGTAAATGTATAAATGCACTGTAACAAGGAAACCTTAAAATAAATAGTAACAATTTTTTTTAAACTATTAAAACTAAAACCATATAAAAAAATGTGGTAGTTGAAATAAACCTAATAAATAAATAAATAAATTAACTCAAAAACATAAGTATTAGATATACGTTGAAGTTCAAGTACTAAAATTACTAAAACTGAAATAAAAACATATTAAAGCTTATAAAAACTAAAACGAACAAAAATAACAACATTTACAAATTTCAAATGAAAATTTAAAAATAGCTCATTCAAAATAATACTATATTAATAATACTGTAAATGAGCCTCCTGTTTACTTTCATAGAGTTCAGTCTAATAACAGGTCAAGAGTATCATCACATCTCTTTGAAAGAATCTTGCATTTAAATGACAAAGAAGTCAGAACTTTGCTTCATTGTTCTGGTACTGTTAGGAGTCTCAGTGGTCTTTTGTGAGCATCCAGAGAGCATGAGGTCAGGCCAGGGGTCTCAAGGAGAAGGCAGACCGTGGAGATGTTATCAGACTCATTCTGGCCCCACTGCTCCAGTACCCTTACCTGACCTAAAGCTGGAACCCATTGTCTCTGGGCTAGGCTTTTTATTGCTTCTCTTGAATGACTGGGCTATGCTCAAAACAAAGGCCTGTGTTTGCTTGCCCAAGGTGTCAGTCCTCAAACTCCCTCACAATGGATGCCCAGTGTTTACACTCCAATGACCTAAGGTTTACCAAAGCTGCCGCAAATTGGTTTGTTTAGAAGGGGTAATGGCAAACATTACATTCTATCACAATGGGTTCATTAAGAAGACAATAACACTGGGTAAACAACTTATAAAGCTCTCCATGGTAGAAACATTGAGTAGGCTATATTGTGCATTTCAATTAAGAAAAAGTCTTAAATATTCTGGGCTCTATCTCAGTTTTCAATTTAAGTCCACAGGATGGTGTTTTCATCCACCAGGTTAAATAAACCCGAAAGTAAAATCCCTACTTTCCTCAACAATCTGCATAATTTGATATATTATTCATGTCCTTAGCGCAAATGTGTGGCATAGTACTACATTATGTGCCAAAGTTTTAGAGCAGAAAATATAATAACACTATAATAAATGTATAAGCATTGGTGAAATTTAACTTAGAAAACAGCACTGATAATATTTGAGTAATATATCATTCTTCACATCATGTTTGGTATTAATGTTGCTAACTTTCCATTTAATAGGCTAGGCATTGTTGTGTTTTCACGTTGTATGAGTAGTGTCTTATTTCCCATGTTTTGTCATCGAGTGATGTCACTATGTAGCCTACATGTTCACACCTGACACTGGGAACAAAACAAGATTTTCCAGGGCCTGATAGTGTGGGAAATGTCACTTGAATTTTTCTCACACAAAATTGCACTTACCTCTTAATATTGACTGACTACTATTTGTCTTCAGGGCGTGTCAGGTCTTGATGATTTGAATTCTTAAGATTCAAAATAGGATGTCTGTTATTTATTGCGGAACAAGTCAACTGTACACTGTGTTTCTAATATTAACATAGTTAAATTAATTTTATGATGCAATTGTGAATCGAAAACCTTTTGGATTTCCATGGATAGTCCATCTTCATTGCACCTGCTAAACTAATCCAGCATTTTGTGGATAAGAAATAACCACTGTGGACATTGAGACACATCCCTCTAATATTTAGAATAGTTGTCAATCAATATAGGATTTTCTTCCACCATACTTTTACATTTGGTCTCCTTCAGTCTTAAATATTTGGTTAAAGTCATTGTACCAAACATCAAAAGATGTTACACTTCACTAAGGAAGGAAAACGGATAAATAACATACAACTTGTTGCCCGAAATCACACAAAGGCTTTCTCCATCCTGCCCTTCATTTCTTAGGCTACACAAACCTATGGTTACAGGTGAGGTGGGCCTTCTAACCTGTCTTCTGACGCGCCAGCCAATCAGCGAGCGCCCTTTCCTCACTTCGACCAATCAGAGCGCTGACCAACCCCTACTCGAACCCAAATACTTTACACAGGGGAAAAAAATCATCAAAGTTGACCTATAGGCTAGGTCTATAAGCAAACAATTCGAACATTAAACGTGGATTTAACATGTTATAAAGATTTAAAATATATTTTTGAAACTCAAGATTAGGCTACACGTTAAAATCTCCGAGAACGACGGGACAGGGTGCTCAGGTGCTTCCTACCTGCTCCCTTCAGCCCTTGAGAAATAGGCTAATCAGAGAGGGAAAAGTCGATTTACCTGTAGCCCGGGTTCTGGCATCTCTCACTCGCGCTCTGTCTTCTGTTACCTGCACCGACTTGAAAGTCCAGTTTCACAAGGAAGAACCGCGGAGGAAGAGAAATATGTCACAGGAGACAGACAGGTAAGAGTCATGACTGCGACACAATCTTCCATTGCCTCAACACAAGTATCGGAACGTCAACGAGTGCCATTCTGCATGTTTAGGCTACTTTACTTTCATAAAAGTTAAATATTCTCTCTAAACTCTAAAAAACTTTATTTTATAGTCGCATTAGCTACGTTAACGGCGCATTCAATTATACAGATTTTGTCTGGTTTATTGTTATTTTTATAGATAAAAACCACCGCACAGCGAAAGTTTTTTTTTTTTTTTTTTTTTTTTTTTTGCGGTCAAAACGCCATTTTTCACGGAGGAAACACCTTGAATATAAGTTACCTGAGATTCATTCTCATTTATTTTCTATTTAAAGAGGAAGGTTTATTCGCCATAGTATTTTTTTTTAACGAAAAATAAAGTTTTTTTTTTTCAGCATTTGTGTTCTGTTTTATTTCGTTTATTTCGCTCATTGAGGATCATCTTAATGTACAAGTGTTTATCACAACGTTTTTGTTTTTGTTTTAATTCAAGATTTTTTGTTTAATGTGAAGTTTGGAAAGATTGTGTTAAGTCGGTTGTTTTGATTGTTTTAATCTATTGGCTAATCCACAATAACAATCCGTTTGTTTGTGGTGACTAAAACACATTTTTGTTTATTAAAGAGACTACGTAAATGGACTACTGGTTTCTCTTTAGGGTTGTTGGTTGTAATACGGGTCTTACATTTCTCAGAGTGTGATAGCTAATTAATCTCTAGGTGTGTCAAATCATTTTAAAACGTACTTTTTGAGCTATTCCACTTTTACTGGGTGAATACATCTAAAGTGGGAAACTTTGTGATAATTTGTACATAAAAATATGTTTCAGATGGTTTAGCTCCTCACACAAATCCATATTAAATAGCTAAATCACCCACACTACAGATAAAAAGTAAATACAAGGTAAATACAAAAACGTGTAATTCCCTTATCATCAAAATATGTCACACTATTTTTTTTATATATATATATATTTTTTTATATAACCTCACATTGTCATAACTTGATTTGCATGAACATACTTGCCTCATTTTACACTGTGGTCCAAATAATCCTCTGAAGTTGTCAATAGGAACGTAACCTATTTTGTCATTCCATATGCTAATATTTTTTGTTTTTGATTATGGAAGAATAAACACATAATGATAAAGATGAATTAGATTAAGTGTCCCACTTTACCTTATTCTATACCATGCATTTTCCAGTGAAAGACCTTACCGGAGTATGCTCTGTTCTTACTGCTTGTGCGTACTTCTGTGGGTTTACTAATGTGTTGTCCATTTGTCACAACTACAGACTTCAATATTTTTAGAACATTTTTACTAAACTTAAGTGAACCGAACCCAGAAAAATTGGGTTGGCTTGGAAAAATATATCTATGTAAATATATATCTTAGATGCATTAAGCAGGGTAAGAAGATGTAGTAAGATGCCACTCTTGAAAACAGTGTGCATTAGCTGTTAAATTGTAACATATTTAAAGATGAGTTTAGCAGAGGATGATGATGATATATATATATATATATATAAAAAAAATATATATATATATATATATATATATACATACATAAAATACACACACACACACACACACATATATATATATATATATATATATATATATATATATATATATATATAAAAATGTGACTATTATAATAATTATTATTTATTTAAATATAGTTATTTAGCTATATATTTTGGGGCCTCTGTATGTTACTGAATATCTTGTTCATACTGAGGAATGAAAGCACCCAGATATAGATTTAATATAATATAATATCAAGTTGGGACATCAAATAGGGAGACTCGCACATCAAAATACTCTAAAGCCAGCAGTTGTACTTCCTCATGCCATGTGTCATACATTTTAGCTCCAGTTGTCTGTCAGGCAGTAAAATGCAGAAGGACTTTTGAAGTCTGTGGTCAGTATTTGTTTGGTTAGATGTTCTCTGTCATCAATGCACTGTACATCACACTCTCACAAAAGGCGCAGTGTGCAGGATTGTTTTCATCAGTATGCAAAATAGAGCTTTTACATGAAGCTTTATCAGTTGGATCATTTATGTTTGTGTTTCTGTCTGTTAGTGTGCTGATATACTGTTTTATGTCTGTACGTGTGTGTGTGTCCCAGTAAGAGGCTGGTTGTAGTGGTGCCCAATGAGACGTCCTTCCACCAGCGTCGGGCCTACACCAGTGAGGATGAGGCCTGGAGGTCTTACCTGGAGAATCCGCTTACTGCGGCCACAAAGGCCATGATGAGCATAAATGGAGATGAAGACAGTGCTGCCGCCCTGGGGCTCCTCTATGACTACTACAAGGTCTTTGTCATCAGCTAAGACTCTTACTTTCATCATAATAATAATACTTTTCATAATAACCTCTCTCTCTTTGGTGAAACACAAAGTTCAGCAGAATGCTCACTCTGCTCTTTTCATACAATGAAAGTGAATAGTAACTGGGCCTATTTAAATTACTGGGCCTATTTTCAATGCACAACTACCAGGTTTATACATTTATTATCAATAAATCCAATTTATAATATGTAAACGTCTCTGGTTTAAAACTGGACTATAACCCTTGTTCCCATTCTCTGCGTGATAGCGTCTGAAGCATGTGTGAAACTAAACGAATACTGTTTGGTGCTACATCTTGAAGTAGCGTGTGATGGTGTACATGAAAGCTTATACAACAGCGTTAGCTTATGATAGGCTGAAGCAAGCTGCTCTCAGGCATTCAGGAGGTGTGGCAAAGTGACGCAGCGTCTCATTCCCTTCTCAGGGAACAAGGGTTACAGAAGGTTCCCTTCTCAGGGAACAAGGGTTAAACAGTCGTAAAACGAGACGTTCCCTTTCGAGGGAACTAGCGCTGCATCGAAGACGACACTATGGGGAATGAATACCCACTGCGCCATGCTGACTAATGTCTGCCTGCCCTGGTGTGAAGCTATCCAGATACAACTCAGGACGAGACAACTCAGACTGACTTGTTATTCAGAAGAATGGTCAGAAGATCCAGACTGTAAAATCTTATGAAAGTGTGCAGGGAGGCTCAGCCTGCCGCATCACAGAGTTCCTGAAGGGAAATATGCCATACTTCTAGAAGAATGAGCCCTGATTAGCAGAGGTGAAGGCAGACCGCGCCTTGCAGAATTAGCAGAATAAGTCAACGAAATTGCCTCAAAAATCAATTTGTAATAGACAGCTTTGAGGATGGGGAACCCTTCCTAGGCGACCCAAAGCATAGTAACTGGTCCAACTTCCTTCAACGAGAGGACCTATGCACCTCTAGAACCCTAAAAGGGCACAACAAGTGAGGCTTATCTTAGTCCACTGACACAGGTGGAGGATGGAAGGCCTGCAAGACTATAGAGTTAGTACGCACCTTAGGTACGTAGCCCAGTCTAGGGTAGAGAATGGCTTTCACTCTCCCAGAAGTGAACTTCGGACAGGAGGGAGAGACAGAAAGGACCTGTAAGTCCCCCACTCTTTTTAAGGACGTAATGCCTGAAAGAAAACCATCTTGAAAGTTAAAAACTTCTCCAACACAGACTCAATGGGTTCGAAGGTTGCCAGGGATAACCCTTCCAAAACCTCAGCCAGGTCCCAAGCTGGAACATGGTGCGTAGAAGGCAGCTATGGCTGCCACATAGACCTTAAATGTGGACAGGGAAAGACCCCCAGAGAAACGATCCTGAAGAAACTCCAGTACTGAAGCCACTGGGCAGTTAACTGGGTCCAACTGATGCTCTCTGCACCATGAAGTGAACACATTCCACTTTAAGGTGTACAGTTTCCTCGTGGAGGGAGCTCTAGAGTTTAGGATGGTCTCAACAACCTTATCTCTATGAAGTGATAAATCTCCAATAAAGCAATTTTAGTGAAACTATGATACTATCAGCACTACTGTATATTGATGTTTTATCCTCTGCAGGTGCCCAAAGAAAAGAGAGTTTTACCAATCAGCAAAGCTGTTGAAATTTCAGAGGAACCGGAAAAGAGGTCAGTGAAATTATTAAAACAATGGTGAATATGGAGTTGAATAAATGGATTAAAAATGTGACTTATTTCAACTATAAAAGGGACAGTTGTGGCCTAATGGTTAGAGAGTCAGACTGGTAACGAAGATTGCGGGTTTGATTCTCAATGCCAGCAGGAAATGACTGAGGTGCCCTTGAGCAAGGCACATAAACCCCATTTGCTGCCCATTGCTCCGGGTGTGTGTGTGTCCATGGTTTGCAGTGTGTATGTGTTCACTACTCACTGCTCCCAATGTGTGTGCACTAATCTGGATGGGTTAAATTCAGAGGACAAATTCTGTACTTGTCCTTCACATGTCTTCACAAAAAAAATTGCACACAAGAAATCTTTTATGCTTTCATATACTGTCTTAGAAACACTACAGTGGGAAACAGCAGTCAAATGGAGCCGGAGACAGTGGATAATCGTGTGCAGGTACTGAAATCAGTTCCCGTTAATCTGACACTCAACACGGATCACCAGGACACCAAACGGGAACAGTACAGCGTGGCGGCTGGAGAGAGTGGGGCCGCTGCTGTGGTAAAGGCTGAGGTGTACACTCCTGCTTTCACGGGAATTCACTACAGGACAGAAGGAGAGGAACAGATGCGGGTCATTTGTGAACAGGCCCACTCGTTCGACACCTCGACAGTATGTCATAGTGGATATAGGAAGGATGACCATCGCAGTAGTCCAGATAGCACCTATGAAGAAGACAGCAATGAAGTGAGATTAATATCTGGTGTTTAAGGAATATTTGTTTGTCATAAAACCTGGATGTATTAAGCAAATTAATGGGTGATAATTTCTTTGATGTAGAAGTACCCCCCATCGTCGCTTGGAGCTGATGACTTCATATTTGACCAGTCGGATATGTTGTAAGTGTTATACAGAATTTATGTACACCAATAGGCTTGTAGTATCATGGTGAATCAGCTCTCACATAACTGAAAAACATGTTGTAATGTTCTTCAACAGAGACACTTTCCAGTACACGTTAGAGGCCAGCAGGTCGTTGCGACAGAAACAGGGTGAGGGGCCTATGACTTATCTGAACAAGGGCCAGTTCTACGCTATTACACTGAATGAGACAAGTGCCAATAAACGCCTCCGACATCCCATCAGCAAAGTGAGGGTGAGTGATGTTCTTCTATCAAACCAGATATTTGAAATAACTAGGAAGGTATAATGTAACAATGTCATGTCATTGAATAATTATATTAAATTGGGAGCTTTGATTTAATTGTCATGTATTTTATTGACAGCTCTTTTTTGTAGATTTTTTGTAGATAAAAAACTATACTGTGTGTCATGTGTCAGGGTTTACACCAAAATTTGTTTTGAAAGCACAACTGTTTTCAACTGTGATAACCGAAGGCTGGAGGGATTGCTGTTGAAAATTCAGCCTTCTCACCAGGAACAAATTATATTTTTAAATATAATTTAAAGAGAAAAGAGTCATTTTAAATTATAATAATATTTCACTATATTACTGCTTTTACTGTATTATTGATCAAATAAATGCAGCCTTGTAGAGCATTAGACACTTATTTCAAAAACATGAAAAAATCCCAAACTTTGGATTGGTAGTGTATGACTATATCGTCCGTTCTTGTTATGGTAATCGTTTATCAACATGCTAGTCAGCTCTTGATCATTCGCAATAGACATGAAGTAATTGAGTGGATTGTGATAACCTCTGTTAACCTCCTTTCTCAGAGTGTCATCATGGTTGTATTCAGTGAAGATAAGAACCGTGATGAGCAGCTGAAATACTGGAAGTATTGGCACTCTCGCCAGCACACTGCAAAGCAGAGGGTTCTAGACATCGGTGAGGCTTCCTCTCCATTGTTGTGCTTAATGTTTAATCTTGATCTTGAATCAGGAATTGCCGACTTACTCCAGCTCAAATATTTGCACATTTTGAATGTGTCCTTTGTCTGACACAACCATTTCAGATCTTGTAGTTTCTACTAAAGAGCTAATGATCTGAATCAGGTGTGTTTGATTGGGGAGCCATACAAAATGTGTAGTGTTGTGGGTCCTTGAGGGTTGAGAGACACTGTACAAACGAGTTGATGAGTTGAATTAGGTGTGTTTGATTATGGAGAATTGGGGATACTACAGGACAAGGGTTGGGAACCACTGCACTACACAAGTATGCAAATGCAGGCATATGTGCTTTGGCCAATATCTTGCAAGAGCGCAATCTAGTTGTATATGTGTTGTATATTCTTTGGTGTACAGCATACTTAAGGGGGCAAGGGATTTACTTCTATTCTGTGCCATCAAACCAGGGGTGTCCAGTCCTGCTCCTGGAGGACCAACGTATTGCAGAGTTTAGCTCCAACCTGCTCCAACACACTTGCCTGGAAGTTTCTAGTGATTCTGAAGACCTTGATCACTTGAAACTTGATTCATGTGTGTTTAATAAGGGTTGGAGCTAAATTCTAAACATTTTTGAATGCAGTGACGCATGAGATACAGATTGTATAACTTGTACTTGTGTGGATTATGTATCATATTTTTCCAAACGTCATTAACCACATTACTACTCAACACTCTTTGGTCTGAATCACTCTATGAACAAAGTACTTATTGCCTTAAAAATGGTTCATTGTGCATTCACCACTAATTTGAAGACTGATGGTGCCTCACATCCCATAAGCCCTCAGGGCTTTCGGAAGATTGGTTCCTCTTGGTTTTCCCCATCTCAGCTAAAGGGTACTAGGTTGCTAAATGGCTCTGCACCACAGATGTGCCCGAAGCCGAATACCTATAATTAAAAAAACGCATTCTACGGAGCCCCTAAAAGGACATGGTGATGGAAAAAAAAAAAGCTCTTGCATTCTCTTGCAATTATATAGTTGGGTAATTTATTGTATATAATTTGCTGGCATCAGGGAGCCGCTATCAATATGCAAGGTATTAAAAATCACTTTTAAATGCATGCTGTCTTTTTACTTTCGCTTTCCAGTTTGTACTCTGTGTATGGGGAGCTGCAGTACTGACCAAGATATTTGTCAATGATGCTCAGGATCTGTTGTGCACCAAATCCTCTGCCATCATCCTGTTAGTCATCTCTCCTTACTATCTTCACATGATAAGTGAAATCTGATGTACTGTAATGTAACCGTCTACCGCAGCAAGCCTAACCATGTCCCATTAGGCGTTCCGTCAAATGTGTTATTTATTTTCCGTGCCTCTCCGAATTCGGATTTAGGCTTCAGTCACATCCCTACTATACACAGATTACTATAGAGATTATTATACTATAGATAGATACAGATTTATTTACAGAAGTATTTGGACAAATTTCCTTTCTTACTAAATCTGTGGTTTTAATTAGTTATTAGTCAAATAATTATGGGTTCTAATCCACAGCTGCACACTTTATTACAGGGATAGTACTGTTGGAGCAACTATGGTGTTAGAATATCCTAATTATTCTCCAGCTTCATGAGTCACCCCACCTGGGCTTTGAACTTGTGACCTTCAGATCACTAGTCCAGCTTCTGATTCAAAAAAAAATTCCGTACAGGCCCAAATTTGTTAGAGTCCACCTGGTGTGGGGCAGCTATGAGCTCAAACAATTCACATCTTATTCTCGGTCTTGTCACACCTTGAAAGAACAGTCATCCTGAGCCTGTTGCTTCTTGTCCACCCCTCATCTCCAGTAATCAGATGCTCTGCTATGTCCTTTGTCAAGATTTGGCCCCAAGACTTTAAAATCCTGGGAGCACCCTGAGGGAATATCTGAGCCATGATGGCAGCCATCCTTGTTTTAAACCCTGCCCTCTTACGTGAGGCAAAAATAGAGGAATGTTTTGGTGAGACACTTTAAGCTGAACATTGTGTTACGGGATGGAAAGTAAATGTTGGTGGATTGGTGAGGTGGACAGACCTTTGGGCACATGGTATACGGCAATATGCTAAAGCCAAGTAGGGGAGACAGTGACTGAAACCTGACACCTGCACAGTTGGGATTTGAATAGCAGTTGAGGCGGGATTGTTCCTCAAGCTTGGGGCCATGTCACTAGAGCTGGGATTTGAATGGGGCTATTTAACGGGGGGAGCTCACTTACGGGCATCAACGGGTGTGCTTGGTAAACCACCCAAAGGCAGTCCATTGGGAAGAGTTTTGCCCTTCTTAATCCCCAAGTTACCCCAAAGTAAGACAGGTGTTGGGTTTGCTTAACATGGATATAAACGCCCCTGTAATGACAGCTTATTAAATTACAAAGTGCTCCATAACTGAAGAAAGAATGTCTAATT
Source organism: Rutilus rutilus (assembly GCF_951802725.1). NCBI lineage: Eukaryota > Metazoa > Chordata > Actinopteri > Cypriniformes > Leuciscidae > Rutilus > Rutilus rutilus. The sequence goes on from NC_140216.1 coordinate 15,020,409, forward strand.
AGCATAGGAAATCGCCTCTATTACTACCAATCGTACTAAGGGTTAGGTATTTGAACAAATTTTGTTTCAAGAGTCATAACAATCCCCCCTCCCTGTTAATTTAATAAAAACATAGATTTGATGTAGGCAATGCAGTTCATACTGTACATCCAATGACTTTAGTACAGCTTTTTTATAATGAGAATGTGTGTAACCTGTTGTATGGCAATGAATGATACCTCAAACCAGGGATGGCCAACTTTGTTCCTGGAGGGCCACTGTCATGCAGAGTTTAGCTCCAACCCTGTTAAAAACGAACATGCCTGTAGCTTTCTAGTAATCCTGAAGACATTGATCAGCTTGCTCAGGTGTGTTTGATTAGGGTTGGAGCTAAACTCTACTGGACAGTGGCCCTCCAGGACCGAAGTTGCCCATCCCTGCCTCAAATTATGCTGCTTGTTGACAAATGGGTACTATTTGTTTTCTAAGCAATTTGACTACAATTTTTAGCCTGGTGGACAATAAAACAGGCACTTGGGAAGTACCAGTCAAGAATGTAAAGTTAACTGCCCTAGCTAAGCTGGCATAGACAGGCTGACTCCAGCCATTGAAATAGTTATGAGATCACCTGTCCTTTTTGTAAATCTATAAAGTAATGACGTGTAGACTGAATCACAGACATGTTTAAAGTGAGTGGTCATAAATAGCCTATCAAGCGGCTACTAAAAAAGCAAGTGTTTGTTTACATGAACAGATAAGAGTTATCTAGCGTGGAAGGGTGCTGTTTCATATACACTCAGCTTATCAAGCTTAACATTGCTTGCTTTTGGCAGACATTGTTTTAATGTTGCCATTGTTCAACACTCATCAGAGCTGTTCATATACCCAGTTCTTACAATTATTACATCTCTCCCTAAACTCAATCATATACCAAACAAATTGTTTGATAATGTACATGCCTCCCCCATGCAAGTATCAGCCTGTGAGTGAATTGCATGCTGGTTTTGACTGGTTTATGCAGGTTAGTTTTGGTGTTGTGGTGCATAGCTGTTACCATACCTGGTAAACCTGTATCCAAAACACAACATATCCTGGTTGTGTTTTGTTTTTGTTTCCAGCAAGGATGAAAACTGACTTTTCCTGTTCTATCTACAGCTGACTACAAAGAGAGCTTCAACACAATTGGGAATATTGAAGAAATCGCGTACAATGCTGTGTCCTTTACCTGGGACGTGAATGAGGAGGCCAAGGTAAGTCATCTAGCACCAAGTCTTTATTCTATGATTCAGATGTGGCACAGCAAATTTACAATGAATACGTTCTCCAGTGTGTGTTTTGGTTTTATGGGCATCCTGCTTGCATTAATGGTCATCATGGATGATGAATTGGCAGGTGTAGTTGTTTAGCTCAACCAAAGGTTCAGTTTCAGTCTGTCTACATCAGCACATCTATGTTTTGTCACAAACTCTTATTCAGTCTTATTACCACCATTGTGTGCGATACACAAAATGTTATTGAGACACAGGGTGGAGTGTTACGACATATGATATGTGTATTTTAAACGCATTAGTCTCTCTCCCCGGTTGTTGAATCCTCCCCAAGAGCCCTGTATAGCGTGACGTTTGGGATTCACAATACCCTGCTGCATCTTCCCCAGTTCTGTCTATTAATTTAAACCTCTATTTTCTCCTGCACATGGTCTCAGGTTTCACCTGTATGCTACTGACAGTAGGAAATGAACCAGGTCTGTGTACACGGCCAAATGCACACAAACCTGAGTCCAGATCCTCCCTGCCTCACAGGTAGAGTCCTGCCCTCCCATTATGGCTCTTCTGTTGCAATACAACTCAGTTCAAACACTCGCCTATATTAAACTAAAGCTCTCTACGCAAACATTTGCCTTTTATTGGGCCAACTCACACTGGTAATACCTATTAATATGGACTGTATGATGTCTTAGTGTAGCCGCCCTTGGACATATATAAGTGTATTAGTTTTTTGTTTTGTTTTTTGTCCAAGCTCATGTAAAATGGGGTGTGCATGCAGTGGGGTGTGAAATGCTCTCAGTTTGACCTGATAAGCATCTCATACTCTGACCTAACATACTCTTAACTTTTATTACAAGTCCCTTCAAAGCTCTTCTCATCATGGCAGGCTGGAATGGAGGAAGCCATAAACTGAGTTTCTCCATGAGCCATTGATCTGTGAGGTGGAAATGATGTCCTTGTTGCAGCGTGGAAAGGCTCAGTTTCTTTTACAAGTGGTCCACAGTAGTACTTTAAAAGAACTGATTTTTATTATAATATATTTTAAAATGTAATGCATTCCTCTGATGGAAAAGCTGAATTTTCAGCATCATTACTCCAGTCTTCAGTGTCACATGATCCTTCAGAAATAATCCTAATATGGTGATTTGCTGCTCAAGAAACATTTAAGTTGAAAACAGTTGGCTGCTTAATATTTTTAATGAAACCAAGATCATTTTTTTCAAGATTCTTTAATGAATAAAAAGTATTATAAATGTCTTTACTGTCACTTTTGACATCATTTTAATGCATCTTTGCTGAATAAAAATCTTAATTTCTTTTAAAAAAATCTTTCTGACCACAAATTTTTGAATGTCTGTTGTGTTAATCCAAATCGCTGTCCCAATTCTAATTCAGATTGTGCCCAGTTAGATTTCGATCAGTGTGAAATGTTTTGGACAAAAACTTAAATCATGCAATTACCGTTTTCATGATCAGTCATTGATTTTCCTACGCCATACAAGTGTACAGTTTTCCAATCCAGTTTTCTTACCATGCTGAGTTGTAGCATGCTTCACCTAACGATGGCCTCTTTCTTGTCCTCTGGCATTGGTAATGGTTGATTATATGAAACTGTTAATAACTAACCACATAAATATTTAGTGAGCAAGACTCTGTTCCAAACCTTTGAGGAGCAGAGGCTAAAACTGCATGTAAAGATGACATTTAAGATTAAAATTTGGTCTTACATTAATATAAAATTCATATTTACTTCAATCGGAGCATTTAGTATTCTGTTCAGATGAAACGGCATAGTTTTTAGTGTGTAGTCTGAACGTTGCTTTCTGTAGCAGTCAGTGGTACAGATAGACGTGTCGAGGCAGGCGCCTGTTTTGCGTGTGTAGGTGGCTGGTGGGTGAAAAACAAGGTGCTCTTTCAACGGTCAGGATTGTGTAGGTCAAAGCTGTTAGAAAATATGAATATGGAAGTTCTTATGCAACTGTCTGTTACATGTGCATTTGGATGCAAAGTGTTGAACATGCATTACATATACCAACCTCCCACAACACGCTAATGTAGTGGCAGAGACAGACACTTCTAATAATGTAGTTTATTTGCTTATTTTGCAAACATACATTTTCATGGAGAACTGAACTGTTTTTGTCTTTTTTCTCTGATTGTTAGATCTTCATCACGGTGAACTGTCTGAGCACAGATTTCTCCTCTCAGAAGGGGGTGAAGGGTCTTCCTCTGATGATACAAATAGACACCTACAGCTACAACAACCACAGTAACAAACCACTGCATAGAGCCTACTGCCAGATCAAGGTCTTCTGTGATAAGGTGAACCTTGACCTTTACCATTGAATCTGTTTTTATATTAGCATTCCAACATATGCTGTATCTGTGGAAGCAGTCATGGAGAACTGTGAAGACTGCAGTAATAGAGCGCTGCAGTGATGACATATTTTTGTAGCTCGACCCCTAAGTTCACATCCCTCTGGTTCCCAAAAACACAATAGGCTTTTTCCATTGGCTTTTGGATTATTGCAGAAAATAAGCTCTGCGACCAACTAAAGTTTATGATTCTTACACGTTTTGTTAATCATGTTAATATTCAAAAATGAACACAGCTTATGCATTTTGCAGCCTAAATACAATTGCTACCTAAATACACCACAGCTATTTCAGTCTTTATTTAGAAACATTTTCCCTGAAAGTTAGAGTTAAAATAGTTTGCAAGAGCGCAATTATAAACACAGTGAAGCTGTGAAAGGAGACTAGTGATCAGATAAGTTTATTTGTTCGTTGTGATGACGCTTAATTCCAGACAGCCTCTGTAGTCTCATTTAGACGCTTGTTAGTAACCGCCATTTTCAAGACAAGTAAAAGCTATTTTTTTTTAAATCACAAGGGGGTTTTACTGATATATTTACAGTTTGTCATTAAATAAAATGTGAAAATAATCACAATAAATCGCCTTCAGGCATTTAATGAAAAACCCATTCAAAAAACTTCAGGACGCTAAAAATGCTATCTCGTTCCTTTATTTTGCATGCATGATCACATATTCTAATAAGCAGTGAATTGTTTTTACCCAGCTTAAGTGGGTCAGTTGAATTCTGACATCATTTATGCTGTGTTCTTGGTCTTCAAACTCAGTAACTGTAGCGCCACCTTGTGGTTGTTAATTAATGTTACTTTTCACAGCCCATGCAGTCATCTAATTTCCTCTGCATGTCTTTCTGTCTTTCGGTCTGTCTTTGTGTGGCACAGGGAGCGGAGAGGAAGATCAGAGATGAGGAGAGGAAACAGAACCGCAAGAAGACAAAAGGTCTGAAGCACTGAAAGTTACAAATATCTCCAATTCATAAAAATAAGCTTTAAAGAACACAAGAAATGATTTTATAACAAATTTCTTTGTTTCTTGATTATTTCTTCTTCTTTTGTATTGACATATTTTCTATTGAAATATGAAGTTTGTCCTAATCAAGAGGCTTTAGTTACATCACTTTCTAATCCGTGGCATTTGGTATTGGGTAGCATTTGATTGGACGGAAACCCGTGTAGTGTGGGAAGAGTCACAACTTTAATTATCAATAACAGTTATTCTTACATGTTCAAATGACATCATCTCATTAGGAAAGGATGGAGGCGTTGGGGCGGTTAATCTCCCGAAAAAGAGTGACGCCATCTTCTTTAAAATGATGACTGATTTGGATGCTCAGCCGGTTCTCTTTATCCCGGATGTGCACTTTGGAAACTTACAGAGGGCAGGCCAGGTATGAGTCAGTCTGAAAACGGAAAACACACTCAATGACCAGATCACACTCTCTTTTGTGTTAAGCTTCCTCTGCCATTTTGCAGACGACCATAATTGCAGTCTCCTAGTCTACCCTCAGCGTTTGCTTCCTGAAATCTCAAAAAGGTTGTAGAGGCTCATTACAGAACTGTCCTGAAGACCTTAGCGTTCCATTGTGTGTCTAATGAGACTGAGACTTATTAGAGAGTGACTGACCTTTCAAAACCTGACATGAAGCATGCGAGTATCTTGGATACTTAGGTGACATTTGTTTATTAGGAATGACGTCTGCTGAACTGGTCATTGTAGTGTCTGTTTTGAGGCTTACAGAGATGTTTGAGTATATAAATGTTCAAAGGAGATAAAACTACAAACTTTGTACTCTTTGCAGGTATTTGCATTTAACACTGAGGAAATTGAACGAGAGGGGTGAGTTTGATCTTTTTCTAAATATTTCAGCTGCAAACCAGAAAAAGATGAACATCACATCACATCACCTCAGATTTACTTGTAACATTGACACAATAGTAGATTATAGGATAATTATGGGATCATTTTCATTATTGGGTGAACTAACCCTTTAATTATAACATCTTTGGCTTATTATTAATGGCTTATGATTTATTTATTTTTTTGCTGGGAATTTATAATCCTTCATCTAATTATAATTAATGATTTAATTGTATGTTTAGTTCATATTATTTTAGAGTATAAGCAATATAATTCACATAAAAAGATATTAAATATATATAAAAATATTTTAAATTGTAGCCTACCTTAAATCTTAAAATAGTCTCATAGCGCACAACTGCACTTGAAAGGGAGAAATAAATAGTGTATTTTGGGACATTTCTGTGTTCGCTGTAAATTTCTTTGGATATCAATATTGAAATTTAATGATTGAAATTTAGGGTACTTTTACACGACAATGACGAACAAAAAACAGAAACGTTTTTCCTTTGCATTTTGCACGTACAGAGACGACAACATTGTCAAAACGATCACCGTTCACAATGATCTGCTGAAACGACAAAAAACACTGTATTATTCTGCCAGGCCAGTAGTAGGCGATGTCACTTTGTTAAGAAACACTACGCACCTATAGACTGAACATGTCATATACATGCGCACATAGATATCATATATAAACGCTAGATGTCTTATGGCGCAGTCACTTCCGGCATCATCGTTCGGCCATCTTGTGACAGTGCTCTGTGCATTAAGGTGAATGATCAGCACGCACACAAATCCTCTTATCTCGCTGAAATCTTGACGGATTTACAAACGGTTTGGTTTCTTACAAACGTTATTAACGTGGCTATAATTCCGAATGCTTGAAAATGTATGTTATAATTTTTCATATGTATGCAGTGTATGTATGCAGTGTCATAACTACATCTCTGACGTTTATAACAAACCAAACCGTATATATATGATATCTATGCATGCGCACGACATCACCATTTTCACAAATTCACGTTTTGTAGTTTACATGAAGACAATTACAGTATCGTTGCAAGAACTTGCAATTTTGAAACCCATTTTCAACAGTTTGCAGGCCCTCAAAACGCTGTTGTCAAAACGCATACAAAGTTTTCCGTTTTTAGTTGAAAACAGTGTTGTGTAAATCTGATTGGTCAGTTTAGAGAAGCATGAAGTCACTGTATTTGTTTGTGTGTTTGTGTTAGAAGTGTGCTGGTAAAGAGGATGTTCCGGTCATCTGAGGATGACTTCTGCCCACCGCCTCATAAACAGCTAAGAGTGGAGACACAGAAGAGAGGTCAGAGCTATACATATACACATTTATAGCTGAAGTGTGTATTTTTCCAAAAAGCATAACTATTTTACAAGGTGGCGATTTCGTATGAATTTGTGCGATGTGAATCCCAATTTTATCATGACCCCACTCCTAAACATAATCGTCACTTTAAAATTGAGAAATGTACAAATTCATATGAATTAGTCACCAATTTGGCAAAATGTAAAATGGATACGAATTGCTGAGATTGTGTTAGTATTTTCTATTGTACTATACAGAATTGAAAAATAAAAATAGTTTCCAAACGCCCACAAATGCATAAACAGTACCCAAAAATTCTCTGAATCTCCTGAAGCCTCTATGGGATAAGTATTTTTTTATATATTTGGTGTTAATAGTAGCACAGAAATTTTTCATATATCATATTGATGTCTATTTTAAAGAAAGATGTAAGGTGATTGTACTTTACTATACTATTTCCATGACTGTATGTTTTTACAGTGCTCTTGTATGTGAGGAAAGAGTCAGATGAGGTGTTTGATGCTCTAATGCTGCGGACGCCCACTCTCAGAGGACTCATGGATGCAGTGAGTATCTGTTGCTATAGGGGGCGCTCTACTCTAAATTACCCAAGCATTGTGCTGATTGTCAAATGCAACAGTTCATCAATTTGAAAATGTAATTTCGGTGCAAAGATTTCATAAAAAAGATTCAAAGTAAAATCAAACCATTTTCAATAGTATAAATCCAAAGCCGGATCCCAATCTACTTCCTGGTGAAGTTATGTGTCTTTAGCATATTTAAAAAAAAATGATCACCAAACTATCCAGATCAATAAAAAAATACTCATATTTTATGATTTATTATAAATAATCAAAATCAAATCATTGTAATCGTGTGATGCTCTGATAAACGATCGACTGATGATTTCTTTCATATCGACAGATTTCTGAGAAGTATGGTGTTCCCATTGACAGAATGGTCAAGATTTACAAGAAGAGCAAGAAAGGGTAAGTCATTGATTGAGAAAAAAAACGACATCATAAGAGTACGTATGTACAGTAAAAGTCTCATGACAACTAATAAACCCGTTTTGACTCCATTGCAGGATCCTTGTGAACATGGATGACAATATCATCGAGCACTACTCTAATGAGGACACGTTTATCCTGAGTATCGAGAACTACGCAGATGCATACAAAATCACATTAACGGAAATATGAACACCTTCTCACGTGTTTCTAACATTCAGTGTGTTTAAGCTAAAAGACTTGTTACTTGGACTCCAACCTGGTCAAATTCATCGTCAGCTGTCCACACATTGAATTGACATCGGCAAAAGCTGACATACCTCATTTTTAAGAGACCTCAAGTATGATTTTTAAAGGGTCAACAGGAGTTTCAGTGCGTCCCAAACATGTCCAGGATTTCACTGTTCTAGTGTGGATGTAAAGACTTTTGCTAGTTGAATTTGTCCACAGGATTCATCATCGGTGATTATCGCCTTTCATTTAAATGACCAAAGTACAGACTATTTCACATTTCACTTGATTTTGGAGACCCTTCATAAGGTTTTAACTGGAGTGGAAATGAAATACGAAACACCTTCATCATAAATCATCATAAATGCAACAATCGTGTCCATTGAAATTACAATGCTAAAATACATTTGCATGCAGCAAACATATGATTTTAGGACTTTTCTGTGGAATTTGAGACTCTGCAGAGCTATTGATCTGTGAAAATTGTCCATTACTGTAAATATAATTTTTAATGTGTTTATTATGTTTATGTCATTAATATTATTATATATATTTTTTAGCATGGTAGATATCATTTAGGTCTGAATATTCACAAACATATTTTCTGATGCACAAAGAAAGCTTTTTTTCTTTTTACTCTACCACACATTTTTATATGCTTAATAGTGCAAAACAAGAAATATAAATGAATAATGTCTACAGTATAATAACTGTACAATACTGCATTATCAGAACTTTTTTCAAATGTGTTGCTCAGATACATTTCAGCCATGTTTTACGTGTTGCACTCATGTTATAATGTGGAAATAATTTTTTAGAGGTTCCATTTATTTCAAATGCAAGAGATTGCATGACTTTTGAGGAGGTTTGAAACAGGCCAAGGTCTTTCCCAAACTATTCAGTCTTCTAGTGTTTGTGTATAGTGTGACAGGTGCATATTAACTTTGTAGTCCAGATTCAGTCGATCAGTGCCATGATGAGCTGTTTATGTTGTAATGTTTGAATATCATTGTCTTCCAAAAGAAAATGATGTAAAAGGGCACTTTGGAAAATAATCATTTGTATGTAAATAAATGCATTTTTTTTTTATCAAGTTTTGACCAAAGATTTTTCATACTACACTTAACCCTGATGTTATGGCAACTTTTAACCCTATGGTTTTTTTGGTGATTTTTGCCTTTATTGTGATAGGATAGAGTGGACAGGAAGCGAGACGGGGGACAGGATCGGGAAAGGTCCACAAGCCAGGATTCGAACTCGGGTCACCCGAAGCACAACGGCGCCATATGTCAGCACGCTGCCCATGAGGCTATCGGTGCCGACCTTTTAACCTTATGTTAATGAGAATTTCACACTAGTTAAAAGTGATGTTCATGCAAGACACAGACACATTTTCTTTCTTTAATATTTTTATTTATGATATAACCAAAACAGACGCCTGTGTTTATAATATCTACACTCACACAATGTACAGGTTACCATATAAAATCTACAAAATGATAATGACAAACATTTAGTTTGACAGATAACAGTTGTACAGCATAAAGTGATAGAACACTGTTTGTTTTGCCATATATATATTTATCTGTGTTTGGCACTTGACCACATGTTGCTGTCTTGTGCGGTTTAGAATGCCAGATGCTAAATAACATTTTAGTTTTTTTTAATGAAGGAGAATCTACAAACATGAAAAAACAACAACATTTTTTTCCTTTTGTTATTAATTTTAAATTCAAGCTCCTTCACGAATCGTTCTGATCAGCATGTGGCTGAAGAACGTTTGATCATTACAACCTTGACTTCACAGCAAATTCAGAGGAAACCACAGAGAGTTTCTGATGGCTATCCATCATACACATGGCCTCAAATAAGATGTGGTTTGCTTGTGAGCGAGTGTTTGTGTATTTATAAATGGACGGAAGATTTGCATCACACAAAAAGCATATCCTTTACACAGTCCCTTGCATTTTAAAACACAGTCACTTCTAACCCTGAGGATGTGCAGACATATTCATACACATTAATATTCTGTCCAATACGCTCCAATTGTCTCTCCATAGTCATGTCACCGACAGAATGCTCACAAGTCCTGACCGAAATGTATGCATAGACAAACACTGGATAAACACACGAGTACTCAAAAAGCACCACATACATACATACCACATACACGCATATTCATCTTAAAATGTACAGAATGAAAACGCAGAGAATACATTCAGTTTGACCCACATGTATTATGTGCAAAATGATTTGAGCTGTTATTTTACCCAGGATATAAAAATAAAATACTATGGCCAAGATTCAGTCAAATTTGAATTGGCGTTAGCATGTTGCTAATGCTAACATGTAGTATTTTATGGTGTGGGCAGAACATTGACTGAATCAAGGTCTGGATAGAGCAGAAAGTGTGCTAGAAAGCTGACGTGAATCTGTTGGCTGGCTATAAATGCTGCAGGGGTTCATGGTGCATAGTAATGTGTGGTCTTCACTGCTCATTGTCACAGTCATACATAGATATGCTTTTACTGTACAAATGATTATTTGAAACAGGAGAAAATGTCATATTTCAATAATAGCAGTTTCAGAATGAAAAGCATTTTCCGTGGTGTGATACATTTTTATCACCCACCAAGTTAAACCATAAATTACTGTAGGCTATATCTACAATTTCTTTGTCTAATACTTTTTCATGTTTCCTCTTTTGAAGCAGCAAAATCAATATTATTGTTGTCCCTGTGAAAATATTACTTTGTAAAATGATTTTTTTCCAACTATTATTGTCAGTCCTATGCATCAAGTATTAATGTTTAAAAAATATTTGTAATAATTACAATTTTAATTTTTTATTTGTATACATTATACTGGTGCTCATAAAAGGAGCACCATCATGACAAAATTAGATCCCAACCATCCCTTTAAGAATTTCTATCACAGGCTCTGTCATCATAATGTTGAAAAAAAATAAAATAAACTTCAAGTAAAAAAACTCTGTGTCGCCCAAGCGCCTCTCTTAAATAGATGTACAGTGTGTGCTGAATGGAATTGAAGTACTAGGAACACTAGGAATGACAATAGTTATTGTGTGTGTGAAATGATTTAATTTAGTAAATTCTTAAAAATAATTATTAAAAAAACTATAGTTTGGTGTTTAGAAATCATATGCAATCTGGGATTTTTGACGAAGTGTCATATTATCCCATGCTTAGAAAATGTTGCTTCAGCTCCCTCTCAAACCTCTGTTAATTTTTAAAGCTCTTTTTGAGGGGGTTTATTTCAGTACCAAAATTTTACAACAGGATGCGATGTCACTAGCATCACTGCCTAAAAAGCCTTATGTGAGGAATTCACAGAGAGACACATGTACACCAGCTTCTTAGTGTTCACGGCCTCTGTATATGAGTTTCTGAACGTTACCTGATGTGTGTCTGTGGGGAAAAAAATTGTTGCATGTTTCCATGCTTGGTGTTCAGTGGGAAACCCACAGACACTCAGATAGGGGTGTAGTTTTGGAGTCCAGGCTCTGACCGAACAAAAAGACTTGTGTAAGAGAGGTCATGACAGTAGCGAGACGCTGTTGATTCACTGGCCGGCACTGCTGGGATCGCACTGCAACAGTCGCACGATGGATGGGTCGCTCTTTGCTCCCTCTACAAACTCTTCGAGTGACAGCTTACCTGAGGGAGGACAAAGGGTCAAGGTTAAAAATAACCAGTGTTTGCCTGGTTAGCATAATTTAGCCATTCGAAAGCACTTATGTATTTAGGCAAAGCTATTTATTTTTTTGAGCAAGATCTGAATCTCAAAAATACCAGACTTAAGTACCTCTTTAAATGTGATGTTTTCATAATTACTTTGAAATATGGTCAGTGTACTGTCAAATGTACTGACAAGAATTTATGACTATACTATGATATACTATTTATACATAATATACTATAATTATATGCAAAATATAATAATATGCATAATATACATAATAATATACATAATATATACTATAGTGTATTTGTAATTACACATTTGTTATGAAGTTTCAAAAGTAATATCTATCTATCTATCTATCTATCTATCTATCTATCTATCTATCTATCTATCTATCTATCTATCTATCTCTCTCTACACACACACACACATATAAATATTTTTTTCAGAATATGTTAACTTTAAATGTTATATTGAACAATAAAATTAAAGGGATAGTTCACCCAAAAATGAAAATTCTGTCAGTAATTACTCACCCTCATGTTGTTCCAACCGCGTAAGACCTTCGTTCATCTTCGGAACACAAATTAAGATATTTTTGATTAAATCTGAGCCTTGTCTCACTCCTCCATAGGCTGCTAGGTGGCCCAAACTTGCTGGCCCAGAAAAGTTATTAAAGAGATCGTTAATATAGTCCAAGTGACTACAGTGGCTCAATCTTAAGTTTATCAAGCGACGAGAATACTTTTTGTGCGCATAACAAACAAAAATAACGACTTTATTCCACTATTAATTTCCTTCTCTTTGGGCCTCGTAGTGTTTTTGCGCTGCGCGTCTGTGTTATACGTAATCACGCATCACACACATGACCAGCGTCGGCCAATAGTGAGCCTACGTGATGACGTGTAACACAGACGCGCTGCGCAAAAACACTACGCAAACCAACTAGAGGTCGAGAGAGAAGGAAATGAATAGTGGAATAAAGTCGTTATTTTTGTTTGTTTTTGCGCACAAAAAGTATCCTCGTCGCTTGATAAACTTAAGATTGAGCCACTGTAGTCACTTGGACTATATTAACGATCTCTTTAATAACTTTTCTGGGACAGCAAGTTTGGGCCACCTAGCAGCCTATGGAGGAGTGAGACAAGGCTCAGATTTAATCAAAAATATCTTAATTTGTGTTCCGAAGATGAACGAAGGTCTTACGCGGTTGGAACAACATGAGGGTGAGTAATTACTGACAGAATTTTCATTTTTGGGTGAACTATCCCTTTAAGTACTTTACATGTGCAGTAAAACATGTTAGTCACATCAAAACAAGTGTACTTTGTTAAATCATGACAAAATATTATTAAAACAATGATTTGTACTTTATGTGAATGAAATCCATCTTCAATGAAAATCTACTTTAAAGTAAAATTTTAATCTGGCATTATTACTAAGTGCACTCTTTAATTCTAAACAGTATGTTGCCTTTTATTTCGTTAATATGATTGGTTTACAAGGGGATAGAAAGCTCACCATCACGATTTGTGTCCATCTGGCGGAAGATCTTCTCTGTGCGTTTCTCAGGCGTGGACTCGTCCTCTGGCATCTTCATCACTGCAGATACCATCCTATAGATGGCCTGAAGAAGACACACAAAGGATTTCAGTTAGCTAAGCAGTCTAACAAGCATATCTATATTAAGATTCTGAACCCGTTGCAATGCATTGCGATGCATTATGGGATTGCAATGCAATGCATAATGGGATTGTCTTATCTGGGAAAGATACATGCAATGCTGCGTTAGGATTTGCTAGCTTTTGGTTTAGGAGTGCACCTATGATGCTGTTACAGGCAAGCAGGCACTAAAAGCTGCCTTTTGTAAATCTTATTAGAGAAAATTAGAGAACTCTGGGTATGATTTGGAACTGGAGCCATCACTTCGTAACTATTTCAAAGTAACCATAGCGACTGTTTTTCTCAGGTAATTGAATGAATTGAAAAGGAAATTACAGCCATTTGTGTGCACTCAGCTGTCAGATTCAGGGAGTGCACTTAGGAAGTTGACACATCTCACCAACTGCTACAACGGCGTGAAATTTACCTAAATACGGGCAAAAATAATTGCCTGCTGCACTCAACTCTCCCTATCTGAGCAAAACATCATGCACAAATGAATATTGCTATATGAAGTAACCTATTTTTGTGATATAAAACAAGGTAATAAGCCACAAGCCAAATCAATTTGCTATGTTTATTCACTGAATGGGAATAGCTGAAATATAAATTAATATACACAATAAGGTTAGAAAATATAGCTTCTGTTAAGTATTAAAAACCAAAGGAAACGTGTTTTTGTACACAATGGTTGATTGATAATGTAATGGAAGCTTCTCATAATATAGGCACTACTTTAATAAGTTTGTGATAAAACAGAGGCTAAATTGACAGCTAATTGATTGAAACCAGCACAATCTACATTTATGTTCAAAAGACACACTACAGTTTCTGAAATGTGCCCTAACCAGGCATAAAGTGCTAGTTTTCAGTGTAAAGTTTTGATCCAATCAGAGAGTTGAATTTTAAACCAATCAGATTTTATTGTAAGTGGAGTGACAATCAACTTGCCTTGGGTCTATATAGTTTGGACAAACACTCTAAATGGTCACTACTAATCATTTCGGTTTCACTTTATTTGGATGGTTCCTTTAACACATTCTGTTGACTACACAAGTAACGTTGCACCTACATGTCTACTAACCTTCATTAGAGTGTTAGTAGAGGATTGGTAGACGTAAGGTTAGGGCTAGAATAAGTTGACATGTAGCTGCAAAGTTACGTATAGTTAGTAAATTGTCTGTTGGAGGACCATCACAATAAAGTGTTAGCAGATATTAAGCAGACAGTCTACTAATACTCTATTTAGAGTTAGTTGACATGTAGCTGTAAAGTTACTTATAGTCAACAGAATGTTTAAAAGGGACCATCAAAATAAAGTGTTACCATAAACAGTCATTTATATCTCCACAAATGATAGCCTAAACCTAAAAATGAATGTCTTTTCTTTTTTGTTTCCCTGCTGAAAAACAAAACAAAAAAACCCAGCTAAAACCAGCTCAAGCTGGTTGGCTGGTCTTAGCTGGTTTAAACTGGTCAAGCTGGTCTCCCAGCTAAAACCAGCCTGACCATCTTAAGAAGTTATAATAAATGAGCCTGCTAAACCAGCTGAACAGCTGGAAGACCAGCCAACCATATGCTGGTTTTAGCTAGTTTTTTTGTTTTTTTTTTCAGCAAGAAAGTACCTAAACATGGAGGAAATGGGTTTTCTCACTTTGTCAGGAGATGTCTGTAATGTTTCAACCGAGAGCGATACAGAATCACACTCATAAACTCACACACACCTGTACAATCTCGAGCATTTCCGCCTTGCTTATGTATCCATTGCCATCCAGATCGTACATACTGAAGGCCCACTTTAGCTTCTGATCCAAACGGCCGCGTGACGTGACGCTCAGGGCAATGATAAACTCTCTGAAATCTATTGTTCCATCTCCGTTGGCGTCGAAGGTTCTGAAGACGTGCTCCGCAAACTTTGACGCGTCTCCGTAGGGGAAAAAGTTGCCGTAGATCTTCTTAAATTCTTCCATGCTGAGCGCACCACTGGGGCAGTCCCGCAGGAAGCCCTTGTACCACTCCTGGATCTCATGCTCGGTGAAGTCTGTGTTATCCAGCAGGTCCTGTATAACCTCGGGACGGAGTTTGCTGTTCTGCTTTCCCATGTTGATAGTCTGGTTTCAACTAAAAGAGAAAAAAGAGAATAACTGGTAAAGTAAAGTAAATACGCTTATCTCAGCCTATATTCTGACGTACAACCCAGAAGCGCTGCACTGTTACACTACGTGAACTCACTCAGAGGCCCAAACAGAAGAAAATTAATAGTTGAATACATTTTGGGGGGGGGGGGTTTGCGCACAAAAAGTATTCTTGTCGCTTGATAAACTTAAGGTTGAGCCATTGTAGTCACTTGGACTATTTTAACGATGTCTTTACTAACTTTTCTGGGATGGCAGATATCGATTACCTAGCAGCCTATGAAGGAGTGAGCCAGCTCTCAGATTTATCTTCAGATCAAAATATCTTAATTTGTGTTCCGAAGATGAACGAAAGTCTTGCGGGGTTGGACAACATGAGGGTGAGTAATTACTGACAGAATTTAAATTTTTGGGTGAACTAACCCTTTAATAGGCTTGTTTTGTCTTATCTTAAAGATGACATTTTATGGACCCTTTTCACAAGATATAATATAAATCTATGGTGTCCCCAGAATGTGTCTCTGAAATTTCAGCTAAAAAAATATTACCCCACACAGATACATTTTTTATTGCATGCTAAAACGGACACTTTTTGGGTGTGTCCCTTTAAATGCAAATGTGCTGCTGTTCCCCGCCTCTGTTTAGAAGATGGCCGATCCTTTACACGAGCTTCGGATACAATAACAAAACGCACGAATAATCTCACTCATCCAAAATCTCAGAAATAACCAGTGTAGTGCAGCCATACAAAGAGAAGATTCAGGAAGAAGTTGCAACCTTTAGACAGCACCTGGACTTTTCTGAATGGTAGTGGATACATTTAGGCTTTTTTTTGGTCAAATAGTGTTCTGTGCTCGTTTAGGCAGCCAACGACAGAACAGTCTGCATGCTTTGCTTGAACTTTTGCCATTGCCTTAAAACTGGTTACGCTGTTGTTGCTTGCGAAAACCAAAATGGCGGCGCCTTGGGTGGAAATGTCCAGATCAAGGGGTGGTATTGTAATATTATAATAATATCCCCTTCCTATGTCAGAAGGGGAGCGAAATCTGATCGGCTTAGTTTTTGACATGCTTGCAGAGAAAGGCTTACCTAAACAAATTTTTCTTACATCAGCAGTATCTCAGATTTTTATCATTTTTCCAGATCACTGATTTGACTTTCTATTCGCATACATTATAGCTCAACAATTTTCTCATAAGTGTCTATTTCTCCTTTTTTAGAGACAAATATAAGATGATCAGTTTTAGTCTCATGAGCTCTGCAATAAACATACACAGCAGAAAACAACAATGTTGCATTGCCTTAACCCTGACGGTACGAGCCCCTTGTTGTAATTGTACTAGTATGTATGCAAAGCACACATATCTGCCACATATCGAAAATTTCTCTTCCTTTTCCCATCTGTCAACTGAACTTTCCACTGGTAGACCGCAGTGCATGCTTTCACCTTCTGCAGTGTGTGTCTATGTGTGTGTGCAGCTGCACCAAAATCATTTCCTGATGCAAATCTCTTATAAAAACCCACGTGCCTGCCATCTTACATACATATGATCTCGAGAGCACATATCAGGGTAATTCTACGAAATCACTGCTTTTTCCTGGTTCATTTTAATACAGCAAGGAGAAGCTGCAAACATCCTAATCCTAATGATGTAAGGAAAAAAAACATTAAAATAATAATGTCTATTAACAATGCATTAAGTAATCACAATAAAAGTCATTTTTATATATGCATAATATTTATGTCAGGCACACAAATGGCATGTACAATGACTCTTTATTCTCATCCACGTCCACGTCCACTGAGATGAGATTGGATGGAGGGTGATGGGGGACAAAAAATAACACTAGGGAGATTATAAGATTGAGAAACTGAAACTCCTCTTGTAAACAGGAAGCAGTCCATCAGTTTGCCTTTCACTGCTCCTCACGCACCGCATGTGACCGTCCTGCCCGACACTATATATAGTGTTTATTTATCTTTTATTTAACAAAATGATATGAAAAAAGTGAGAGAAAAAATTATGAAAAATGTACTCTTTGAACTTTAGTGCACATTTATCTGTCCCACATCTGTTTCTCTCTCGCTTACAGTATGTGCTTGTGGGAAACTGTCAGTCATAAATGGTGAAATATCTTTGAAGTTGAAATTAATTAGTCAAATGAATGTCAAGAAATAGTTTTAAAGATAATCATACCAGTCAAAAAGTTTTCTTTTCAGTTTTGGTCATTTCTGTGAAAAAATAATGATATTAGCATAAGATTCATTTTCCTTGGCCCCTTATAAAACACTACTGTTCAAATGTGTGGTGTAAGTAAGATTTTTTGAAGAAATTAATGCTTCTATTCAGCAAAGAAATACTGAATTGATCAAAAGTGACAGCAAATACATTCATAATGTTACAAAAGATTTCTATTTCAAAGAAATGCTGGCCTTTTAAACTTTCTATTCATCAAAGAATCCTGGATAACAAAAATGATCATAGTTTCTACAAAAATATGAAGCAGCACAACTGTTTTCAACATTGACAATAATAAAAACTGTTTCTTGAGCAGCAAATCCACATATGAAAATGATTTCTGAAGGATCACTTGGCACTGAAGACTGGGAAATGATGATGAAAATTCAGCTTTGCCATCACAGGAATAAATTACATTTTAAGATATATTAAAATAGAAAACAGTTATATTTTAAATTGTAATAATATTTTACAGCATCACTGTTTTGTTTACAGCATTTTTGATCAAATGCAGCCTTAGTGAGCATAAAAAAAATCTTACTGACCCCAAACTTTTAAATGGTTATTTTAATTTTATTTTAACATTGAATTATGTGCCCATGGAAACCTAGAGGAAAATAGTATTGCGTTGTCAACGTTTTTGACTTCGTTTTTTTGCCTGCTTACACATGATTGTACCATTCAGTAACGTGCGGTGAAATCTTGTCATGGGTAGGCTGTGACCTATCAATGTGGCATATATGTTTATATATTCATTCAGTTAATGTAGCAACCCAAGTTCATATCAGGCATCATCACATCGCTGCCTGCATACAGCAAAGTCAGTCATATGTGAGGCTAATACACAATCAAATCTACACAAATCTACACACATCTATCTTATGACTTATACAACAAACAAATGTTTTGTGCGGGACACAGTAACGTTAAGAGAGGGAGGCGGCGCGGTGTCAGCGAACCGACAAGCAGCCTAGTCACTATTGTAGTTTGTATTAATGCCATGGTTCAACAAATAATGTAAAGGTTAAATAATAATTCACTTAGACTTTATAAGAAGCAATTGCGACTTTATTTCACACAATTCTGACTTTATATCTTGCAATTCTGACTTTATAACATGCAATTGCGACTTTATTTCACGCAATTCTGAGAAATAATGACAGAATTGCGAGATGTAAACTCGCAATTGTGAGATAATAAGTCGCAATTATCTTTTAAAATGTTTTATTCTGTGGCGGAAACAAGCTTCCATACCTCCTGGCCTCTTCCTCCCATCCATCCTCCCTGACGCATTATGGTAGGGCCGGCCCAGCTATCGGTAGGCGCCGGCGGTGCCGCGGTAGCCTACTCCTGAGAAAACGTTTTGGAAAAGACGGGCTATGGACCCAACCAACTCTATAGGAGGGGAGGGGAGAACTCCCTCACATGGTACAACCTATGCAGAGGCTGCGCGCTGCGGTGTCAGAATGCGGAACGTCCGAACGTGTGTAGCCTAATGTAACTAACGTGACAAGTGTGAAAAAAGAAAATCCTCGACCGGCCCAAAAGTGAAGCGGCCCACCGGGAATTCTCCCGATTACCCAGCCCGGGCCTGTTGACAGCCAACGCTAGGCGCCGCTAGATCGGGAAGCGCGGATTGAGTGAGAGCGAGTGGATCACGTGACATGAAGCAAGCTCGGTCTCTGCCTCAATGTTGATAATTCAAGATAGCATGAGAACTGACTGCGCATGCGCAAACCTACGTAAACTACGTTCTATGGACCAAAGAGGCACTGCTAACCTCTGCCTCAATGGCCATGGCCTTGCATTTCCTGCATGAAACAATGGTTTTAGGAGCAAACAATGGCAAAATGAGTATATTATATGTGTATTCCTGAAAATTTTTGTTACAAAAATTAATATTTGGAATAAAATAAATGCAATTAATAATGTGGTGAATTAATAAAGTTCTTGGAATTAATAAATGTAATGTCAACATTTCCTTTGGTGAGGCACTGCCTACCCTGCCTACCCTGACCGCACGTCCCTGGTACCATTAGACCATTTACGGACATCTAGAACTGTTTTCTGAACAATTTCTGTATTCTCCCATGATCTTCAAAGGCCTGACCAAACTGAACACTCCATCCTCACCTCTCTCTACAAACCAGAGCCTTCAACCACACACACATACTACCTCCACCCATCCAGTCTGAGCACACAAAGCACAACAGACCCATTTGTCCACAACAGACTTTCATGCCGCTTCTGTGGATGGAGCAGATGGATAAAAGCATTGTGATCAATCAAAGTGTAATTGCTTAATGGAAATGCCGCATTTATATTACATTCCACCCGTTGTCATGGTAACAGACAGTCTAATCTTACTGTTAGTGAAACACAACATTTGTATCAAAAATGTGCCAGTATTCAACAATGGTATTTATGGATAAATAAAACAATAGAACGTAAGTAAACTAGATTCTCTGAAACATAGATAGAATAGCATGTCTATTATTGTCTGGTATCTCTTGGCCTTTTAGATCATTGATGACATCACCTCTGATCCCTCCTCAGGACAAGCCATGTTCTTGAGAACCTGAGCTTAGCCCGAATGGCTCGTGGGATCACTGATGTTCTTGGCCAACAGCTCAAAGATCTCTGTCTCAAATTAACCCTAAGACTCTTAGAGCCTCCAATAGCACTTCGGTGACGTCACGCTTACATAACGCAGGCCCACAGACAGCTTGGCCATGTGGTGCTACAGGTGGACACAAGGCACAGATGTCCCTTCAATGACCTGAGGACAGGTGACTAGTTACTCAAGAACATGTCACACCCACCAAACTAAATATATGCAGTTTATATACATACATACATACATACATATAGCCTATACATAAATATTGTGTACTAAAACTAAAACTTAAAAATCATTGTTGTTAATCAAATTAAATAGAATATTAATATTAGATAAAAAAACATAAAGAAATGTTGCATTGGCATCTAATTTAAGTACTAAAATAACTAACCAAAAAAAAAAAAACGAAAGTAGAAATATAAAAGACAAATGAAAAAAAATAAAAAAAATAAAAAATGACTCAAACTGAAATGATACTAAAATAACAGTGTTTGCCATTGGTACTGATTCATTCATTCATTCATTGGGCAGTGGTGTGTGTGTGAATCAATAAATAAATTATTAAATGAAAGAAAGAAAGAAAGAAAGAGGAAGGTGTGTGTTGTTTGATATCAAAGTTGCTATTTCCCCTCCACCCTTCAAAACCACAGAGACAGAATAAAACCACAATCTCCGAAACTGAAGTATATGACTGTGGAAAATGTCAGCACTGTATTCATCTTTGTGAGGGTTCTATGAAATGAATTCATCAAATGCTCTCATAGTTTCCTTGTTCTTTCCCATGCTCACCAAAATACACCACTGTGTTAACTGTGCAAGAAAGTACAGCATTTCTGTATATGAGTTATCATGGGTACATCTAGTGACATTAGTCAATGTGGAAATTTCCTTCACATATCAGCAGTCATCTACAGTGCTGCATTTACATGGCTAGGTTCAGTGTATACTCAAATTAAAATCATGGGGGAAAATCAAGTGAGCATTAACATAATGATAGCCAGCGTGCTCAATATGAAAATGTATCAGGATCAATTAATGTTTTATTCACAGATCTCATGTATCTCACATATAGCTATTAATTTTATGCCAAACCCTTGCAAGACTGTTGGTTTCTGTGGCTCACTGCTGGCAACTGTTTACCTCAATCTGCACTTTACATCTGTGCCATTTTATCACCAAATTCATGCCACATCAGTTTCAGTTTGTCTCATTTATAACCATTTAGCCCACAAAATAATAAATAACAAATAAATTAAATTACATTTTAAAACAGTCTTTACATAAATATCTTTTTTTTTCGTTGCTTTTAATCTTTTTTTAAATGGTGTATATGCATTTTTACTGAAAAACATGTCAAATGCTAATGCCGTGTTTGATTCATTCAATATAATAAAAATTAAATAATGTTTGCTGTTAATTGTAAGAAGTAACAGCAGATGTTAATGCTGTTAATTGGTCCAGAAGATGATGATGAAGAGTCCAAAAGGTTCAATAAAACAAACAAGTAATCCACATGAAGAAAGGCAATGTGACAGCATGTTGAACACAACAATAAACCACTAAATAGAGCAAAAAGAGGAACTTAAATACACAGTGATGATGACAAAATAACGAACAGGTATGATTATTGAATGAGTGTCCATGACAACTAATTACTGGTGGTAAACTAGGAAAAAAGGAAACACAGGAAACAGGTAACTGAGGCATATAAAATGTCCATGAAAATGAAACTAAACACACAGATCGTGACAGACCGCCAGATCAAGAACGAGTGACAGAACGCATGGATAGATGAAGGGAATAAGGGTGGAGGTTCTGGAGGTGGACGAGGGACCAGCAAGGTGCTGGTAACCAATAGGGGAGAAAATTGGAGGAACCAGGGTGGAGCAGAGAAAGAGAGAAGCCATGGAGGAGTTGATGGTGGGAGGAGCCATGGAAGAGATGACGGTGGAAGGGCCCATGGAGGAGTGGATGGTGGTAGGATCCAGGGAAGAATGGACAGCCTCAGAACGACCCAGGAGATGGCCATGAGGCGATCCACGGCGGCAGTGATGGAGGGACGAGCCAAGGTTGTAGTTGGTGGTAGGATATAGAGGCCCAGGCTGAGTCCGTGGGACCAAGAGACCCGGTGAGACTGGGAGACCAAGGCGGAGTCCCGGTGACGAGCGGCTGAAGTGGAGCCAGGTTGCCGGAGGCTTGTGGCAGACAGCCTGGAAGTCCGTGGTGATGGTGGCGCGACGACTGACCAGGTCGGAGCAAGTGGGACAAGGGAGCCCGGTGGAGCCTGAAGGAAAACGTTCCTGGTGGAGCCGAGGGGGTGAGGAGCCGAGGCGAAGCCGATTGGTTGATAGGCCGAGGTGGAACTGAGGGCTCAGAGGGATGAGGCAGAGCCCAGGACTCCTCATGCCAGGGCAGAGATGAGGACCGGAAGCCACAAGGCAGATCAGGGGTGCATGGCAGGGCTGATGGTGGAGCTGAGGGGCTGAAGGGAGCCAGCGGAGCCAAGGGAATTGCTGGCTTCGGTGGAGCGTGTAGGAGAAGATTGGGTGTGGATGAAGGCTCCGTGATGGACAGGGATGGTGGTGACAAAGAACACTATGACGACTTAGATTGGTGGAGACGAAGAACTTGGACTGGACAGGACCAGTGGCGATGAAGACACATTAGTGTAGGAAAGGACTAGTGACAGAGAAGTTCTGTGGGTGGGCAGGGTGGGAAACACTACCTCAGTCTCCCAGTCGACCAGCCCTTCTTCCTCATCCATCACCACCAATATTCCATTTTGTGGCAGGCTCACACACCTGGTCAGCCAGGACCTCAGGCTTTGCATCCGGGACGGACTAAAGTGTGGCTGGACGCTGGCCACGGAGTCCTCTTTCTCTTCGCCTACATCAAAAGAAGATCCGTCGACCCACAGGGCGAAGCGCTCAGCAGGAGTTTCCTCGTGGCATCAGCAGCCGGATCTTGTCATCGAGTCTGATCCAAAACCCCTCCATGAGAGTGATGTTGTTGCAGACGGCGAGGTGGCTCCTCCACATACTCCTCTAAGTTCCTTCCTCCTTGAATCATGACCTCGTTGGGTCTGTTACAGCTCCCCATCAAAGCTACATTGATGGAGGCAATCTCCATTTTCACTTCTTTAAGTTCCAGTGTTCTGTAACATTTAGGTCCAGATGATAAAGATGAATAGTTAAAAAGGTAAAATAAAACAAAAAATGTATTAAGAAATAGAATTAGCAATAAAAATACGTTTTTAGTTTTTAAAGTTAAGTTAGATACGATTATTGCAGAATGTGGTTTCATTTCTGAATGAATCCATATTTTTGAATAAATCGGTTGAGTAAAAGATTCAATGACCCATTCCTTATAACAGTCACTTGAATTACTTAGCAAGATCTGGCCATATTATTAAGTGATGCAGTCTATAAATACTAATATTGGGTTTCTGGAGATATTAAATGTGAAATTCGCTAGCAGGAGTCTTTGCATTGACTGCAAAGAACACACATCTCTCTCTCTCTCTCTCTCTCCTTGTACCTGAAGGATTAACTCAAGGTTCTGTTGGGCTAATCTGAAGCAGTAGGATATAAATATAGACTCATGTCTGTTATGTAAGGACCACTAAATATCTTATACCAGGACTTGGTGATAAAGAAAGCACAGCATGTATACGTTATGGAATCCATTGGTAATGCGTAAAACACAACAATGTGCTTTTCTAAGTCAAAATCAAATTATTGACATTTTTCCCAGCTGAGTCTGCATTAATCTGCAACCTCAGGATCGCCCAATATTAAATATGAAATAAAATATGCAATATAAAATAAATCCATCACAATTCATTGAGTAAAACTTTGTAAAATAAGCTGGGATTCTGCATGGATGTAGAAAGTCAGTGACCGTAATATGAGGATTTGCAGGGCTAGTTTAAAAATGGTGACTTTCTCTCTCAAGGCATGACCTCTGCTGAGATCTTTGCCTTCACAAATTGGTTTTAAAACACTATGAAATAAGAGTGTGGCATTTGGAATAATGGTTGCGTATAAACCATTCCATTCCAATAATGGTTGCGTATGAAAGTACAAGCAGTTGAAAGCTAGAGTAAAATTACCATCTAAATGTCTTGCTTGCCTGAGAAAAATTCAGTGAATGTACTTGAAAGTAGTTATAAATATCACACACCCTAGGCTGACATTTTTTTTATACCAGTGCCGAGGTCGTTAAGGTCCATATTTCCTGTCAGAAGACACAGCAAATTTTGATTAATACCCAGACTTTTGACGTTAAACATGTTTGTCCAGTTCAAATGTAAACGTTCAACAATCAATCTAAAAGCTTTAACTGCTTGTAAACTATCCTTGCTTGACCTCGACACAATCCTCCATCCATCTGTGAGAACGGCCCTAACCGCCATCGTGAGACATGCTCGACAATTCCAGCACATGCTCTTAACGTAAATATTTGCAAAGTGCCTATTTTTGGAAACATTTTTTTCATACCATTTGCAGTTTTAAATCATGGTCCCATTACAGCAATTGTGACAGGACATGTCAACAAACTGGAAATGCTTTTATATCACGGCCTCAGTGCTTACAAATTGAATGTAGATGAACTCAAGTGTGAAATCACTATGGCTCAACACCACTTCTCATTACAATGTGCTATTACTGTTCTCAGCTGCTGTCACTTACATTACGATAATAACTAGCCTCAGCCTCATTAAAAATACGCACACGAGTCAATCTAAACACCGTGGGCAACACATTGCACTGGGCATCACAGTCCACTGCGACTCAAAAGCTCTTAGAGATGTTAAGGAGATGAAGCATTTTATAAGAGAGACAAGTCACAGTATATGCTTTTACCATGATTATACTGAAGCTGAAACTCAGAGAAGATGGACTCTGTAGCCACCAGGTCTATATTTGCACTGCCATAAAGTGCACAACTAAACAGAAGACATTAATGAACAGCACTGGTCATAATGCTCTGCTACCAAACCTATGTTAATCTATACAGTCAGTCTATATGCTAGAGATTAAACTTGTTTGCCTTCAAGCGTATACTACACATCTTACACACAAATAATATGTCCTTTGTTTTTCAGCATTTTTAAAGACTCTTTTCGCTGTTCACTTCAATATTAATTTATTTTTTACAAGTATTCTATGTAGTCACTCATTTAATATAAGCTCAGTTAATATTTGAAATAATTCTACTAGAATTTGCAAAGCTTTGTTTAAAATAGTTTTAAAACAAGTCAAACAACAGGACACTGCTGTTACACAGCTGTTCTTTAATGGCATCTATAATTCCATGAAGAAACTTTAACATCCATGGAACCTTTCCATTGCACACAAGTGGAAAATGGTTCTTAAGTTCACTTAATTGTTCTTTGAGGAACCCAGAATGGTTCACCTTGACGTAAATGATGCATTTTCAGTTCCACCTGTTGGACCTATGATGTCGCCAGCTTTCTTTCCTCCTTTCTTCCCTTTCTATACCATCTCTGAGTCGGCAGCTCTTCGCAGGAAGCTCTTTAAACCCACACTCCACTCTCCTTTTCTAAATTTCCTTGTCTCTTTATTTTTCTCCCCCTCTCTCTCGGCTCTCTGGGGCTTTACTAAACTCTCCCACAAAGCCGCGCGTCTCTGTTTCCACATCCCTACAGACCGTCACATTTTTCCAAGCGCCCACTTGCGTCTTTTTAGACAGATTGTGGGTTAAAACTCTGTCTGAGCAGAATGCTTTCTGAACAGCCAGTCAGATAATAAACAAGCAAAATTAACGTCACTGTGTAACCTACATGCATGCCTCAACAATTCAAAAGGGAAAAAAGAGCGTCTCAAATACTTCCTGCAACCTGAGATGTTTTGTTAAGTGTTCTCAGAACATGTTTGTCACTTAACCAGAGTTCCCAGTGATACTTCACAAATGATTATATCATATTTCTCTATTTTCCAGTGTACTTGTGATCAACCACTCAATAATGAGAGTCATTAGTCATTTGGAGCAAAAGGCTTATTTCCTCTTTCACATGATACATGTGACTGAATCAATAGGTGAGCTGTTATAACTGCATTGTAACTTAAAAACCTTTGCATATGCTTTAAAAATGTTTCCACAGACATAGTCTGACTTTTTAAATGACAATTTATGGGCTCATATTAATTACATGCACTATTTGCATTTTTTTTTATTCATACATGCGTATAAAAGCTGAAGGGTTATTCAAAATTGTGAAGAACTTGGTGACCACTTAGACTTTCCTTTATACATGTATATATACATTTTAACCCAGCATGTTGTTCAGACATATTCGGATATTCAAAAAACTCTAGTATCTACATGGCACTTCAAAATGCATAGCTTAGATGTAGCCTCATGCTGTGTTCCCTCCTCTAAGCCTTATGTTCCCAGGATTTATCCAAAGCCAAATGATCTGACATTCACTCAGGTCGGTCGCCTTCCAGCATGTTGTCAGTTCCAGGTTTCTCAGTGGAAGAAGGAGACATCAGGTGACCTTCATTCTCCAGATAGAGATGTCCTCATCCTAATAGTTCAAACTGTTGTATCAAACAACAGTTTGCTTCCAGTCATCCAAACCTCATGGGATACTGAAAAATCTCAGCCGTCTCTTTTCAATTTCATGTTCTCGTCCTCTTGTGCATCAGTGCATGGCCACCATATAACTGCACTGAGACTTCACCTGCAAGAAAAAGAGCAAAGCATGGAGAAAAAGGACAGAACTCACCTCAGGTGGTTGTTCTGTTGCTGTGCCGTGAGATTTTAGATTGCCATAACCCGGGGACCTCTGCAGGGAAGAGGCGTTGTGTGGCCTCAGTGGTGATATGCAGCTACAGGTATCAGGAACAAGCTTTGATGCAACCAGCAGCTCCAACGAAAAACTCCACAAGACTCACCCGCAGCTTAGTTCAGAGCACCAAACTGCCTCCCCCAGTGACGTCAAAGCTGTTGGTCACATGGCCTGCCTGAAAAGCCTATGAGAGCCACCGTTGCCCTGGCAACAGGAACTCAGCATTGACTCTTGCTCCTTGTCACTTCTTGATTATTTCTTAATGTCAGAAAAAAACAGCTATTACTTTTCAAACTTAGTTAAATAAAATATATATACATTCAATCCTACAGTCTTTCTATTTAAAGTTATAGAACATGTTTTTTTCTTTTTCCCCCCTGTGAAATATAAGTTTATCTGCAACTGAAAAACAAAATTCCCCCCCAAACTAGCCAGTCCCTATACTGAGAGGCAACTTAAATTAGGCAACTTAAATTTGTAACCCTACCTGGTTTTATGTTTTAATTTGATACATTTTGCCTATTTAATTGTAACATTTAGTGGTGGAAAATGTCTAAATCATAGACAATTGTTTGTAGACTATAATTGTTACAATAAACACACACACACACACACACACACACACACACACACACACACACACACACACACACACACACACACACACACATCACTCATCACTTATTGCAATATTATGTTTTGTGTGTTTTTTTCTTCATGAAAAAAAGCAGTCTTTGCTCTGCAATGACTTTGTTGTTATGATCACATTGAGATGCACAGGACAGGTGGAGAGCGTTAGCGTTAAGAGCAGACGTCCCTCACATTGGAGGCCATGCTTTACTTAAGCAGATTAAAGGGAAGTCAAAGTCTCCTTCATTAGCCTTAACAAACAAACACATTTTAAGGCTACATGCTGAGTCAGTCATCTGCAGGGCTGCTATCTGCACGAGCACTCAAATCAAACCCAGAATGCATGACAACAAAACACGGGTGCAAATGCAAAATACAAGCCATGACATCTCACGCAGACATCCACAGTGTGATTTGCATTCGCAATCCGTGAAACATAATATGTCATAATACTATTATAACCAGTGCTGCTGATGTATTTACCTTCATCTGCATGATCATGTCTTAATGTTGGGTGAACTTGATTTCACCAAGAACAAATACAACATGATGTCCCTGGATCAACGTCATTGTTGATCCTGGAACAACATCCCGATCAACCAATTAGATTTGAAGTTTACAGTTTATGTCAAGTTTAGGCTTACAACCAGGGTTAGGTGCTTTTTACATCAGTGTTTTTCACCTATCATTTCCTTCTGATTTTAGATATGGGTAAGGGTTAGGTTTATGGAGTATATGGGGTATGGGGAATCAAAATATGTTGATCCAGGAACACGTCTGACTTAGAAAATCACGGTGACCCTTGGTGTTGATATTGCTGAGAGGTTGCTCATAGCTCAGGAGACTTAATTGAGTTCTGTTTTGTTTAATTTAAGTATCAACTTTGATGTCAAATGTTGATGAGTTAATATTGAAATCTCTATGCATGGCAAACTTTCTTGGAATGTCTGAGCATAGTTTGAGACATTGTTGATATCTCTATGAAACTAGAAGAGGAGAGAGTCACTTTCTCTGAAGAAAAATCAGAGAAGCAGAGGCTTACTGTATGTCTCCATTTGATCTCCATTGCATCTCATTGCTGTCTAAGAGAAACAACTGAGATACTAGAGAACGCATTTGTGATTTTTGTTTTTATATGTGTTTAACAACTCTTTAGGTCTTAGACGAAATTGACGAGAAATATTTATATACATATTGTTCAAATTGAGATCTCTGACATTTGATTGCACATCATTGCAGACTTTGGTGTCTTGACAAATCTGAGCCCCATTTGAGACATTGTTGAGATCTCGCTTGAAACACTAGAGAAGTGAGATTTCTAAGGTCCGTTAGGAGAAAAACCTAGTGAAATCTTTTATTGCGCAGAAGGTTACTCTTCTGGTCTTGGATGAATTTAATGAGAAATGTTTGAGTTTATATTGAGATCTCCTTTTGCTCACATTGCTGTATGAATTTCCAGAGGAGAAACAAGTGAAATCACTGGTGTCTTTTTCTCAAGAGAAAACAAACAGAAGCAGGAGATTTAAGCAAAAGTCTCCATTTTATCTCAATTGCATGTCATTGTTGTCATGGAGAAACGACTGAGATAATGAGATCTTAGTTGTGTTTTTTGCTTTTGTTTTCATTCTTCTTTAATTTATGTATAAAGCACAATTTAAAACAACTCATGGTTGACCCAAAGTGCTATACATGTCAAAAACAGAATGGGAAAGACAATACAGACAATACAGTACTTAAATAATTTATACCTAGTTAAAAGCTATTGAAAATAAGCAAAAACTTAAAACTAGGTAAGGAGGAGGCAGTTCTAATTAAAACGGCAACAGCGAAAGCTCGATCACCTCTGCAGTGGAGCCTAGTCCTGGGAATGGAAAGAAGGCCAAGATTGCTAGATCTCAAGGACCCGTTTGGTTTGTGATCACTTCTGAGGGGTATAAAGGTGCTTGGTTATTCAATTATTTAAAATCAAATCGCCACCTTGGAATTATAAGGTTCTATCTGCATTCTGAGCGGTTTTGAGATATTGAGCTTAATATTTATCAAAATGATAGAGACCCTAAATGTATTCCAAATGTACAATATCAAAATCCTCTCAAAAGTCAGAAGTCAAAATGGGCGTAATGTGATCAAACTTTTGTCTGCCAGTCAACTGCTTGATAGCAGCATTTTGGACCATTTGGAGACACATTAGAGAGACAACTGACTTACTCCATAGTACAAGAAGTTGCACTTGTCTAGACGAGATAAGATAAATAAATGAATAATTTGTTCAAAATGTGCCTCATCTCCTGCAGCACCTCCTCCGAGGAAAAATCAAAAGGCAGTCGACACAGAAAGTCAGGAATGTTCAAGGAGAATGGTGGTGGGGAGGTATGGGATCCACTCCATTAGGCGTCAGTCGAAAAAGAGACTAAATATCCAATTTCTAACAGTGTTTGATGGTCATAAGATAATAAGGTAGAACTGATATTAATTAAAAGTAACATTAAAGTAGTCGACAACAACACAGAGGACAGACAGCTAGCCACACACACACCGGCGCCATCTTGAATTGAGCCCATGAACTTTTCTATGGGTTTTAATGACTCTTTTGGTCTTGAAAGAATTTAATGAGACATATTTAAAGGTGCTGTATGTAACTTTTCTACTAAAATGAATCCTTTTTTTATTGCCTGTGTGTGAAGGGGTTGTAATCTCACATTAAAATTATCCACTTTGCGGGTTTTGCTATTACCTCGGAAAGCAAGTATTCTTATTTTTATGTGAAGGTGCTGGGTCGGATTTACCGCGAAATCCAGTGATGTGACCTGCACGCGCGCTCCCGAGCCTCTCGCCTCGTCTAGCCTACTGACTTTGCACTCAACAGCGACGACACTGCAAATTATGATAGGGACTTATGCAACTTATGACATGTCTGATAACACTAAGAAACGACCTGCTCCCAGCACAACACAGACTCCAACACAAACTCCACATATTGATATAAAAAAAAAGTTCAGCTGCTGAAGCTCGTAAGGCCAGACGTGAATCGCATTAACTTCGGTTGAAAAACACGGCTCAACATCGGCAGGGCATTTGAAGCATGGAGAAACCTTATCTACAAACCTAGAATGTACATTTCCTGAAGAAAATGTGAAGTGTTGCTTGCAGTGGCAAAATTCGGCACGGTTGATAGGGTTCCATACTTATGATGGTACGAGCATGGAGCATTAGTTCAACGTCAAGCTGATAAAAGTAGCCTATTATTGTAACGTTGCAGTGGGAGTTTACCTTAGTTTCCAGCATGTTGTGTGGTGTGTTGCGTCTCAGTCTGAAGGTACCCACAGTGCTCGCTCATAAATTCGAGCACACGCAAGAGCACGCGCTTGTAAACTTATTGGTTGCAATCTGAAACATCACCGCTAGAGGTCGCTGAAAACTACATACAGCACCTTTAAAGGTATAGGTCACCCAAAAATGACAATTCTGTCATCATTTACTTACCCTCAAGTTGTTCTAAAGCGTTTTTTTTTTTTTTTTTTTTTAAGAATGTCAGTAACCAAGCAGTTGATGGACCCCATTGACTTACAAGTAAATGGGGTCCATCAACTGTTTGGTTACCAACTTTCTTCTAAATATCTTATTTTGTGTTCAGCAGAAGAAAGTAATTCATACAGGTTTGAAACAACTTGAGAGTGAGTAAATGATGACAGAATTTTCATTTTTGGGCGAACTATCCCTTTCAGTTCATATTGAGATCTCTGACTTCTGATTGCACATCATTGCAGACATTGGTGTCTTGACAAATCTGAGCCCCATTTGAGACATGTTAAATTATAGAGGTCTTTTTTCAGGAGTAGAAACAGAGAAGCAAGCAATTTTGCGTTTAAAAGACGTTTAATTGCCGTCCAAACACAGCCTAGACGTCTAGGCTAAAACAAGGCAGAATTTGGGCTATCATTGAAAATTTAATAGACGTCTAAACCATCGCCCAAGAATAGACTAGTCATCAATTAAATAACAAAGAAATGAAATGAGTGAAGAAATGAAACGAAACACCTTGTAATCACTGTTTACTTTGCTTACATGATGGAATATCATATATCTCGCAAATTATTTTGGCAAAAACGGATTGGCAGGGAGGCAGAAAAGCTCAGTCTTTGCCAGGATGAGCTGCAGGTGATGTTCCTTCGGCATGGATGAAGGAACATCACCTGCAGCTCAACCTGGCAAAGACTGAGCTTCTCTGCCTCCCTGCCAATCCATCTCTACTGCACGACTTCACTATCCAGCTAGATTCAGCATCAATCACCCCATCAAGGTCGGTTAGAAATCTTGGAGTAATATTGGATGACCAGCTGACCTTCACAGACCACATTTCAAAGACAGCTCGATCATGCAGGTTTGCACTGTACAATATCAGGAAGATCAGGCCTTTCCTAACTGAGCATGCAACACAACTTCTCGTCCAGGCCCTGGTCATATCTAGGCTTGATTACTGCAATGCTCTTCTGGCTGGACTTCTATCATGTGCAACTAAACCTCTACAAATGATTCAGAATGCTGCAGCTCGTCTTGTCTTCAACGAGCCAAAATGGGCCCACGTCACTCCTCTGTTCATCTCTCTGCACTGGCTACCACTCGCTGCTCGCATCAAGTTCAAGGCATTGACGCTTGCTTACAGATCTATCACAGGGTCAGCTCCCTCCTGCTTTCACTCGCTCCTACGAGTCTACATCCCTACCAGAAGCCTACGATCGGTCAACGAGAGACGGCTCGTGGTTCCATCACAGAGAGACACAAAATCACTTTCCAGAGCATTCTCATTCACAGTTCCATGCTGGTGGAATGATCTCCACACCCTCATCCAGAATGCAGAATCCCTGACAACATTCAAAAGACAACTGAAAACTCATCTCTTCCGTGAGCACTTAACCTCATAATAAAAATAAATAAATAAAAAAAGAATTCTTTCCTTTTCCTTTAATCCTCCCTTATCGGGCTTATGCTACTCTAAACAATGCCTGAACTTCGTATTTTGAGCACTTCTTGCAATGTTTTTGCCTCTTCACGATGACTCGCTTAATTTAGTCCTAAATTGTAAGTCGCTTTGGACAAAAGCGTCTGCTAAATGACTAAATATAAATGTAAAAACGACATGTTACCAAATTTAAGGTTATTTTGTCTTGAAGTGGGTTACTCATAGCCGACTATATCGGGTCTATAGTTAACCTAGACGGTGAAATGACGGCTATTGCTTGCTGGAAGAATACATGTGCAATTGTTGCCACATGACCACCATTGACCTCCATTACATCACATTGGTGTCTAGGATAACCAACTGAGGTATACATTTTTTTACATTTCTGCTCTTCAAAGGAATTAATGAGAACTGTTTAAGTTCATATTGAGAGTTTCTCTGGAGAAAAAAACCCACAGAAGCAGGTGACTGATGCAAAATCTCCATTTGATCTCCATTGCATCTCACTTAAGACAATGAATCTCTAAGGGAAACACATGTGAGAAAACCTTTTTAATCAGGACAAAAGCAGGAGCCTCCTGTATTTAATCTCTATGCTATCAACACAATGGATATATTATATTAAGAGATCTCATTTGTGAGTTTTCTTTCATGTGAGCAGATAATTCTCCATCTAATAGGATGATGTTTGCTGGATAAAAACTGGCCTTATCTATCCTGTAATGTTCTCCCAGTGTTCGGGCACCAGTTGGCTCTGAGCCGGCAGCTCTATCAGCCAGTCCATGCACTGCCACGGGCTCTTATCTTTAGATAACGTCAGCTTTAGCGTGGATAATGAGAGCTGTATGGGAGGGCAGAGCTCTCAATGATTATCTGTTACCTAACCACCTGCTTACTCCCCACAGGCGTGAGGAGCTGCTATTTCAGTCAGAAGGTGAATAGTAGCTATCCAATGCTCTCCAGCTATCCAATGCTGTGTGTGTGTGTGTGTGTGTGTGCAGGTTTGTCCTTTACTCACTTTGTTCCAAAGACAAGGCTTTAGAGGGTTTATCCTGTGAAGACATTGGTAGACATCAGTTCATGTGGGTCTTGCAATGTCAGTAAAAAGGTGATGGTGCCGCAGAGGTGATTCACAATGAACTCAGGATGTGGTTCTCATTTATAGATGGTGTTGTAGATGTTGTAGATGTTTCATCTATAGGCTACAAATAGAGCATTTATATTTTCTAGTGCATTTTACAGGATGGAGTGCTGCAGGGATGGTATATTCTCATAGGCTAAAACCGAGAAATTAGGTTTTAGCACATCTATTTCCATTGCCCTTAAGTCAATGGGTTTTTTAAACGGTTTTGTGGTTAAAGACCTGAAATAAGGTCTGTGGCTAACTCAAGCTCAAGATATTTTCACTTTTTATTCTACAACATAAAATACATCAGTAATACCCCTCGTATGATATATATTTTTAAAGCTTTTACTTATAAATGCAGTTGCTAAAAAGTGTCTAAATGAGACTTCTGGGACATTAAACGTCATCATGACGAACAAATAAACTCATCTACTTACTAGTCCACTTCCACAGTCTCTTCGTGTTTATAATCACACTCTTGCAAACTATTCTAAATCAAACGTTCAGGGAAAATGTTTTTAAATAAAAACTGAAAGAGTTTAATGGTGCTTAATGGAAATTTAAAAGCTTAATGGGGATGTTGAAGTCAACCGACCGTGCATGTAGATTGTTTATAGCCTTTGTTTAGGTTTTTACTTCTGGTGATTGTATTTAGTCTTCAAAATTCATAAATGTTGTGTTCATTTGTGAAGATTATCACGATGAACAAAACGTGTAATAACCATAAACTTGAATTGGTCACAGAGCTTATTTTCTGCAATAATCTAAAAGCCAAAGGAAAATCCTATTGGGTTTTGTCAAGGGAACTGGGGTGATACGAACTTACAGGTTCGCCTACAAAAATACATCATCACTGCAGTACTTTTACTTTTAAAGTATTACTATTAAAGTACCAAAGAGGAACATTCTAGAAACATGAATGATACCTCAACCCTTACGAAAAAGAAGTTTATTCAAGTGTGCTATTAGTATACTTCCTTTAAACTAAAAAATAAGAAAGTATACTTTCTAGTCTCTCAAATTCCACTTAAGTATACTTGACTTATACTGACAGAAAAGTCTAAGTATATTTGGCCTATACTTGTTGATCGAGATATACTTAAAAGTATAATTAAGTATTCTAAGTATTCTTGGCTTGTACTTGTGTTTACTATTTTGATTGAGTAGCTTATTAAATACTTTAAAAAAAAACACATAATATTACACACCGCCTTATAAACTAACATGTTCAGGTTTATATAGTAACAAACTTTAGGGTGGAATAGTTTATAGAGTAAATAAAATAAGCATGGGAAATAAGTTTATTCAAGTGTTCTATTAGTATATTTCTTTTCAACTAAAAATAAGAAAGCATACTTTCAGTCTACATTTTATATACTTCTCAAAAATATACTTAATTACACTTAAGTGTACTTGACTTATACTGAGAGAAAAGTCCAAGTATATTTGGCCTATACTTGTAGTTGTGTTAACTCTTTTGATCGAGTAGCCTATTAAACATACTTTTTTTCACATAGTTTTTCATATGAAACTTTGTTTGAAAATATTGATTAAAATATTGATATAAAACAGATATGTTTCTAATTCTGCATATCTGAATTTGTGGGTAGGCTAGTCCACTGGTAGTGTACATAGGAATTTACTCTAATTCTACTTTACTCTTTCCCCACCATTGACTGAATTTTCCAGCTATCCATGTTTTCACTGTTATACGGTAGGTGGCGCTATGACATCTTTTAGTACAGAATCTCCGGATCAAAACACAGGAGAAGAAGACGCTGAAACAAGTGATAGAAGATTGCTCACTCAAATGTAAAATAATGTAATCATGAAACATCAAACAGCTTGTAAATCAAAACTGCTTAATGTTTTCAAATGAAATGAAGCGTAGGCTAACCCATGAAGAGAAAACAACTGAAGCTTTGGGATTGTTGGACTCGATCTACTCCATCTGTGTTTGATCACGTTTCTGAATCTGATCAAGGCTTTGTCTTTGACAAAAATGTGATTTTCTCAACTATTTTGTTTAAAATGTTGCCTTTCTTTATGAAACTTACTAACACTCAAGTGTTGATAAAAATGATGCATGAAGCTAATAAAATGTTTTTAAAATTAAAGTACAGTTAAAGGTATTTTTCAAGTATAAAAAATAACATTTGAAGTTGACATAGTAGTGTATAGGCCTACTGCAAGTGCAAAAATTGTATATAAATAGTAAACTATAAGTATAATGTTAAGTTCACTTAAAGAAAACTTGTAGTATAAAACTACTAAACTAGTAGTTTACTGAGAGTATACTTCAAAGTTGCTACAAGTATTAAAATAGTAAAGTACTAGTACACTCATAAGTTCACTTGCAGTACAAATGAGAAACATAATTATGAACTAGTTGTGCACTTAAAGTTTACTACTGTTACACTTAAAGTACACTTAAACATATACTTTTATATACTTCAAGTGGGCCAATTTAGTCCCAAGCGGTATAAAAATAGTACACTTACAAGTTTACTACTAGTACATATTGACATTAGTATACTTACTACATAAAGTATACTCAAAAATATACTTGAACATTACTAAATAAACTAAATAAAATGAACTTGAAGTATACTTTTTTTCGTAAGGGAAATCATGATGAGATTTGTGCTATTATTTTTCAAAGCAATGGATAAAAAGCCACATAGGCTTACACTGAAAGAGGGACCTGAGCCTTATCCAGAGAACAGAATGTCATAGAAACATGCAGGTAGTTTTTTTTCGACCTGGGCCATTAGAGTGCAACAAACGGGTTCCCAAAATAAAACTACATGCCCCATGATTCTGCAAAGAAATGTCCAACAGAGAATCAAAACAAGCAAATAGTGGCAAAAAAAAACACTTTAGCGCCCATCAACTTCGCACATTATATATCTACATCTGTAATCACATCTGTAACACCCCAAAATGTAATTCTTAAAAATGTCAATCAATGTTTTGATCATGATCACACTTTTGAGACAGATGCAAAAATAAGACGAATCAGTAAAAAGAACTTTGCACTGTAGTCAAAGGTCACTGCTACTGCATGCTGAGCTCCAGGCTAATAGCCAGAGAGAGCTATAGCTGCCAAACAAAGGCACACAATTGTGCAGGATTAGGTTGTGTGACCCAAGTGATGCTTGCAGGTTGTGTGTAAGCAGACAGGTGAAGCTATTCAGAAACAGATCTAGGCTCCTCTTGTTAAAAAGAAGTCAGCTTTAAGGCAAGCACCCCGGGTGAAAAAACAAAACAAAAAAAAAACGAATAGATATCACCATACTTTTCTTTATTTATCTTTATTATTACTGTTTTCTGAAATGTTTTATGTGTAAATGAGGCATTATCTAATTAAATATGCACTAATTTGTATACATCTCCAACAGAAATCTAAACTCTGGATTAAGCCAGGTTCAAAATTTTGTTACAAAGAGGTGGGGCTTAATAGATTTTTCGCTCATTTCCTCCACTTTTGCGGTTGTCTTCTCTAGTTGCATTCACTCATTTCACTCAAGTTATCTTGAATGTTGAATTGTCAATACAAATTACAAATTTGAGAGAACATCATAAGCTGACTTCATAAATTGATGTTCAATTGACTTCATTAGTTTGAACCATAGACAGGTGATAAGTGGGCACTTATTGGAACTTCATGTAGCCTATATATTTAAGACATTTTGTTTACCTTTATAAAATTCACAATTTTGTGTTGGGTCACCAATTATCCGATGTAAAAACCGGGTCCAGAGATCCACCTGTCTGTAATACTAAGAAATATCTTCCCTACTCATTTCAGTGGAAGTGTCACCCAGTAGGCCTACATGACATCACCCCATAAATGCAATGTGTCTGTGGAAAAAAGGTATAGCCTACTTTTGAATGACCTTTATTGAAGAAACATGTTTTTTGCCATAAGCAGGGGCAAACTGCTAAAACTAGCCAAACTCTCCTGCTACAAGCTCCAGCTAGACCCTCTTTATATATATAATATATAAACTTACCGTCAAATTCCTCGTCAGTTTCGTCAAAGAATGTGTCCTGTTCATCATCACAATCATCCTCCAGAAAATAATCCGCAATAAAACCGGTTAAATCATAATTTGGGGCAATTCCACCGAGATTAATATCAAGCAAGCTGTTTAAGCATGCAAGCAGCTATTTTCCGTTCCTGCTCATACTTCGGTGTCGCCGGCGAAGCCATATGGCCATGTCAGATGTCAAAACAAAGCATTAACGCTACCCTCCAGCAAATAACACGTAGCAGGCCAAAAATGTCCTTAAAGTAAGTTTAATATTATTGGCAGAATACTAAGCTACAAAATAAATAAGCAATTCTTAAAATATTGGCTATGACAAGAAAAAATTGTGTTTTCATTGTGTTGACCTGATTACCGCTCGCGGATTGATATTAAAGTCTGTTTTTACTCTTTCTAATAGAAAAGACACAGAAAAGAAGTTCCTGAACCGAATGATATACGAATCAGCAGTGTTGTTGCGCGAAATAAACCCAGAGACGATTGAAATCAATGTTTAGGAAGCCCACGTCCGTTTTTGTTTTGTTTTTGCGCAAAAGTATAACGTAGTGTCAATAAAATCATTAATTTCAGTATTTATCATGTTATAAATGAAAATGTAAGTACTGCATCTCAAAACCATTGGTATAATCTATCATTTACAGCAATAAACACACATGGACCATTTTTGTCATTTTTATGGCTATGACTGCTCGTTAACTCATAATTCGATTCTGCGACTTTAGCCGGGGTTTCACAGGCGGGGTCACATATATATAAATATATATATATTTATAGCCTATATATATATATATATATATATATATATATATATATATATATATATATATATATATATATATATATATATTATTTTTTTGCTGATCCGAAAAATGATCTGATCCGTGGTTCAAAAACCGTAAATGATGCGAACCGTGAATTTTGTGATCCGTTCCACCACTACCCATTCCTCATGAAGAGAACCGACCATTTTTCCCGTCATTAAATTAGCAAAAGTGAATTCGGACACGCCCTAAGTGCACTTGCGCTTTAGACCATGTGCTTAGATCGTCAAAATAGGGCCCTACAGTATGTGTTTTATCCTTTGGTAAATTGCTGCTGTGATCTTTGATTGTTTTTCTGTTTTGATCTGTATTTATGTTTATATTATTGTCGCTGCTTTCTTGACCAGGTCACTCTTGTAAAAGGGATTTTAATCTCAATGAGTTTTTAACCTGGTTGAATAAACAATGAATGAATGGATGAATTAATAAATTAATAAATTACATACATACATACATACATACATACATACATACACACATAAAAAAATAAATATTAATTGTTAGGTAGGCCTACAATGTGCTAACTGTGTTCATGTTGTATTGAAAAATACTTTTTCTCACTATTAAGGTAAAGTTAGGGACAGGTGGTATGGGTTGGTTTAAGGGTGGGTTAAAGGGTAAGGTAAGGGTCAGCAGTGTAATTACAGATATTACAACTGTAATCACATGCAGGGATTTCTTAGTACAGTGTAAAACATGTGTACGCATTAAGTGTCACAAAAAGTATCAGATAATTCATTTAAATGTTAGTTAAGTTAGTTAGATATTTAAAGACCTAAAAAGTATTACCTATACTTTTTAGTGTTTTTGGGAAAAGTTTTACACAGCCATTCACAATTCTCAAATCATAATTTCAAACTTAACGCATTGTGCACATTTGGTTAAATTAATCGAATTAAACCTGGCATTTAAATTTCTGACAGGTTACAGCAAAAATGATTTGAATGTGTGTTTGTGGTCTCTGAACACTGATTGAATTATTGTGCTGGACATCGTGACTTTGATATAATGAAATAATTAAATGCTGTGTTACGACTGCAGTGCATGTGAACAGAGGGGTTTTGTTTTAAGTCTGGTCATTATCTAATGATCTATAGATAGCTCACAGGTGAAGTCTGCTGTTTAAATCCTTAAACACACACACACACACACACACACACACACACACACACACACACACACACACACACACACACACACACACACACACACGTGTGCCCACGCACACACACACACACACACACACACACACACACACACACACACACACACACACACACACACACACACACACACACACACACACACACACACACACACAAGCAGAGAATATATATAAAATCATAAAACTGAGCATTTGTGAGAACTGGACCTGCATTGGAAAGTTCGACCAAATCGTGCTGGTGACCCTAAATGAGGTTAACTGGCAGGCACACTATTTTCATCATGCAGATAATCAGCTAATGCTCTTGGAGATGTACAGTACACACCCTGAAAAAGCTGCTGCTTAGTTTAAACAAGAATTTGCATTAAGACTAAATCTTTGTGAAACTGATAGTTCTGATCCTGAAAGGCTTTCAGTGAAAGCTCATTTATCAATACAGCATTCCAGTTGTGGTAAATTACAAAATAAACTGAGTGAAATCTATTTTCCATCTATGGGAAACGGTCAAAAAAATACTAAACTATTTTGTCAAAAAATACCAGGGTTCAAATATTTTCGTGCCTTAAAATAATAGAAATGTTACCTGAAATAAAATAAAAGATTAAAAACACTTTAATTTCAGGCATTTGCCAGAGCAACATTTCTCATTTTCATATTGCTTTAACTTGATGTACTAAAATAACTACAACTCAAGTAAAAAAATGTATGAAAACTAGACATATTTTTCTAAAAAGCAATAAAGATGACAAAAACACAACACAATTACTAAACCTTTAACTAATTAGAATAATACAAGAATTATTTTTAAGAAAAGAACTATTTCAAAAAATATATAAAAAACAGTAGGCCTATTGCAATGATGCTAAATAACACTGCAAAATACTAAAAGTTAAACATAAATATGAATGAAATGGTTCTTTAAGATGTTCACAAAGTGTGCTCTATACTTCTCTAAAGTCATTTCTACAGTAAAAAAAAATAGATCTTATGTAAATATCTGTTCAAATTGGCCAGCAGGCACTATTGTAGAAACTTGTTACAGTACAAAAAAAAAAAAAGAGAATATAATGAAAATCAATGAAAGCACAGAAGAATGGCTTTCTTTCATTAAAAAAAAGAAAAAGAAAAATACAGGGAATTATGTCTCCAATTCAGTCCATGTAATTAAGTGACCAAAGACAAAAGAAAAAGGTTTGTTACAAGATTAATTTGTGTAAGCTAGTGCAGACACATAAATATTCAATAATTAGCTGAAGATGACATACGATTGAGTCTCCATGTCTGTAATTCTTGTCAATGCTCTTGTTGGTTAAAAAGTACATTCAGATAATGTTTTAGTGTTTAGCTTGTAGCTATTATATTTCTCTGATGGACTGAAAGCTTTATTCAATGAAAGCCTTTGGCTGAGGCTGATGATTGTATTGATTTCTTGCATTGTCATGTGTGAAACATCATATTTTTGAATATCACTGCAGAAAAGTCACTGTTATTGTGTTTTGTAAGTTTCATAGCCCTTGGCTCAGTGATACTGCATTATCACGAGTAGGCCTAGCTATCTTCAGCCTGATATTATATTGAGTTTACTGAAATCGATTTTTTTTTTTCAACTATCAGTTATTTTCTTCTCTGCTATTTCATCTCTGTTGTTTTTAATTGATAGTGCCAACGACTTTAAGTGATTGACACACAACGTTCTTCTGAATTTTATTTGAATCTCCTGATCCAGCATCATACTCTTAAGACTAACACAGGACATGGCAAATTAAGAGTCTAGCGTCATCTTCTGGTCATTCATGTTGAACAGTTTCAGCAGTGAGTTTCTGATAAAATTATATTTTCTAGTAGTACTCCCCCTAATACCCCCATATTTTTATATTTTAATATCTTAATTTTTCATTATTTTAGTATAGTATTTAGCCTAATTTTATTTTTATTAATATATTTGAAAATAAAATTACATCTTTCAAATGAGCAGTGTAAATAAACAGCAGTTTCAGGACCTCTATTACAAAGCGTAAAGTTTACGCAATATTTATAATAATAATAATAATAATAATAATAATAATAATAATAATGTACTAATTGACAACAACAACAACAACAACAACAACAACAACAACAACAACAACAATAATAATAATAATAAGATAAGAAATATTGTTTAGATGGTAAATTTGTTGGCTAAAGACTTTTATTGACTTTTATTTTGACATGTTTCTGTCACAATAAATTATTGTAACGGACAAATGAATGTCTCTTAAGGTCTGATACATTTTTTATATCATTATGTATGTTACATTTTTTTACGTCCTTAAAACTATAAAAAGTACACCTAAAAAAAAAATACACGTCGCGCAAATGAGAAAAAAAAAAAAAAAAATTTGTTCAGGCATCAGGGTGTCCTGGTGAGACATGACGCAGTAATGTCAGGTCCTTTTTCACAGCGCAAGAAATTGAAAGTAAAAATCTCTACAGATCCACTGCAATTCATCTGAATTTATCTTCTAAATTAGATATAAACGTTTTAAAAATGTTCATTTCGGCGGGGGATGTAGCTCCATCTTTTAAAGGCTTTACGTTGATAATGGTAAGTAAAGTATTTGCCTTCATTAGTATTTCAGCTTCATCATCATCACACTAACAAACACATGTGATCCTCTGTATGCTGCACTTACCAAACATTGAGCTAACGTTACTTATAATTGTTTCTCTTGTGCATAGCCTGCAGTATCTGTTGGAAACGTGGGACAGCTCGCCGTGGATCTCCTCATCTCAACATTAAATATGCCCAGAGTGGGATACTTCCACACGGACTGCCTGATTCCCATGGTTGGGAACAACCCGTATGCCACATCCACTGAGGATGCTGCCCAGCTCAGCACCAGCGCAGAGGGTAATGGGATATCATAGCTTTAATTCATGAGAATCATATTTTCTTACACCACCAACTCTTGCATGTACAGTCAGTGTCTGATGTTGTGAATGTGTCTGTGCAGTTTACTCCCACAGTGACTTAAAGCTGGCTGTCCTGCAGATAAGAACACCCATCATCCAGGTTAGTGGTGTGCATTTATACAAGTTTACACTTTGTTGGAGGTTTACAATTTAGAGGTCATCTGATATGGAGTTTTTGATGGCTGATGACTGTATCTTAGAGCAGAGTTTCAGATGCCACGGACCCCCAAGTATTACTATCTTTGTGCGAGGGACCTAATCCTAAAATTTAAAACGCAGCTATATATTTTCATGTAAAAAGACCCCATTAATACTGTGAATTATAATTATATATATATATATATATATGTGTGTATATATAATTTATTAGAATTATACATTTAGAAAATTAGAAATATATAAGCTAGACCATATAGTGGTATATATATCATATATACCATAAGTATATATAATTGGTTTATACTTTTAATCAACTGTTTATTCAGTTTAATCATGTATATAATTACAAATAATTTGAAAATAAAGCAATATGAAAATAATTTGTACTTGAACAGGTTTTCATATACTGTTTACTTTAACATTCTTTCTAATAAATTCTTTCTGTTTAATAATTTATCAGACTGAACTGTTAAACAAAGACAGTAAACTTCTGCAGACGGAGAACCAGAGCTCCTGTGCCATCTCAGTGCTGTCAAAAAAATCCCCCCCAAAAATTTTCAGCTGATATCGCTAATTATAAAATGCCAAATATTGGCCGATACATCACAGATAATTTTTTTCTTTTATTTCACTTGCATATGACTCTTTGCTGTTTACTGTTCATTTTAGACAAAGGTCAGATCATTCCGAAAGCTGATTGTTTCCTGGATCAAGAGTAGTGGATTCCTCAGAAGTGTGCTGCTTTCCAGCAGTCACGCTTATCAGAGAGATGACCAACAGCTTCATGGGTAATGAAACAGTGAGGACAGATAGATAGAATGCGCACAAAATTGTATAAATGTCATTGTATTAGTAAATACATTTTCTTATCTTTGATATCATTATATTAGATAACAATTTTCAAACCTCACGCCATGCATTTTAAGTTAGCACACACACACACACACACACTTTTATTTTTCAATGAAAACATGTTTTAAATTATGAAATGATATACTATACAAATGTATTGTGCTTCAGACTTTAGAAGATGACTCTTTACACCTGTGTGAACCTCAGGAGAACTGACTTCAGACATCCACTAAAAGTCGCCAAAAACACCAGATGATTCAAGTGTTTTTGTATCGGTCGTATTTAAATGCTTGTGTCTTCTTGTTGAGCAGCACTCCTCTGCGGTACCTGCTGAGCCCGTCTCTGCAGAAGGAGGAGGGCCAGCGGGTGGAGGAGCTGGGCTGGAGGGAGATGGAGAGAATCAGCGCGTTCCCTGAGATCTCCGACTCAGAGCAGCGGCTCTACATTCCTGGAGGAGGAGTGACCAAAGCCCTTTACACAGACTGGTAAAAACTGTCATAAATCGTAAAATGATCAGATCTACAATCGTGAATTCGGCCAATGGGAGTTTGTTGTCTTTCAGCTGCACAGAGGACATCCCTATGGCAGTAGTGCTGATCTTCTGCTCAGAAGGGGACAACGTCCCTGATGCTTTTGCTCTCATCAACCATCTCAATGACTGGCTCCATCTGCTGGAAAAACCTGTAAGTGTGTGAGAGAATATAGT
The DNA here is from genome assembly GCF_951802725.1 of Rutilus rutilus. NCBI lineage: Eukaryota > Metazoa > Chordata > Actinopteri > Cypriniformes > Leuciscidae > Rutilus > Rutilus rutilus. The sequence continues at coordinate 15,065,063 of NC_140216.1, forward strand.
GAATCTGAATAATGCTGATGAAACAAACAGGGTATCTGGTAAATCGGGTAAATTTTAGGGGTGTAACGATACATCGATATGGATCGATGCATCGATATAACGTCTAACGATACGATGCATCGATTCCACATGTAAAATATCGATATACACCTTTAATTTGACACTCTCCACATTCTCACGTAACATCCTTCCGCCAAAGCGCACATTTTCGTTTACTCACCAACAATACTGTCTGCCGGTGTGTCTTTATAACGGTAATCTCCTCATCTAAAATACTGACTGAATCCTAAACAAGTTTTTTCACAAAAGCCGGTATTGTCCGCTGTCAAGGCATCGCGAGTTCATGTTTTACAGCAGAAACAGACAAGCAGTCGCAGTGTCGCACCCGTGTTGGTGAACAAAACACGACAAGTCCATTTTAGCGACTCAGCGCGCAGTATTCAGGTCAGATGTTACTTTGAAAAGACGCGCTGGCTAAGAGGAGTTTCGTCAAAGCTGACTAAAAGTGATCGAGGATGGATAATTTCAATGAACTTGATGAACCCGTGATATCTTCTTCGGGGCGTAAAAGGAAAATAAAAGCTGAAACATTTTCACGGAACCTTACTAAGCAGCTCGTTTAGTGGTGAGGGAAAAGCTCACTGTATTGCGTGTACGTTAATCACAATAACAAAGTTTGTCAGGCGTCTATGTCAGTGTTGTATTATTTATCATAGCAATTACTTGGTTTTGTTTGACTCAGAAAGATGAAATGTGAATGTATCTGCTCTGCTAAAAAACTAAAAAAAAAACACACAAAAAAACCCCACCAACAACAACCTTTTAACATATTAAAGCATACTTTCAATTAACTTTAATTTGATAATTTACCTGTATTTTTTAAGTTATTATTATTAATCAAAACAACCCAGCTGCAGTTTGATTGATATTTCTTGGAATGCACAATAATAATAAAAAAACATGATTTATGAAAATGAACAAGAACGGAGTATAGGCTACTTGCAAATGACCTCTTCTGTTGTAGATGTCCCAATTGGGAGAGGGTGTGCAATTTTCAAAGAGTTTAATTAAACGTTCATGTTATATATTTTGTTTGCATTTGTGAGTTAATAAAAACGTAACTGGTTGTGTGAACATAATATCAAAATATCGATTAATCGATCGATATAGCCCTGAATCGAATCGAATCGTAATCGTATCGCAGAGTTTTTTGAGGTATCGGCAAATATCGTATCGCTGGCTGAGAGAATCGATATCGTATCGTATCGTGATGAACTGTCCGATTTACACCCCTAGTAAATTTAAGGCTTAAGACCTGCACAAATAAAATACTGTATGAGTGGAGTAGGGCAATGTCTATGGTAAAATATGAAACCCTAAAATGACTGTAAAAAAACACAATTCAAACAACTTTACAGTTCAAATAGGTTTTGACAAAAACAAAAAGTTTTATAAAATAATGAACCTAAATCAAACCTAGGCCAAAAATGAAAGTTATCCCATGATTTACTCACCCTCAAGCCATCCTATATGACCATCTTCTTTCAGACAAACACAGTTGGAGATTTAAAATATCATTGCTCTTCCAAGCTTTATAATGGTAGTGAATGGTGGTTTTGATTTTGAAGTCCAAAAAAAGAGCATCCATCCATCATAAAAGTAATCCATACGACTCCAGGAGGGTTAATAATAACCTTCTGAAGCAAAGCAATGCGTTTGTGTTTGAAAAATATCCATATAACTATAAATAGCTTCCGACAGCCGGCCGTTCGCAACGATTTGCGGCGAGAGAGTACCTGACCTGACGCATGGCGTATTGATGAACGCGGAAGATAGAGCAGAGCAAAACAAAACACCGGTCAAGAATTAAAGTCTAAAAGGAGAATTTTTAAAGAGAAATGTCTGAGGATTTTTGATATAAGAGAAGAGGAGCTTGAGTTTGTTGCCCAGCCCAATTAGTTTGAACCGCGAGAGCTTACGCTACTCCTATATCATACGTTATACATCGCGTCAGAAGTTACTCTTTTGGCGTAAGTTGACTTGCATAGGCCGTCTGCCGGAAGCTAGTTATTTTAGTTTATATGGTTTTAAATATGGATATTTCTTTTTACAAAAACTCATCGCTTTGCTTCAGAAGGCCTTTATTAACCCCCTGGAGGCGTATGGATTACTTTTATGATGGATGGATGTGCTTTTTTGGACTTTAAAATCAGGAGTGCCATTCACTACCATTATAAAGCTTGGAAGAGCAATGATATTTTTTTTATGTAACTCCAATTGTGTTCGTCTGAAAGACGATACACCTCATATACACCTAGGATGGCTTGAGGGTGAGTAAATCATGGGATTATAAAAATTTTGGGGTAAACTAACCCTTAAGGAACAGGGATGTTACACTCACAAACACACCTTATTATCCTGATTTTTAGAATCCATGTTATGGCGCTTTTCCACTGCATGGTACGGCTCGCCGCCTCTACTGCCATGTCATCATCGTAAACGCGCCACATTTCAAACGCACAACACAGGAACAATGGAGCCTATCGAGGGGATGGTGTTCCTGATTCTCGGCATGTGGATGTTTTTAAATGTGGCTATTTAAATCTAACGGGTTTAGTGTCTCGTGTCACAAATACAATGACGCGGGTAGTGACGATTCTGTCTGACCAATCAGTGATCTGCAGTGTTTTCACGTCACATTTTAGTATCGGTACGGTACGCCTGGAACCTCAATAGACCAGGTACCATTTAAAGCGAGCCGTACCGTAACATACCATGCAGTGGAAAAGCGCCAAAGCGTGCTGTACCGAACCGAGCAGTACCGTACCATGCAGTGGAAAAGCGGCATTAGATTCTCGTCGATCAGCCAGTTAACATTGATAACAGTGCGTGTATACTGCGTAAAACATTTTTTTTTTGCATTGATCTGAACAAAAACAGCAGAATGAAAATGTATTCTCTGCTAGTAAAGTGAAAAGTTTGCTGGTATGATATAAACACCATAAAAGTAAACCTTGTCATAATTAATCAACTGTAAACCATAAACAGTCGCTTGGCATAAATGTGGGTTATTCATTGATCGCGAACCGATAGGGTGTATACTTTGAAATATGCAGAACTCACATTAAGCCATATCGCGATTCCTGTTTTCTCTTTTCCCAAATTTAAGACCCCTTGAAATTATAAGACTTTTATTATACCATTTAACATATTTAAGACTTTTTATGGCCTTTAATTTGATGAAACTTAGTTTGAGACTTTAAGGACCTTTGAGGAAATGGGATCTGGCTATTCTAAAAGAAAAACATGCAGAAGGACCTACCTTTAGAAGGATGTGGTTTTAGAATTTCAGAAGTGAAATATTTTTTTACGCATAGATATTGTTGCTGTTTTGTTAATGTGATGTCTTCTCTTAGACGCAGGGCTCAGTGCAATGGCGGGTTCCTCCCTCATGGAAGCTGCTGTTCGGCAGCGGGATCCCACCACTTCTCTTCTGAAGCGTGGCTGAAACATCATCCGTTTATAACATGAATCAGAGAATCACTGATGTTGAACTGTCAAACTGCACAAAGCGTTAAATACACATTTTGCTTGTAAATAAGTGAAATAGAACAGAAATAACAACCCGTAACATTATTTTTGCCAAATTGTGTGTCCCGTGTCGTTTTTTCTTATATTGCTAGTCATGCTGATACTTTGTTTTCATCTCTCCACCCATCAGTTGATGACAGCATAGGTCTGGCTCTCTTCCACTTGATTTTCCCAGCAGTGTAGCAGTTCTTGTAATGTGACGCAGTTCTAAACCTGCTGTGACCAGTCGTGTGGTGTGTGACACACTGTTCTTCTGGGAAGAAAGTGAAAACATTTAAAAGCCCTTTCTACGTAGTTTCACAACGCTTTCATTGTTGGTGCACCAAGAATTACCATGGTAAAAGTGTCAAGTCATGTCCCATCACTGCTGTCTTAAACCTTCACAGAACACAGTGATGGAAATGAAATATTATGGGTTTAAGCTAACAAAAATGGTCAAGAAATATCCAGGTCATATACTACTGTTTGGGGGCAGTAAGAGTTTTACTTTATAGAAAAAAAGATATACTTTTATGAAATTGATCAAAAGGAACAGGAGAGACATGGTTATAAAAGATTTCTATTTAAAATAAATGCTGTTCTTTTGAACTTTCTATTCATCAACTAATCCTGAAAAAATTTATCACGGTTTACACAAAATTATGAAGCAGCACAACGGTTTAACATTGATAATAAATGTTTCTTGAGCAGCAAATCACATATATTAAAATTATTTCTGAAGGATCATGATGTGACTGGAGTAATGGCTGCTGAAAATTCATGAGAAAATTATGTTTTAAAATATTATTTTAAAGTGTAATAATTCACAATATTACTTTTTTTTTTATCAAATAAATGCAGACTTGGTGAGCATAAGAGACTTCTTTCAAAAACATTAAAAGAGTCTATTTCACTCCTAAACAAGAAATGTTAATCATGTTAAAGTCTATTTAATTGCAATTAAGATTCCTCTCATTGTGAAATTTTCAAAATTAAGCATATTATAGTAATGTGAAAAAGTGGAAACCGGGCATTTTCAAGAATATTCACAGGAATATTTTACTGTATTTGTTGGTTTAAGTAAAAAACAAAAACATTTTACAGTAATAACAATAGCATATTTTCATACATTACAGTATTGATGATTTGGGGGAAAACGTGCTAAAATGTCACCATGTGAAAAAGTTAATGGTCTTAAAAAGGCTACGTTTTTATTTCAGGGTGTATTATGAACTGGACTTTCTTCATGAGATCCACCTTCACACTAAACACAAAGTGATCTACCAGTAAGGGAAAACAGAATATTATTGTAAAATAGGGCCAGCTAGTCGGCGCCAATGGCCTCGTGGTCAGTGTGCCGATATGTAGCGCCTTTGCGCTCGGGCGGCCCGAGTTCGAGTTCCGGCTCGTGGACCTTTCCCGATCCCATCCCCCGTCTCTATCCCACCTAGTTTCCTGTCATCTCTCTACTGTCCTGTCACAATAAAAGGAAAATCATCTAAAATATGGCCAGCTTAAGTCTATAGAGAGAAGAGCAATAATATTAGCTCAGTGGTTGACAGCCTGGAAAGTGTGAATGAAGCAACACATAGTTACAGAAACTAAATGATAGCAGTTTTATTCATGGATGCTACTCTTGGATAAAGAAAATTAAGACTCTTCAACATCAGACAATGCTGGTTTGGTCTGTTTGTTTAAACCAAATGCAATGTATCCTCATTTTGTACAATCAAATTGTTTTTTTTTGTTTTTTTTACATCTCATAAGGTACACTATGTACACAATGTGAACACTCTTCAGCATAAGACGTCATCTAACAATCTCACAAACTGAATTTGAGCATTCAGCCCTGTAGATATGATAGGAAATTTCAAGTAATTTCATATAAAAAAATAGAGCATTTCATTTTGCCTCTGAAAAAAAGTTGTCTAAAAATACAATGTGTGAACAGCATTAGAAATGCATAGAACAATTTCAGATCCTGCTGCTTTTTCCAACAAAACAAAAAGCTAAAAAAAAAAAAAAAGACAAAATAGGTCCAATGAAATTAAAACCAAATCCAAACCATGGCGATGCGCTGTCCTCTTGATATTATTGAGCTTCATCCACTGATATAGTGCTGGTGTGTGCTGTTGTTCGGAGTGGAGAAACCTTCTTGAGGAGTTCATGCTGTAAACAGCTTTTAAAAACATAGGGGTGGATGGGAGAGGATTATGGGATGGAGATCTTTTGCAGAGGTTGCCATGGAGTTAGATGTCACTGGTTGTTCTCGCTCTGTCAATATAAATCACAGAATGCAAAGTCAAATATGTTATATTTCAAATCACAATGTTAAAAAGGGTTTCTTCACCCAAAAATGAAAATGAAACATTTACTCGCCCTCATTTTGTTCTAAACCTGCATGACTTTCATCTATGGAACACAAAGAAGAACTTTAGCAGAGTTCTTCTTGTTCCCTAATGGGAAGTTCCAAAAATACGGTCAAACGACATAACTATCTGAATAACATCTAATTCTGAAGCAGGTTTTACAACCCAGTATTAGGCTGCGATTACACTGGCACAAAATACAATTTTCAGATTTTTTTTTATTCCCATCTGATACATATCAGACACGTATCAACACAAAAATCTGCTTTTTTCACATCCGTTCTGGACATATGACCTACGTCTAAACACGTATATGTGATTCTCTTTGGAATTTCAAGCCACGACAAGGCGAAGGCGACACATTTGCCCACAACGATAGTTTTTTAATGTCGTAATATGAAGCAGACGTGCCTCTATGCACTTGCACTAAACTGCTTTTTTATTGAGGTGGAAAGTTTATATATATATAGTTAAGAAATTGCACACACACAGAAATATTCAGGAGCATAGAAACTGCCTTGTGAATTTTATAAATAAAGCACTTTCGCTACTGAAAGCTACATTATATTTCTCAGCAACACGATAACCTCACTGTTTTTGTAATTAAACTCATAGTTTCTCTATTACATACGCCCTGTTTACACCTGGTATTAAGATGCGTTTTGGTCGATCAGATCACAAGTAGATGAGGGAGAGACATTCCCGTTTACACATGTTGTCTTAAAGGATTAGTTCACCCCAAAATGAAAATTTCCTAAGAATTTACTCATCCCAATGCCATCCAAGATATCCATGTCTTTCTTTCCTCAGTGGGAGAGAAATTATGTTTTATATTTTTCTTCTAACAATGGACTTCATTAGTTACCATCGTTTTTAAGTCCAAATCAATGCAGTTTCAAAAGTCTTTGAAGTGTTTAAACGGGCTGTACGCGATCACAGCTGAAGAAGAGGTTGTTATCTAGCGAAATGATATATATATATATATATATATATATATACACATATACTCACCTAAAGGATAATTAGGAACACCTGTTCAATTTCTCATTAATGCAATTATCTAATCAACCAATCACATGGCAGTTGCTTCAATGCATTTAGGGGTGTGGTCCTGGTCAAGACAATCTCCTGAACTCCAAACTGAATGTCAGAATGGGAAAGAAAGGTGATTTAAGCAATTTTGAGCGTGGCATGGTTGTTGGTGCCAGACGGGCCGGTCTGAGTATTTCACAATCTGCTCAGTTACTGGGATTTTCACGCACAACCATTTCTAGGGTTTACAAAGAATGGAGTGAAAAGGGAAAAACATCCAGTATGCAGCAGTCCTGTGGGCGAAAATGCCTTGTTGATGCTAGAGGTCAGAGGAGAATGGGCCGACTGATTCAAGCTGATAGAAGAGCAACTTTGACTGAAATAACCACTCGTTACAATCGAGGTATGCAGCAAAGCATTTGTGAAGCCACAACACGCACAACCTTGAGGCGGATGGGCTACAACAGCAGAAGACCCCACCGGGTACCACTCATCTCCACTACAAATAGGAAAAAGAGGCTACAATTTGCACGAACTCACCAAAATTGGACAGTTGAAGACTGGAAAAATGTTGCCTGGTCTGATGAGTCTCGATTTCTGTTGAGACATTCAGATGGTAGAGTCAGAATTTGGCGTAAACAGAATGAGAACATGGATCCATCATGCCTTATTACCACTGTGCAGGCTGGTGGTGGTGGTGTAATGGTGTGGGGGATGTTTTCTTGGCACACTTTAGGCCCCTTAGTGCCAATTGGGCATCGTTTAAATGCCACGGCCTACCTGAGCATTGTTTCTGACCATGTCCATCCCTTTATGACCACCATGTACCCATCCTCTGATGGCTACTTCCAGCAGGATAATGCACCATGTCACAAAGCTCGAATCATTTCAAATTGGTTTCTTGAACATGACAATGAGTTCACTGTACTAAAATGGCCCCCACAGTCACCAGATCTCAACCCAATAGAGCATCTTTGGGATGTGGTGGAATGGGAGCTCCGTACCCTGGATGTGCATCCCACAAATCTCCAACAACTGCAAGATGCTATCCTATCAATATGGGCCAACATTTCTAAAGAATGCTTTCAGCACCTTGTTGAATCAATGCCACATAGAATTAAGGCAGTTCTGAAGGCGAAAGGGGGTCAAACACAGTATTAGTATGGTGTTCCTAATAATCATTTAGGTGAGTGTATATATATTATATATATATATATATATATATATATATAAATATATATTTATATTTATAATTTATAGACTTTTTACCTTCAATAGTTCGGCTCGTCATCACGTTGAAAGGTCACGCCGGCGCCGGCAGAAGTACCGCCCCACTGTTTACAATGCGACCGTACGTAGGAGGATAGTTCAAATAGTATTGTTTGCTATTATATATATAGTAATAGTATTCAGTGAATATGAATATGAATAGTATATGAATAACATTCTGATGAATATGAATAGTAGTTCAAATAGTATTGCCGACGCTGGCGTGACCTTTCAACGTGATGACGTAGTTCCCTGTCCGTTTGTTGATCAGCTCAATCCGAACTATTGAAGGTAAAAAGTCTATAAATTATATATATTTTTTGAAAATGACCTATCGTTTCGCTAGATAACAACCTCTTCTTCAGCTGTGATCGCGTACAGCCCGTTTAAACACTTCAAAGACTTTTGAAACTGCATTGATTTGGACTTAAAAAATTCCATTGTTAGAAGAAAAATCCAGAAATGTTTCCCTCAAAAAACATAATTTCTCTCCCACTGAGGAAAGATAGACATGGATATCTTGGATGGCATTGGGGTGAGTAAATTATTAGGAAATTTTCATTTTGGGGTGAACTAATCCTTTAATCCGTCTCTTTTGTCCACTTTCGACCACTTCTGTCCTGATTTCTTCGAGGGGAGGGTCTATGGGCGGTTAAATGTATGGGCTTATTTAGATCGAAAGGATCGATATAATAAGCTCACCTAATTTACACATGAACACGAAGGAGACGATGGAAAAACATTAAGACTGCTCTGATAGCCACAAGACCACGCTGAATGCTGTGAGTGCGTGTTAGAAAACAGGAATGGTCAGAGAACATTGTGCTAGGTACATTTTTCGTCTTCAAACCAAACTTGGCTCTTCAGCCGACAAAGTTTAAATCTCGTCTGGTTAGCGCGCTTCCTGTAATGTTTACACATTAGGTCAGTAGATGGAGAACATGTGGACTTTTATGGCTGCATTTAACCACATGAACATCTAAACTACAAAAGCAATCCAATCTAATGCGTTTTCGACTACCTCTGGAAGTTGTCGAAAGTGGGCAAGCTCAAAATGTTCTAGACCCCCTTTACACCTGTATTTAGCATTGTCCACTTGTGATCTGATCGACCAAAACACATCTTAATACCAGGGCCATAGAGATGCTGTACAGACACAGGTAATTCACACTCAATCTCTCTCTCTCGTTAATTAATTTGATAATAAATGTAATCTCACCCCCCTACTTTATTTCACTTCAGAATTCTAGATCTTTACCATTTTTAATTACCGTTATTTTCCGGTCTATATCCATTCAGTCAGATTTTGTACTACAAACATCTATGACAACTTACCCATGCTGGGAAATAATCATGGTACTACCCGACATGAATTATATAAATAATTGTAATAGCATGGCCATTCAAAACCTGAGGGTTAATCATGTCGCATAGTAAAACTATCAACAACAACAGAATCATTTTTGGCGGGGATTAATGTAAACACAGATATCGGATACCAGTCGTATCTAAAGTGAATATAAACAGGCGGGACCAAGTAAAATTCGGATATGGTCAAAAGATCTAAATCTGTGCATTAAGATTTGCAGTGTAAACGCAACCTTAGGTGTGATAAGCGGCTTTTATCATGAAAATGAAAATACGTGTAAATGAAATACGACATCAGACTGACATAATATTTGCATGCATTGCGCGGCTAACCTTAAAATGTGTTCCATGATATAAATTCTTGTGGCAATACATTTCTGCTGCAAGAGTAAATGACAGAATTTTCATTTTTTGGGTGATCCCTTTAAATAGCACATTCAATATATATGCAATATCTTTCACTGATTGACAGTCTATTAGGAAATAAATGGTAGTTAATATCCCAACATGCAGCAGGGGCATTAACAACCAGGACCAAGCTCTTATTACTGTGACAAAATTACATTCAATATTGGTATATTGTTCCCTGCTCCTCCTTCACCCCTTTTGCTAAAAAATAACTAAAAATTATGTTATTGTTGTCCAATTTTATCTTTTAGCGTTTTTAAACATTTTAACATTTTTCAAGGAAAGTCCCCTGGTTGATAATCACTGGTTAAGACTATTTTGTCTATCTTTAGCCATCTGACTGATACAAATATTTATCCACTGGTATTTATTTATCCATCCAATGACAAATAATTAGTGGGTTCATTTCACACTTGCATCACATTGTTGCAATTCCAATGATGTGATTAACAAAATATTGCAAACCTGAGTGTGATAAAGGGGGGCATGAAAGTGTGAGTGAGGGAAGTTTTATTATTATTATACATGCATCTTTTTTGGTCAGACTCAGAATGGCAGAATTAAACAAAAATATACATGAAAAGTAAAGAAATAAAATCTACTTTAGTGTCACACAATTAACCAAGCAAAACACACTCTCAGCTCAGTCTGCAGAAACATACCAGTGCTGCACGCAAACCACACACCCACAAAATTTGAGAAATATTGCACTGAAGCTGTGCGAAGAACTAAAGAACTCTGCCGCATTTCAATATAGAAGAACCATCAGGTTTAAGGCTCAACACAAATCCATGGCCCTCAAAAGACTTAAGTTTCTGTTTACATTTGGTTTAAATCTCATTCAAGTAGTAAAGGCGAATGTCTAAATCTGAGGAAAAAAGCAAAAACATCACACCATGCTGAAGCTCAGTCTTAAAACGCCAACAGCCACGGCCATAAGAACAGCAGCAAGCTCCAAACCAGCATGTCACAGCACACAAGGCTCGTGTCTGGCTCTCACGTACAGCCTGGGGAATTTGAGGAGCCCGGTCAAGCTTGTTTTGTACAAAAATCCTGCAGATGCGCCGTTTCTGCCTCATTGTTTCCCAACAGGGCAGCACTCGCTGTGTCACGTACAGCAAATACAGCCCAGACTGAAACCATAATATAAGACACAAACAAGCCTCAACACAACGCTGACCTGACCCCATATGACCTCTTTACACTTACAAAATTGCTGAAGGCTGAATCTAAAAATAAGAAATGACATGTTAACTAAGGAAAATTAAGACTATTTTAAAATTTTACATCCCCCCCCCCAAATTATCATTAGTGTAATGTAAAAAAAATCTAACTTTAACATGTAAGTAATGATGTATTTTAAACGCAATAATACATTTGTAAAGTACAGTTGTAAGTAAAGATCATAGTAGTATTTGTTATACTGAAATTAATTTTATTACACGAAAACATTGTATTACAGTGTATTACAATAATGAGCATTTAAGGGAGAATCTGCTTGTCATGAAAATGTCACAATGCAAAAAAATCGTAGTTTTTTTAAATAGGCCATCAGATTAGCTCAGTCTGATTCCATCAGCATCCCACTAGCCTACTCAAATCTGAAATCTTGCCGTCTTCTGTCAAGAGATCTGTCCTACTCACCAATTTATGATGGTGGATATTATAAACTTGTACAAAATAAATAATCCAAAATAATTATCTGCTATCATATTGGCCAACACGTCTATACAATTTATTATTCTATTATATGAAGATATAGTATTATCAGTGATGCCAGTTGGACTCGCATATTACAGTAAGTTCTGGCACACACAGACATTACAAAGGCACACGAAATCACCACTCAAATCTCTCCTTGGGCAGATGCCACATATCAAACAGAGTAAAGAACAGCTGTACACTGATCCGCACTGGTGTAACTGCGCTGCTTCTGCAGGTGCTGTTAAATCACAATACAACAGAGATATTTTGTGACATGAGTCTGCAAAAGGCTTGGTCTCTGAATGTCCCAAAAGACTAAATAGAAACTTAAAAGTCTAGTAAGGCCACCTGCATCTGAGACACTAAATACCAAATGACATTATGAGAACTGAGTGGGTTGAAGATCTGTGAGATTATATGACATTACATACACATGATCAGACATGCTGAAATTGTTCAGGGAGTCAGTGAAAAGCAGAGCACAATAAAAATCACATTCCTTCCAGACAGACAGTTTCACCTTTTTCTTTTCTTATCAGGGTCGTTGATCCTGGGTTTTGTCTGTTTCTGAGTCTTCTGGATGGGGTTGGACATTTTCTCATCTCTTGGTCTTTTGTGACCACTGAAGAGAGAAAAGAGTGAATATAACATGACAATGTGTTAACAGTGTTCTAACAAGGTACTAGGCAAGTCTCATTTCCAGTAAAAAGTATTTTTCTATTCACAGCCTATCAGAATATAATAGACGTTTAAAATAGGCTAATAGACTTAATGGCATTCCCCAGTAGGCAGGGCTCCCCAGCACGACAACAGAAATGAAAAAGTAAAACAATGTGACAATGACTTGTCGCATGTTGCTTGTGGCTGCATGTTGTTTGGACAAAACCTAAATATGGATATGGAAGAGATAAGACTTCATGGTGTTTGCCTTAAGTTTCAATCTATTAATTTAGGACACAAATTTGGTGAATCTCACGGAAATCTAGTCCAGTTCAAAATTTACCCCAAAATCAAAAGGAAAAAATAAATAAATAAGAAAAATATTTAGCACTAAAAAAAATAGAGTTTCTGCGATACCAGTGGCACCTTGCGGAATTACGAAAATACAGCTAATTTCGCGAACCGCTTTTGCACCTTCCCAACTCTCAAACATCACAAATACAGCTCTTTACGGGTGTTTGTGAAGGCAAGGTATAGACTACTTTCAATAAAATGTCCAACATATTAGGAATACTTTTAGCTGTATTGCCATGTGTCATGAGTAAGCAATTGAGTATGCTAATTAGGGATGTGCACGAATATTCGAATTTTCGAATATTCGATCTGTAATTATTATTCGAAAAATAAAATACTATTCGAATTTTATCGAATTTATGAAGCCGTAAATACTTTGCGGGTCGTGAATCGAATCCCTGATAAATCCCAAGCACTAACTCGCAGTTATAATTAAATGCACTGGGTGGCACTGTGGCGCATGTTTAACAAGTTGTTTGTATTTGATCATAATGCCGTTGTCTGCCTCGCGAAGTTTGGAATTACTAGTCGAAAATGAGGTTACTAAATGATTTTACAAAATGGAATTACTTTTGATCAAATTAATTTATTAATCTGGAGTTATAATATCATCACTACAATGAGAAATCACATGAAATCCAAACAGCAGTCGACTGAGGAAAGACAGCTGTCTATCATTGCATCACGACTGCAGGTAAGCGCAGCTGTAGTGCGAGTGATCCGAGATTATAACTTATCTAATAGTAAAATTATATTGAGGTATATTCTTCCTTTAAGTTTTCTTTGAGAGAGAGGTTTAAGAACAGAAAACGCAAAGTGCTGTTAGAAACTTAGAACTAGAACACCGTTATCTTTGTTTCTCTGAAACGTCTGTCAGCGCAGCGCGTTTTCTCACTCGAGCATAAATTGCTCGCGGCGTCCCTCCATGTGGATATTATTGTTTTTCTCAACATAAACGTGAAACAATATAAACACGATGATCATATGCTGACTCGAGTGTATGTGTACGTTCTGTACGATAACTGGCGCAATCTGCTACTCTGCTTTATTAGGCGTTTTTTTCCGTTCGCGCTGCTTGAGCTTATATCCTTTTGTTCTTATATTTTTTTGTTTACACATAGGCCTACTGCTTAATGTTTTCAATTAAAAGAAAACTTTAACACATGTTGTAAGCTTGTTGTGTATATTGCCTAATCGCTTCTTCAGAAATGGTGACAAAACGTTAAAAAAAATTACCTTAAAAAATAACGTATTTTTCGTTAAACGTCATTTAAATAAACGAATATTCGAATTTTATGAGCCCGAATATTCGAATGCAATATTTTTGAAAAATGCCCATCCCTAATGCTAATAACACTGTCTAGAGCGAATGCGAACGTCTCGCTTATAATAAACCCATCCAACGTATCTGCACTGGCCCAGGCATATTTTTTTACATGGTATGCCAAATCTGTTTGAATAAGCACATTTTGCAAATGCCTCCAGATACTGTAATTTACAGTTTTTAGTATGAAAGTTTGACACTAAACATTCTTACAGTAAATTAAAATAATTGTAAAACATTGATTTTAAGTAATAACGTGGTATTATTTTTAAGTAATACCACAATGTATAAATGGTTTTAATAAAATTAATATTTTTCAAATTATAGTAATTAAAATCAAATTAAAGTTTGCTGGGAAATGTGCTTGTCTTGAAAAAAACCCACGAACAACGCAAAAAAGTAAATGGTCTAATATGCCTTGTTTTCTTAAAGATAAATTATATTTCTTAGTCCTTTTTTTGGGTGAAATATGACTTTGACATGTTCTTGACAGATTTTGTAAGATTTATCCAATTATACAAGGAAATCAGTAATCCAACCATTCTAAAACATTAAAATGGTACAATAATCCTGGGACTCATTTGCCAACCAAATCCAGAATCTGAAATCATGCTTGCTGATTCCTTTTTGGCCACATGCAGTTTTGGAAAAACTTCGTTAAATCAAAAATATACAACAAACTTGTTACATACATTGTTCGAGCATCTCTGTCTGGTTCTTTATTGGGGGTCTCTAGGCCTGTTTTCTTGCTTGTTTTTGAGTCCATCCCATCCTCCAGACGAGACAGCTTGCTGCCATTGTAGCGTTCTGTGCATTTAGGAGGCTGAGGCGGCGGGGGAGACTCAGATAGGGGCTCCTGGTCCTCTCTAGAGAGCTCTCGCCATTGTTTCTGCACACAGCCATAGAAAAGTCATAAACAAACACAGTAAGTCTAAACCAAGGACCAGTTACTGGTGATTCTGCTTAAAATACTGGTGATAACATGCCTGCACAGAGGAGTCTCCCATAATGTACTTGGCACCTTCCAGCACAGCCATGTATGAGAAACGCAGCTGGTCGGGGGTCTGAATCAAACCCATCCGATACTTCCTCATTTCTAAAAGAATCTTTTTGATGTCCACATCCAATGGGTCTTTTCTCTTGTCCATCTGAACACATCAGTGATAGAGGAAAAACAGTGGTTAATTAACTCTAAGTCTGAGTGGGAGACAAATGGAAAAAAGAACAATATATACTCCAAACTCATGAGAATATAATACCGCAGAGTAGTGTTGCACGGTGTACCGATACTTCAAAAGTATCGCGATACTCGGAAATGAAAAACGTCACGATACCTAAATTTATCAGTATCGATACTTAACCCCCCCCCCCCCCCCCCCTATCTGGACGTCTGTTTTTTTTCCTGAAGCACGCAGCAAAGAACCTGCCGCTGTCAGTGTCATGTGACAAAACACTACAGCGAGATGGCTGCATGTGCGAGCACAAGTGGTCCACATCGTAGAAAAAGATGACGCGAGGAGTGACACATGGAAGTACTTTGCCTACCTTGCTCTGTTGCACGGTGCACCGATACTTCAAAAGTAAATTGGAAATTAAAAACGTCACGATTCCTAAATGTATTAGTATCGATACTTCTAAGAATGACCGCGTTCCAGATTTGTAAGGCCGGCGACACACTGGCTGCGTGGCGTGTCCATTTTTATTTCGGCCTGCGAAATAAAATAACTGCCTGCGTGACACACGCGTCTCAGGCGCAGCTCGAGACGCGCGGAAAACCCATGCATGCCAGAAATAGAACCGACGCCTATTTTTCACGCGACACGCAAGCGTTTCCAGGCAAAATAGAATAGGGAAAGATGTTTCTATGTCATTTTGACACGAATACATATTAATAAATTACATTTTGATGTTTGAAAGTCTCTAGGTTTTGACATAAATACAATATAAATGTAATTAAAAAAAATATTATTGATTTTCAAATATTGCACCTCTCAATACAGAACGAAATATTCTGTAGCCTATTTTGCCGTCAAGTGCATCAACACTGCCGACGGTGTCTTTGCTGCTATATATTTATGTTTAACATGAAGTATAGGCCTTCCACAACTCTCTCCCCATATGTCAAATATATCACCAATGAGGCTTATCATATGTTACCAATATTAAACATTGTTTAATATAATCGCTGTTCATATTTTTATTCAAAGTTCAGAATCAAGATAAAGTTATTACTGGTAACTCTTATGTTTCTTATGATAAATGAGATAATGCTGCTAAATTTATTTATTTATTTTTACCTTGAATGTCATTGCTCTAATTTATTTTTTATATTTTGATATTTCATATTTTGTTCAAATGTTTAATATATCTGCTGTTCATATGTTCATTTATTAGTGTGTTATATGATTAGAATGTTGTCCCGGTTTTAAAATAAAGCACAGCAATGATATTTGAGAGTGTTTCTCCCTTTTCAGGAAAAGTATCGAAAAAGTATCGAAATCGCAATACTTGACTTGGTATCGGTATCGAAACAATAATTTTGGTATCGTGACAACACTACCGCAGAGTATAACTTTTGATGTGGCACCACCATCGCGTATATGTTGTCTAATCATGAGACTCACAAAAAAACATGATAGTTAAAATCCTGTAGGCTCCTAGTTTTAGAGATCCAACTCACCAAGACTAGACAAGTGTCTACCAGAGAGAACGTTCCAGATCGCCCAATTCCTGCACTGCAGTGGACCACTGCTGGACCATGGTCCATCCCGAGGGAACCAGACTCTCTCACCTTAAGCAGGAAATTCAGAAAGCTGGCTGGGGATTCTGGGACGCCAAAATCAGGCCATGTGGTATAATGAAAGTGATAAATCTCTCTTCTCTCCCCCGTCTAAGTGGATACAATTAATAAAAAATAAAAAAAACAGACAAGAAAAGTATAAGATATTAGAATTGCTAAAAGCATAGAATTGAAATTAAAATCTGCCAAATAATCTGATAGAAAACGCATTCTGTGAGCATGAATGTGATTTTCAGTGGTCAATGTGAGAAACTTACATTTGCATTCTGGAGTTCCAGCACTCTGGTGGTGTAATATGACTTGACGTCCTCTGACACTAGTGTTACCACAAAGCGTGTGTCACGGAAGGACATCTCTCGTTCTTCTTGTGTCGGCCAATATTGTGCACACTTTTCCTGCATTACGGAACGTGTGGAAATAATGAAATGTAGAAGCAGATTTAGAACATTTCTTTTATTTAAATCAAGTGGTAAAAACTTCCTGATATAAAAATTGTTTTAAAACCTAAAAGAGGGTCTACTATGTCCAAAAACAAATGAACATGTGATAGTTATTTGAGTTAACTGGCCAAACTTAGAATGTCCAAAATTAGGATTTGCCATTTATAAAGAGTTTCAGTTACACACCCACTAACAGCATTTATTACAGAATATACAGTGATCATTAGGGCAATGACAAATAAAAATGATATGAGTCGAAGATAAAAATCTAGTTAAAATGTATGTGCTAATTGATGTACAAAAAAATGTGCAAGCATAATCTTTGCAATGCATTCAGAAAGTAAAAAAAAAAAAAAGTTAATTTTAAATCAGTTCATCATTTAGCCATTAAATCATGGTAATTATAAAATGTATGAATTGCATTTTTTTAAAATAGTTTTAGTAAATGACCAGATCTGAAAAAAACAACAACAACCTAAAGATACTTAAAGTTAGGCCTTTCCAAAATATCTGTCATATTATCCTATTGTGAAATATATGTATTAATAGTATAAAAGGAAAACACTACATTGCTTAAAATGCCACCAACCCACTCAAACTGCACATGGACTCATTTCTAATGAAGTGTTATTTAAAATACCTCAATGTCATACAAAAATAAACAGGATGGCACTTCAGCTGTAACATTATTTGGTTGTTGGTTGTCAAGGCAACATTTCTTATTTTGTATTAAATTTTTTCATCTAATATTTATGTTTTATTTCAATTTTAGAAAACTAGTTTTAATAATCTTAACAGCGCTATATCTTCTGCAGTGTCTTCATTGTCTTAGTTCTTTAAGATACTACTTACTTTCTAATATGAATTAAGATTTAACATTTTATTGTTGTCTGAATGAGTGTGGAGGCTGAAAGCGTGGTGCTTTCAAAGAGAAAAAGTTTAGATCAATGATGTTTACCGAGCCTTTTTCTATTACTCTGTTGAGCATGATAACTGCTTTGGTCTTCTGCTCCCAGATCATCAGCCAAAAGTGACCACAGGTGTTTCTCAGAGGACCCTGAAATTAGAGAAACACACACAAAGTTTGAAAAGAAGAAGGGATGGGCCACAATGGTCACAAGAATATGGTTTATGTAATAGCTCCTTAAAGGTATAGTTCACCCAAAAAATGAAAATTCCGTCATCATTTACTCACCCTCAAGTTGTTCCAAACCTGTATGAATTTCTTTCTTCTGTTGAACACAAAAGATGATATTTTAAAGTACTTTGGTAACCAAACAGTTGATGGACCCCATTGACTTCCATAGTATGGGGGGAAAAGGTTCAATGGGGGAAGTCAATGGGGCCCATAAACTGTTTGGTCAAAATATCCTTTTTATGTTTCACATCAAGAAATTCATACAGGCTTGAAACAACTTGAGGGTGAGGAAAGAATGACCACATTAAAATTTTTTGGTGACCTATCCCTTTAAGCAATATGAACCCAACTTTATATTTTCAGGCTTTCTTAAGATGACATTTCAAATACCGCCATACTGCGGTACAATTGCTGTATCTATACAATGGCCACAAAGAGCGATATATAGAGTGTATTGAGAGTGGACCTCTATTAACTGCACACCCTTCTTACTAATAACTAATTTTATAACACAACAATAAATAACATAACATATATATAATAAAACTATCTTTAATATTGCAAAAAACATGTACAGACCTATGATTTCCGCAATGAGGATGGAATCATGGTATCCAGTTACAAATGGAACTTAAGGTCCTTTCACACTGAGCGCGATGCGATAAAGCTACGCGAATCGCAGACGGACGGAGCTTTCACACTGAACGCGAAACGATTGATCGCCTTCAGCTAATTCACGCCTGCACAATAGGTGGGGCCGACTGACAATATATTTTTCCTCATGTATGCATCTCGTATGTTTTCCCATTTGATTTTAACCTTGTCCGCTGCACAACACACAACAGTAAATTAAAATAAATAAAATTTGGTACTACACAGAAACCATCATGGAGTGTGTTTAATAACTTCCGACTGCGATCTAAAGTGGATTTTGATTTTTTTTTTAAAAGGGAATATGTGCATTATGTGTAGTGTTTTATAATACACTGAACAGCATTTCTCATTTCAAAGTTTCATTATGGGGCGACGGGGAAAAACAAAAATCGGCACACTGGTCGAAAAAGAAAATCTTGCTTTGTTGCGCTGAGATTGATTGCGCTTGTATGAATAGCTCCATGGATCTATTGTTTCGATTGTTTCAGCGTCTGCCATCTCACTATACGAGGACATGGACACATGAACTTCATCGGCAGAGCTGCTTTGAGAGTCACTTCACATGCATTTCATTTGATAAAACTATCGTCATATCATATACACACAAACTCAAAGGTCTTCACAACAACCTGTCAAAATAAAAGTTGGGTATAACTTGAAGAAATCACAACAGAAACATATTACACACAGCATGCACAGTAGAGTATTCTTCAAGTAATAATAATAATACAGTTTAATAAAACACAGAACCAGAAAGGTCTTCATTACAACCTGGCAAAATAAAAGTTCAGTCTAACTTGAAGAAATTATAAAATAAATTGCACAGTAAAATGTACTTAGAGTAATAATAATCAAATCTATTAAAACATTATTTCAAGGGAACATCACACAAGTTTTCATATGTGTTTTAATTTAAGCCAAAAAATTAAAGGAATTATTACATTTTCATTTGATTGCATTTTAAGATGCATTTAAGAAATTGTTAGTTTTATAAATTGATTTGATTACCACCATTACAGAGTAAATTTGTATTTGTCCTTACAATGTTTTTAAATTCTCTGTACTCCTGACAGTAAAATAAGCCACAAAAAAAACAACAACAAAAAACAACAAAAGGATATACTGTGAAACCAACAGAATCTTAAAAAATACCGTGATACAAATTTTTGGTCAAACTGCCCAGCACTAACCTCTAGTTGTTAGCAATGCAAAATCACTAAATGCCAAAAAGTCTGGCACACCTACACATTTGTAAAAAATAAAAATTCAAACCAAAACCGAATCTCAAATGGCTGACTAATGTATTTTAGAACTTGTGACCTTTGAAATGCTACCCACACAAATTGGTTGGTAATAGACGTGCGTAAAACCTACCACCTGCCTACATCATCCTGTAGTAACATCAATGTAAAGCAACTGCCAGCGGAGTGAAGATAGCCAATGGTGTTGAATCTAGAGGAGTAACACACAGGTTTTTTACTAAGAACTGCTATTTTGTGTGCCTGAGAAAAGCCATTTCACCACAGGATTCTCCAGGGATCGTCCCTGCAATTAGTCTACCGAAAATAGCTTTAGACAAAAAGTGCCTGCTTAAGGCAACTTAATCACAACCTAAAAGCAAAAGCTTTCTAATATTGAAAACTAGAGCTGCACGATTAATCATAAAAAGTTTGCGATCTTGATTTAAACCCTCTTATTTCAAAATGACAACGGTTCAGCAAGATGCCTATTAAACCTTTGACAAAATCACACCAGAACATCCAGATCTGCGTTGGCACTGCTGTTGACCCAGAAAAAGCAGTTGTCACGAATAGGTATGAAACAGCTTCACCAACAGTCTTTTCAACCACACAGTATCATTATTTCTGTTACAAATATTCACATGATCAGAGAAGTACTGGAATAAAAGTTTATAGTCTATGGTAGAACAAAGTCTATGGTAGAACAAATGTCGGCTAGAGAGAGATCAAAATAGAACAAATCACATTTTAAAGGTAACTTGGAGCTTATAATATTGATTGCATCGATCACATCGTTGACACTAGGTGGCAACAAGTGACTTAAAAAGTGTATTGTTTAAAGGGGTCATATAATGGTACATGCACTTTTACAAGTTGATTGTACTGAAAAGTGTGTTGGCAGTGCCTGTACACAACCATCATATAATGATAAAAATCCATCCAGTGATTTTTTTTTTATCTCCTTATGTTTTCCCATCTCAAATCAAGCCGTTCGACCGTGTGACGTCACACGGTCGGACGCCCCTCTCACGACTGTTAATTGACAGCAGCGTTTCAACACAGACCCGCCCTCGCTCGTGAGCGAGCTGTCTGTCATCATAGTCCGCCATTGTTGATACGCTGGAGCAGAATGGCGTCTAAGCGATTGTGGTGTTCTGTTCTTGGGTGTAATAAGGCACACAGCAGTCATTTTGATGTTCCTAAATCCGAACCGCTGAAGACGCAGTGGCTGAGTTTTGTTTTCGAAGGGAATATTCCCCACCAGGGCCTGAAATTAACACCCGACCACACGCCAAATGCGGGTGAATTCTGCAATTGGCGGGTAACACTGTCAATCTACCTGCCACATTGGCAGGCAGCCAATGAGAATCGACCCTTCGCGGGGAGTTTGATTGACAGGCGATCTGGCCAATCATAATCCGCCGAATCCGCCTTTTTTTTTGTCCGACAAAGCAGTCACGAGAGTTCAACGTTGGAGGATTTGAACTTGAAAAAACGGAGTGTACTGAGTAAGCCTACTGATATCTTTCCGCAGTTAAAACTACATTCCTTCTTATGTTCATTCATGTTTATTTGATGCAATAAATTAACTAGAAGGAAGAGATGATCGGTTCACGAGCAGCTTTAACTTGAGGCACCACAGCGATCTGTCAAGATACATTACAGAGCCACAAAACGGTATTGTCTAAATTTCTTTAAAAATGACCAAATTTTAACATTGAGACTTTGTTTAATATCAAAAGTAACCACTGTCTTGTCTGTCAGCGTGTTGTCAGTGTCCTCTCTGCTGCGCGATGTGTTTTTCATTGCGTGAGATCATGGTTTGGCGTGAGCGCGGTGTAGCTTGTCGGACATAGCAACAGTAACTAAAGTGGCGAAGGTTTTATTTTTGTTGTGTTTTTTTTTTGTTTTTTTTTTTAACTGTTGTTCTTTGACATTCAAACGAAGTTGTATGTTTCGTTGGATTTTAGCTAAAAATGTGGCGGCACATTACTGGAGTAAAGAAAGCATCTGTGAAAGCAGCGCAGTTTGAGTGTTTCGGAACGTATATGTGATCGGAGAGAAAGATGCGTCTTCTCTGACTACGTTTGAATGTGTGAGTTGTATTAAACTGTTGGTGAGATGAGATGAGATAATGCAACGCTGACATAGGCTACAGTACAATGACAGTTGCACAGATGTTGTGTCCAAATGTCCGGTAGCCTACCCGGTAACTTTACCAGTAATAACAATATTAATTTAGTTCTGCTTAACGGTTCCTGAACGCTGTAACTAACAGCTGCCCAGCAATCAACACAGCCGCGTGTGATTTGTTTACATACGAGCTGCACTAGGTCTATATGTATTCTAAGAGTTATTATTACTTGTTGTATGGGTCTCGTTAATAACTTGACAGCACTTAAAATGTGCATTCTTACAAGTTAAAGAACAAATGTTTGTGCAATTCCTTTTTTTTTCACCTTTTATGAGGCCAAAAAAAAAAAAAAAAACCTGGCTGGTAAAAAGTCACTGTGGCGGGTGGTCAAAAAAGTTAACTTCAGGCCCTGTTCCCCACGATCAACGTCAATGCTTTCATGTTTGCGCGAATCATTTCACACACCAGACTGCTTTACAAACGAGGGACAGTATAAAGCTGGTTTTGCTAAGAAGCTGCTCCTGAAAAAAGGATCGGTACCAACTATTCGTGTTCCTGCTGTACCTCCAGAAGAAGTGAGTGTAACGTTTTATTAACCTTTATATTAATCTTTGCAAATCGCTAGCACGCTTCATGATGAATGCGGCTAAGGTTTACACTCAGGGTACATTACGGCAAGTTTTCTATGTACGACGTTCTCAATATAATTCATAATCCCACGTTTATAATGAACAACGCGTTATGGTTATTATGTTATTACAAACTGTGTACGCAGGTGTTAAAGTTAACGTGGTAACACTACACTAAGCTTACTTTAATTGTCGAACTTCTTCGGGGCCGTCATCTTGTTCCGGGTCCGACTCCGGTTCAAATTGATACGGTTGGTTGCACAGATGACTACTTTGGACTTCGACCGAAAACAGGATGTAAATACAGGTATTTTCGCTGGCTGAATTATTATCATTTTTATTCATTTCTTTCACATCTACTGCAGTCAGATTCACCGTGTTCACTCTAAATAAACTCACTCACATGGCTGTGCACTTGTAATGACAAATCAAGGATGTTAAAGCAGGCTAAACGCAGGTTTAAAACCTGCCCCATTGAAGTCAACAGGGTGCAAATTTTAAAGGGATAGTTCACAAACCGCTACGGTTTCGTTCCAATGAACTGCAGTAGCGAAGGCGACATCTAGTGTATACATCTATACCCGCCAGCGGGCGGGTATAGATATATACACTAGATGTCGCTTGGCTACGGTTTCGTTCCAATGAACTGCAGTAGACAAGGCGACATCTATGTATATATCTATACCCGCCCGCGCCGTCAGATCATTTGGACGTGTGCTGTTTTCAAGAGATAACAACGATATAAATACTGTTCGTTTTCTCACACAAACCGCTCGTTTCGTGTCTTAGGCCATCAATGTGTACTTATGATGGGGAATTGTTTAATTTGGACGATGGGGAATTGTTTTAATTTGGACTCTGTGCTTGTGTTTTGAGCCAGTGACCATCGACCTGCATTATATGACTGACAGACAAGAACGGTTTGACCTAAAAATATCAAAATTGAAACTACTGCGGAAACAAAGACACCTACATCTTGGATGCCCTTGAGGTAAGCTAAAACATATCAAAAATTAATTTCAAAGTGAACTATCCCTTTAAAAAGAGGATAACACGGTGTAGGCAACACCGATTTTTGTCGTTGTTCTCTGTACTGACAGCACTCCAAATGTACAAAAAAATGAGCTCAATGTTAAAATTGACCGGAGTTCTCCTTTAAGTGCTCTGTGAACGGTGTTAAAGGTTTCTATTTACATTGTGTAATGTAACCAATCACAGACATATCTGTTGTGTGCATAAACGCAATGGGCAGTTGTTTAATTTAGTCAGAATCCACTCAAACGGCTGCTTTTTTTGTTCAGCATTCTCGCATATCCTTTTAATATAACCAACAAAGTATAAACACGATGTCAATAAGAGATTCATCGCACAGCTTTATTGATTATAACAGGAGTGTTCGCATGAGTGCAGCTGTGAGTACCTCGCATTGTAATTGACAGCTTCAGTGATTGGCAGTGATCTTTGCTCACTTTTTCTGTATATATATTTTTCATGTGGCTAACTACACATAGCAAAGTTTCTGGATACAACTGTATTTTAATACAGACTGACAGTGAAAAACCATAGCACTGAACAAAACAGTCTGATACTGAAATGTGCCTTATTGCTTGATTGTTAACCGTTGCTTAAATTTATTTACTTCAGTAACAGCTTCATGAAATGTAATAATAACATTAGGCCATTTCATGATTCCTGTTCTTCTGTTCTGTCCCTAAATTTAAAACATCTTAAAAAAAAGGACTTTTGTTACACCATTTAGGATATGTAATACATTAACAGCCTTAAATTTGATAAAACTGAACTGAAGAGTTTTTAAGGACCCACGGGAACCTTGTCAGCTCCGCATCTTTGGAGCTCCAAGAGTAAATTTAATGGTCTGGGTGGAGTTTACTTACCTGGGTAAGTATGTATCTTCTCTGGGCTTCTTCCATAACCACCAGGCTGGCATTGATGTAGTCATTTTCTGTGTTTTCTAATTTCACCCGACTGTGGTCAACTAATAAGTTTGGAAAAAAAGGGAAACAATGTCGAATGCAATATTAAAGACGCTACATTACATGATGAGAAGCATCATGCCTAGAACCTAGGCGAACCTGACATTACTTACATGGGCTCACGTCTCTGTATCTGTTTCTATTGCGATTCTCTGGATACTTGGCCACTTTGAAAGCACACTCGTGTGACTGGTTGCGGATTTCCTGAAAAAGAAATAAATGCAAAGCTTCAAAACAACAGTTAAATTAGGTTATCATTACTGAGTAATTATTAATTCGATTCATCAAGTTTCATTTCAGTTCATTTCCCAAGTCAACTGCCCATGTCGGGAAACACAGGACAGGAAAAGCAAGTTTAAAGAGAAATTAGCTGATCATGTCGATTTTGACTGCTTCCAGAAATAGTAACATAATATTACTGGAAACGTTAATCAAGGAAGCAACAAGTTTGTTTAGTTAAGACAAACTCACTCAACAACAACCTACATTTATGAGGGCTATAAAAATATGCTTGTTTATTTAGCACTACAGGAGTGAAAGTTTAGAAATCCAGTTAAAAGTTTTTAATACTTCTTTGTTCAAGAGTGTATAGGATACTAATGTATGTGAAGAATAATACAGGGCAGTTGGATTTATAAGACTGTACTGTTTTTTTATGTTTACGGATGACATTTAGTCAATGATATTAGGAAAACGTAACAGTTGCTGTTTACAGTAAATAAACGTGTTTAGGTCAGAAATAGCTAACAGCTGTTATTCGTATAACATTCACGGTGGGAATGTTACATTGTTGTCATTATATGTCTGCCCCAAAACCTTGTGTTCCCTAACAAGACAGCATTTTTGTCGTTAATACACGTTAAAACGTTTTGATTTCATTCTCAGCCTACACTGTGTTTTTCTGATTAACAAGTATATTCATATATATATATATATATAAAAAAGTTAAACAAACAGACTCAGTTAGTTCCCAAACATGATGTCTAGATAGGCAGTTTATTGGATTCTGAGATACAGCTAAGTTAAGTTACAGTTTCACTCACAACACTTCAGTTTACATCAGAACAACCACCATAACATCCTGGTTTTGCAGCTTCACTTTCATTTGATCCCCATTTCAACAACAGTAAAAACGAAGAACAGTGAGAGCACACTAAATTGAAGTTAAAAAAGAGACAGATAAAGGATATAAAATGACATTTCTCTAACGGCTAACGGTAGATTGCGTGGCTCATTAGCATGCTAGCTGACTTAGCTTCACTTACTAAATAAAGGTTCTGCCAGCGGCCCTCTGAATCTATGTCCTCAAACTCCTGCTCCATATCTCCGTCAATTCCTTCCGCTTTAAGCTTGTTTTTTTTTTTTTTTATTAAGAATGAACGTCACAACTGTAGAAATCACTCATTTCTCGTCCTCACACTGAACCGTCAGAGAGTCTGTCAGTGTTTGTCCGTGTCGCTGACATTTGCGACGAGAAGCTCAGTGCTCTGCGCATGCGAGGCGAGGAGGAGAGCGGCGCTGGTCTGCTCATGCGCATTTCGCTTCAAAGCTTCCAAGATTTCGTAGCATGGCGACCATGTCGAACATTTTTACATTTGTTGGACAATTTTTTCATATATACTTTTATTTTATTTTATTTTTTTATATATGTGTGATGCTCACTACTCAATTATAATTTAAACAAAACAAACAATATATAAAATAACATAATATAATATTATAATATGAAAATATATTTTAAATGTGTAGGCTACTTAATACATTTAGAATAAGGCATTTTACAATATAGTCTTCTGTATTCAGCAAAGGAAAGATATGCATGTGCTTAGATAAGTGTCAGTTCAGTTTTAAGTGAGATGAACATGTAACTGCTGAATACCAGATATTTCAGACACGAAGATGTTCATCTGAATATACAGTATACACTCACCTAAAGGATTATTAGGAACACCATACTAATACTGTGTTTGACCCCCTTTCGCCTTCAGAACTGCCTTAATTCTATGTGGCATTGATTCAACAAGGTGCTGAAAGCATTCTTTAGAAATGTTGGCCCATATTGATAGGATAGCATCTTGCAGTTGATGGAGATTTGTGGGATGCACATCCAGGGCACGAAGCTCCCGTTCCACCACATCCCAAAGATGCTCTATTGGGTTGAGATCTGGTGACTGCGGGGGCCATTTTAGTACAGTGAACTCATTGTCATGTTCAAGAAACCAATTTGAAATGATTCGAGCTTTGTGACATGGTGCATTATCCTGCTGGAAGTAGCCATCAGAGGATGGGTACATGGTGGTCATAAAGGGATGGACATGGTCAGAAACAATGCTCAGGTAGGCCGTGGCATTTAAACGATGCCCAATTGGCACTAAGGGGCCTAAAGTGTGCCAAGAAAACATCCCCCACACCATTACACCACCACCACCAGCCTGCACAGTGGTAACAAGGCATGATGGATCCATGTTCTCATTCTGTTTACGTCAAATTCTGACTCTACCATCTGAATGTCTCAACAGACCAGGCAACATTTTTCCAGTCTTCAACTGTCCAATTTTGGTGAGCTCGTGCAAATTGTAGCCTCTTTTTCCTATTTGTAGTGGAGATGAGTGGTACCCGGTGGGGTCTTCTGCTAGCCCATCCGCCTCAAGGTTGTGCGTGTTGTGGCTTCACAAATGCTTTGCTGCATACCTCGGTTGTAACGAGTGGTTATTTCAGTCAAAGTTGCTCTTCTATCAGCTGGAATCAGTCGGCCCATTCTCCTCTGACCTCTAGCATTAACAAGGCATTTTCGCCCACAGGACTGCCGCATACTGGATGTTTTTCCCTTTTCACACCATTCTTTGTAAACCCTAGAAATGGTTGTGCGTGAAAATCCCAGTAACTGAGCAGATTGTGAAATACAATATTTTCAAATGTACCTTAAAATGTGCAAAAGTAGGACACCGTCTGATAGTGGTTGGCATATTATTCCAGTTATTCACTGCTATTGCAGAAAAAGCTGAACAACCAAAATTAGCTATAGTATTTAACAAATTCAAAAATGAAAAACTTTGAATTTATGATGGAGAATCGTAATTTATCATGGACCTTGCACTTGTGCTATTTCCTGCAGAATGTCTGAATCATCTATTGAACTTCTTACAAAGTAGACTGAACAGATAAATGGAAAGCCAATCCTAAACACCCGGACAGAGAGGCTGAATGAGGCCTGTACTCTGTGGAGGAGGGTTATTGTGTCAGAAACATGAAGAGGACAGAATTCCTGCACTTTGATCCACATACACGCCTATTCTAGAGGAGCTATGCTCTACAAGAAGTTTAGTCTGTTTGTTATTGTGACAGAATAAGTAACCGGAGGAAGAGCAGTCCAAGCTCCAGGATTCGGTATTATATCGAAATCTACACTCATTATCCCGTCCCTTACTAATGCTCTCATATGACACTGAAATATCTACATCATGACACCCACTCCACTCCACCTCCCAGTAACAGCATCTACACACACATCAACCAGACCTTGAAAACCATGCTGAGGAAGTATGTTTCCAAGGCAAGGACTGTGATAAGTGGCTTCCATTCCTCTTGTTTGCATATAGGGAGAGGCCTCAGGTCTCTACATGGTTCTTGCCATTTGAACTGCTGTATGCTCTCCATGTACTGGATGTACTGAGGGAGAATTGGGAGGCCACTGATAAACCAGGCAACAAAAACATTATCTCCTATCTGCTAAAGATGAAAGAGCATAGGCAGAAGACAACAATCCTTGGACGAGTAAACCTCCTGCAGTCTCAAGCACGCCAAAAAGAGTGGTACGACCGAACAGCCAGATCCCATACTTTTAAACCAGATGAGAAGGTATTGTTGTTGTTACCAACGAGTAAGCATAAACTGTTGGCTAGGTGGAGGGCCCCTATAAAATAAAGCGGAAGGTGGGCCCTGTGACATATGAGATAGAGATCCCATCCAGGATCCAACCCTCACAAATCAAGTCAAGTCACCTTCATTTATATAGCGCTTTTAACAATATGGACTGTTTCAAAGCAGCTTTACAGTGATAATAGGAAATTAAAGTAACAGAGATTGTTTTGGCTTTACAACTCTAGAATAAATATATTTTATAATAATTTACAAAACAGCTCGCTCTCCTTCTTTAAATCTCCTAAAAACAATGATATTAAGACGAGGTGGATTAATTTTGTGTAGAGCCTTGATGGAGAGCTGAGAATCCCCACCAACACCCACCTCTGCACTGCAGTGAACATTTTACACCGGATAATTGTTTCAGCCTGCAGCTCATGCTAGAAACCTGTAAATTTTTCTATCCTGCTTCCGTTACAAATTTGCTGGGACCAATCACAAACTGGCTGTCACCGTTTTGTTTTTGGGTTTGTTCACGTCATGTTTCCTTGTCTGTCATGTGATCCCTTGTAAGTCATGTGATCCTGCCATGTGTTCTCTTGTCTGATGTGTCATGTTGTCATTGGTTCATTGTTCACAGGTGTCCCTTGTCTAGTCATTAGTCTTGTGTGTATTTAAGCCATCATGTTTGCCATGTGTCTTTGTCAAGTATTCTTTCCTGTAACCACTGTTCATGGCCTGTTCATGGCCTGTTCATGGCCTGTTCATGGCCTGTTCATGGCCTGTTCATGGCCTGTTCATGGCCTGTTCATGGCCTGTTCATGGCCTGTTCATGGCCTGTTCATGGCCTGTTCATGGCCTGTTCATGGCCTGTTCATGGCCTGTTCATGTCCTGTTCATGTCCTGTTCATGTCCTGTTCATAATAAACTGCACTTGGGTTCTCATTTACACTTGCCTCCAGTGGATCCTTTACACTGGCTTATCCACTGGGCATGCTATTGGTGGGTTTAATCCAATCCAATTCCCTTTAACCTCTCTGATGCTCAATGGCTTCTTTAGTTTAGCAAACAAATCGCTCGAGTGGGTGTAAATACTACTCACTTTCTTTTTTTTCTTTTTTTTTGCACAACCTGCAAAAATCGCTCGATGCCATTGCTGATCAATTCTCCAAACCAACACGTTTGTTAACACGTTTCCTACCTGGAGTTTTCGCTGCAAAGTACGTCACCTGGATCGTGGGTCTGATTGGTTTAAGAGGACTATCCAATTGTGTACGGAGTCATTTGACCCATACACAAAAGAAATATATTTGAAATATATTTTCAGGATATATTTTGGAATATATGCAAATATTTGAAATTGGCCCAATAAATATATTTCATACTTATATTTAATATATTTTTGTTATATTTCAGAATATATTTCAATGTATTTGGAATATATGCAACATATATTTTTGACACTTTTGGGGACCCATACAGAAAAAAATACATTGAAATATATTCTGAAATATAACAAAAATATATGAAATATAAGTATGAAATATATTTATTGGGCCAATTTCAAATATTTGCATATATTCCAAAATATACTCTGAAAATATATTTCAAATATATATCTTTTGTGTATGGGGAACTATGCCCGTTGATCACACCTCTTGTGCAGTAGAAAATACACAGCATACTCCCCAGACTAATGTTCAGTCTTAAAAGATTGAGCTTGGTCTGGTGATAGCCAGACTAGAAGTGTGCAGTATTTGACTCTGAGTGAGACATTAGTAAAAGTATACACAAAAAATATAAAATTATACAATATATTAAAATGATAAAAATATACAATTGTTGCCCAAAGCAACAGCAGACAAGAAACATGAAAAGATGAGAATGGAGGTGATGGATTTGATGGATCCACATCAGAGAAAATATAATGCTCTGTGAACTGCATTGAATGATTCACATTCTGCTGCTGTTCTAGGTAAACAACTATTCAAATTAGTTCAAATTGATTCACTTCATATTACACTTGTTTTGTGTTTTAATTGTCAGGAAGAGTCATGGATCTTTCAACTTTTAGTTTGCACTCTTTTTTATTTACACAGATTAAAGTGGAAGAGGGACGAAGATCTGCATTAGGAGGAGTTGCGGTTGTGCTTGTTGATACACAAGTGCTTCAGTTTCGGATCGGTCATGTAGCGTTCAAGCAGCAACTCTTTTTGTCTTCGCTCCCTCCCGTTGATTATTTTCTTCTTCCTTTTCTTGTCCTTCTCCTCCACCCAGCTGAACAGAACAAATGGCACTTTTCTTTTGCTCTTTTTCTGGACGTTCACATTGTGCTGGGTCTCATTCTTGGGACCATCAGTAGAGGATTCACAGACGAGCTTCATCGTGAGCTCATCAATCTAAGAGGCATCATCCGAATGGCCTTGTATGGCCGTGGAGTCTCCCATTTCACTGGGTTCACCTTCCTCTTCTTTAAATTCCTGGACCTCCTCCACTTCGTCCGCCCACGCTTCCTCCTGCACCTTGCTGTCCTTCTCCAACCAAGCAAACATCTTTCTCGATTTCATTTCAGCCTCAGGCTTTTGAGAGCGTTCAGACTTGAGTAAGTAAATGTTCCGGATGGTCTTTCCTGTGTACTCCACATATTCGCTCTCCTCATCCTCTATGTCAACCAGGCTGAGTTGTGAAGGTGAAACAAACAGGGGAGTAGTGAACGACTGAGGCTTCCAGTTGGGAGGACGTCTCAGAGCAACGACTTCATCAATTGTTGGAGTGGGGCCCTGGACCTCCACACCTTTGCTCGTCCACACTTCCTCCTGCACCTCACTGTCCTTCTCCAACCAAGCAATCATCTTTCTCGGTTTCATTTCATTCATTTTCATTTCTCGGTCATTCTGGTAGAGCGAGATGTCCGGAGACACTTGTAACTGTTGGTGGTTCTCCCTCTATTGGCTTTAGGAAGGAACATCTGACTGTAGTAGGCAGAGATTTGACCTCCACAAGAAGTGGCATTAGCTCTGTGATCTTCTGTTCCTTCCGTTTTCTCTCCTTCCTTTTCTTTTCTCTAGCTTCCCTAAGCTCACTTCCTCCCTCCATTAACTTTTCCAGACTGTGGACGACCTAACAGCAGACCAGAGTCAGAGCTGTCGTTTACAGTTGCCATGACGGAATCTCCACTATGATGTCACGACTCCACTGAGTGAGAACTCTGAACTCAGCTCCAGAAGCAGCAAACACACTCTTTCACACTAATGGCACAAAATGAAATACTGACTGTTTCCAAACAAGTTTCCCAAACATTCCTCCCCATCCCTGAATATTAAACTGATATAGTAGAAATAAATTAAGTTCCTGGGTTTTAGTTTCTTATTTTTAAAAAGTAGGCTATTATTTTATTTTTCAATCAATTCATATTTCTACATTTAAATTGTTAAAACATTAATCTCTTAACATAATTTATGCACAGTGTTGGGTAAGTTTCTCAAAAAAAAAAAAGAAAAAAAAGAAAGAATCACTACTACTAGTTATAATTACATCTTCAATGTAATTAGATTACTACTAATCACTCTCGCTCA
This sequence comes from Rutilus rutilus, assembly GCF_951802725.1. Classification (NCBI taxonomy): domain Eukaryota; kingdom Metazoa; phylum Chordata; class Actinopteri; order Cypriniformes; family Leuciscidae; genus Rutilus; species Rutilus rutilus. The sequence goes on from NC_140216.1 coordinate 15,097,587, forward strand.
AAATTATTCCATTACTTTTTTAAATAATTCCATTACTCACCATTTTCTAAATCCCATATCAGCCCAAACACGGCTTCCTCATCCTCAGTAGAGAAGACTCTACTATGGTATTCACAGGCTATATTCTGTATAACATACTACCGTATTACTTTTACTGTGTTGACTGTATGCAGTATATATTTTGCACATCCACTGTATGGGCATTGAATAGAGAGCACTTCAGTATTGTAATCCACAATACAATGCACTACCACAATTTTTAACCTCTCCTTGACAATTTTTTTTTATTAGACAGCCAAGAGTTATTTGCAATCTATTATAGTCAATAGTACGCATGTATGCTAGTATGTCATTCCAGGCTGACAGATATTCCCATCACTGCTATCTCATATGAGCTTCATGCTCATTGGATACTTTTCAACCAATCATAATGCTTGTAGTCACTTGCCCATGAAATCTCTGTAATTTTGCTAATGTGACCTCAGCTTTACAGTGTCTCATTGCTCTTGCTGTGTGTGTTCAGATCCTGCAAACTGGTCAGGAGATTATGGAGCTGGACACTAGTGGTTTCGCCACACAGGGTCCCACTGTGTATTCAGGCAACATCGGAGACAATAAATACATCATCCAGGTGTCTCCTATGGGCATCAGACTGCTAGAGGGAGGTAAGGGAGCACATCATCAGTGTATTTTTTTAACTATGATCATATGATGGATGACCTGTATTTCATCTGGTCTCTGTTTCTTCTTGCACTCAGTGACACAGCTCCACTTTATACCTGTGGACCTGGGCTCTCCCATAGTGCACTGCTCTGTGGCCGATCCTTACGTGGTCATCATGACAGCAGAGGGAGTGGTCACCATGTTTGTGTTGAAGAGTGACTCATAGCCTACATGGGGAAGAGCCACCGCCTGGCACTGCAGAAACCACAAATCCACACGGTAGGGATGGGACGATTACCGGTTTCACTATAAACCACGATAAAATGTACTGACGGTTAGTATTATCGTTTAAAATTTAATTATCATTAAAACCGTATTTGATTATCGCGATTTTAATAACTCACTGTAAATCCTGTACAGCCAGCAACAGTCTGACGCAGGCGCAGCATGCAATGTTTTTTTTTCTTTCTTTTTTTCTTTTTTATTCGGGAAGGAATGGCGGAAGGCAGTGACCGTGCTCAGGAGATTTTTCAGCCTTTTAAGAGGACCAAATCTGAGGTGTGGTCATATTTTGGCTTTTACAAAAGTCCTGAGTGAAACTTAATCGAGGATGGTCACTACAATAAACACTTCAAATCTGCCGCGTCGTCTTGTGTGACCATCAACAACTGTTCATAGCGAACGCAAGGCAAGTTAACTTTGACCTCAATACCAAAACTACGTCTGGGAAATAACTTGATTGGGCACAAAAATGTTGTTTTGAGTTGAAATATTTTATCTCACTCACTTGAAATAAACGTGAAGCTTCCGCGAAGAAAAGTTCGCAACAAGTGGCTTTCAGCCAAAGACAATCGATCAAGTTCAAACAAGACTATTAAGAGTGACATTTAAGGGATAATAATGTATATCATTGTACACTTATTACACCGATTTTTTTTTTTTTTTTTTTTTTTTTTTTTTTTTTTTTAACCACATAATTACGGCCGGGGACATATTGAATTGAGATTAATGTTTTAAATCTTTCCTGTTTATAAATCCATTTTTAACAGCGTACAAAACAATCGTCCAAAAACGGAGACGCAAGACGGCAAGTTGTATTTGAATGAAACGAGAGAGCGCGTCCGTTGCGATCGCGATACATGGATGTGCGCTGTGTTATAATGCGTTGCTATTGACGACGGTCATACTCATTATAAGGAAGGAAATGCCACAGAATATAATCTTGCTTAAAAAAGTGCATATAGCTGCTTGTTTTATTTATTGTTTGCTGATTTTCAAATATTAAACTGTTTTTAGTGTGAGCGTCAGTTCTTTTTGAACACTTTCATCTCGTTTTAACGATAATCACGATCATTTTGGTCACTATAATCGTGATATGAAATTTTCATACTGTCCCATCCCTACCACATGGTCAGTCCATGCAGATATCTCACCATTCAAAAGTTTGGGGTCACTAAGATTTTTTTAAATACTTTTGAAAGAAGTCTCTAATGTTCACCAAAGTTGCATTTATTTGATCAAAAATACAGTTAAAAAATAAATATTGTGAAGTATTATTACAATTTAAAATAAATTCTGTGTCTTTCTATTTAAATATATTTTATAATGTGATGACAAAGCTGAATTTTCAGCATCATTACTCCAGTCTTCAGTGCGACATGATCCTTCAAAAATCATTCTAATAAGATGATTTGCTGCTCAATAAACAATTTGTGTTATTATCAGTGTCAAACAGTAGTGCTGCTTAGCCTAATATTTTTGTGAAAACTGATCATTTTGTTCAGGATTCTTTAATGAATAGGAAGTAAAAAAACAACAACATTTATTTGAAATAGAAATTCTTGTGTCATTATAATTTCCTTTACCATCACTTTTGATCAAATTAATGCATATTTGCTGAATAAAAGTATTCATTTCTTTAAAAAAATCGTACTGACCCCAAACTTTTGAACAGTACTGTATTTTATGCTGAACTCATGAAATGTATTTTCTGAAAAACTATTTTACCTCTAAATCTAAAGCAAATAAATCGTTGCTGATCATTAGCGAAAAAGATGCGTCTTCAGCCATTTCTTGAAAATGGCAATGGATTCAGCATATATTGGATTTTGTTAATACTAATTTGATTTGATTGTTAATAGCCATACTTTTTATTCGGATTGAATTTATTGATTAAATGTAAGAATCTGACATAAGAGGACACCACCTGTTCATCTCTGGCTTTATTGCTCAGTGTTATTTCAGAGTTTTTATCTTCTCTCAACCGAGAGAGCACATCCTGTATTTTATTGTACAATTTCTAATGTTACCTCTAAACTTTGACTAGGCTAGGCATGTTGCATATTGTTCTAGGAACGTCAAAGCATATTTAAATTTTTGTGTATTTTGTGCTACTCCATAATGATGTTCTAGTTGAGGTCATCTGTAGCGTTGGCAGGGCCCCAACACAAGGTCAAGCACCGGAAATGATCCGGAGATGGAGGAAGATTCTAGTGGTATGAATACAGAAGAAATGATTGTAGTAAAATTGCCCATCGCAAGAGAAAGAAAACTTGTAGAAATTAATCAGGAACTGATAGTGAAAAAGGCAGGATGCCGACATGGACAAGCAAGGAGGATTTTAAGGGACTAATGAAGTTTGCGGATAGTAATAATGTGATCAATCCACTAAAACTTACCAAGGCATTAAAAAAAGCAGTAGGTGATAAAAACAGCAGAAAGTGGCACACTTTGCTTGGACAATCGGTGAGTTGTACAGTGCAGAGTAAGAGAGCATGTTTAAGGGGAGTAATCTTTGGAATTTCAATTGAAGTATCCACCGATACAGTAAAGAGCAACACACCGGGGGTACATTTACATTTAATCATTTAGAAGACGCTTTTATCCAAAGCAACTTACAAATGAGGAGAGCAATAGAAGCAATTCAACTAACAATATGCAAGTGCTGTGACCCTTCCCAGTTTGGTATACTTATTTCCCCCCCCAAAATGATATAGAATAGAATAGAAAATAACGTATTAGTATTAATGGATCAAGTAATGGGTTGAGTTAGGTAGGTCATTCCACCAGCAGGGAACAGTCAAAGTGAATGTCTGTGAGATTGATTTTGTACCTCTTTGAGATGGCACCACGAGGCGACGTTCACTTGCAGAATGCAAGCTTTTGGATGGCATGTAAGTCTGGAGTAATGAGTTTAGGTAAAAAGGAGCAGTGGTTGTTCTGTAGGCAAGCATCAGTGCCTTGAATTTGATGCGAGTGGCAATTGGCAACCAGTGCAATTTTGTGAGGAGAGGTGTGACTTGAGCTTGTTAAAGACCACTCTTGCCGCAGCGTTCTGGATCAGTTGCAGAGGTTTGACAATGCAAGCTGGAAGACCTGCCAAGCCAGCACGCGAACACAGTGCTGGCTTTGGGAGATGCGTGGTGCATAGGGATGCTGTAAAAATCCAGAACGTTATGGATTCAAGAGGGAATATCATATGCAGAGGTAGTTAAAAAGGTGAAACGGATGGAAGATGATCAAGGAAAGGAACTAACAGACTCCAGTAAACTGCCATCGCAACATAGATTAAATGAAGACTTCTTACAAGTTGGAAAAGTTGAGTTCATGACATTTTTAGCTGAGGTAGGCTAATAAATGAGGTTTGCTGCACAAACTGAAAGCAGAACTAAGAGCATCAAAATCATAATTTTGGCAGCTGAAAAACATCTAGTTTGAGGGAATCACTCTGGAACAAGTAAATGAAAAACTGAAGGGTCAAGTAGTAGATTCTCAGCACAGGCAACATGTGGAGGCTCTTAATGGTATTATAGTATTACAGTGGAATGCATGAAGTTTAATCACAAATGGGCAAGAGTTTAAAAAGGTAATAGAAGATAAGGAATATAAACCTCGTGTTATACAATCTCATTTAGACTTTGTAATACAAGGATATACTGGTATTAGAAGGGATAGACAGACAGGTAATGGTGGAGGGGTGGCTATATTTATAAAGAATTTAAATACAGGATTATAGAATTGAGTGATGAATATGAATCAAAAGGTAATACATTTTTATAATCCTTGCAATAGGTTAAAGGTGAGATCAGTAGTTTTTAAAAAACACTTTTGAAAACTGTGTCAGACCGACTACCAAAACACACTTGTAACCAATCAGCAGTAAGGGGCGTGTCTACTAATGATGGGGAGGAGAGAGCGCTCAGTGCACACAGCACAGACGTTAGCCGAACGACTACATAAAAAGAGAGATGGCAGATGCAAAGAAAAAGAGGAAAATGTCTGCAGTACTTAAAATTAAAAAGAAGGCTTACGATCAGGCAAGAGGAAGAGCTCGTGTTAATATCGGAAGCTTACCAGCGCTGGAGAGAACTCAAGGAGCGGAAAGGCCTGACATCGGACGCCGACGTTGCTTTATTTCTTCTCGATAGGTGAGTAACATTGTTTAGCTTTGTTTCACAGAACTAACATTATGCTGGCCATTGCTTGATGCTCATGTGTCATCTTGTTTTTTTCATTTGCGATATTATTGTCGTTCGATTCAGCTATGAAAAAGACATAGCATAGCCTGGCGCTCTCCACTCTCTCAACCTCCTCCACTGTCTGTTTCAAGCGTCGGCTCCCAGAGTGTGTCTGAAAAGTAAGATATTATCCAAATGTTTTTTTCTCCTTTAGCTCCTCATTTAGTGATCGATAACCACCTAATCTTGTTAAAGTTGTATATTTATTACTATGACTGTCGTGCTCGTGCTATCAATTTGACCATGATAACTTTGTGGGTGTTGAGCGTCGTCTTCCACGTGAAACGGAGCTGAAACGGAGCAATTTTCCAGTTATTTATTTCTTTTGACTTTTTTTTTTGTTTACTTATTAATTTTGCTAGATCCGGTTATTACAGTATTTAGTTTCTTTATTTGATTTTCTCTAGTTTTAGTAATCAGTTTTATTTTGCTTTTATTTCTTGTTGTCTTGGCCTGTTAAGTCTTGTCTTGTGTTGTCTCATGTTGGTTCCTGTCCCGTACCCTGGCCGTTGATTCTCCTGGTCTTGCAGCTAGTCTGATTCTATGTCTGGTCTCATCACCAACTGTCAAGCCTCTGGTTCCCTGAGCTGGTGCCTTGTCTCCATCTTTGGCCGTCACATCTTTGCTGTCTCATCTCTGACCAACCTGTTCTCCAGTTTAGGGATGTCCCGATACCACTTTTTCACTTCCGATACCGATACCGATGCCGCAGCTTTGGCTATTTGCCGATACCGATATCAATCCGATATTTTTATTTTATTCTTGAACTAATACTAATAATAATAAAATATAATGGAAGCACTTTGCTCAATAAGCCACATAAAAACATCTCACTCAAATGGAGAACAAATACTTCTCCAGTATATAGTCCACAACAACAGTTGATAATGAAAGACTGCCAGCCTTTATTCAAGACCTTGAGATATGTTTGGTAACCTGAATGAATTGAAAATTAATTTGCTATATTTCAGATCAATATATTTGTTTCCTTAAAATTTTAAGTAACTTTAACTTTATTCTCATTTAACTTTTTTATTCAATGTAGAATGTGTAACTTAAAAATAAACAGATTAGTGCTCTGTTTTAGGACAAGAAATGAAAACCAATGCAATGATGAATGTCCAAAAGATGAGATCATTTTTGCTTTTAAACAGCGTGTGTGTGTGTGTGTGTGTGTGTGTGTGTGTGTGTGTGTGTGTGATTTTGGTTGGGTGACAGTTACAGTTTGACAAGAGTTTACAGTTTGACAAAAGCACAATGTTGTGTTTTACACAAATATAAGTAGGCTAAACACTTTTTGCAGTTTTAATGATGTCCTGTATGAAAATGACGGAGTATGTTTTTATGTTTCGTTTCCACTGTTCGATCGCGCCCGTGCCTCTCTCTCTCTCTGACACACACACACTCCAGCATTGCAATCTTGACATCGCAGCCTGTTCATTTTGCTGCGTTCACACCAAACGCGAATAGAGTGTCAAATTTGCGTCTATCGCGTCTAGTTCGATGCTTGAACAGTTTGAATCCATTCGCGCGTCCAAAGCGAATAGGACGCGCCGCGCGCGTATATGATAAAGTAAAGGCCTCATTATAGCCTACTTCTGCGTCGGACCTACGCCGGAGCCTATACGCCGTAGGCAACGTGTTGGTTTTAATTTATACTTCTGTGTCGTTGTCCGCGCTGACGCGCACCTAGGGAGCATGTGAAACCCCGAGGGAGGGGTTCTGGCACTGGCAGACCAATCACAGCGCTTGTGTCCGCGTAGAATTGACGCGTTGTTACATTTTTGGAGAGGTGCACGTCAGGGTACGCCGTAGGGTACACGCGCTACACACAGCCTACGACGTAGCTACGGCGGCAGTTCGACGCAGAAGTATAAATAGGCCTTAAGCGTTTGAAGCGATATAGACGCGCGTTCAGAGCTAAGGCGGGCTACAGATTAGGTGTCCCTAAAGAACCCGCATATGCGCGTATCTAACAGTAACGTTAGTTCCGTATTACATTAATTAATGTGCACGCGAGATTTATTTATTTTAAAATCCATGCACCGAACGTACGTTCAGTATACGAATATGTACCGTTTCACCCCTAATGGGTATTGGATCATAGGTATCGGATAATTTTTTTTCTCCCCTCCGATATCCGATCTAGCATTTTGGGCCAGTATCGGCACGATACCGATGCCGTGGATCGGATCGGGACATCCCTACTCCAGTTGTGTGCCCTCGACCCGAAAAACACCCCTTGCTTATTCTGCATCTGGGTCCTTCCTCTCAGAATTCTTGACACAAGGCATCATAAATGATTACCCAAACCAAGACTGAAAAAATAAAATATGAGCTATAACTCAAGTGGACATGTGGTATCAAGTTTCACATGCATTGTTCCATTATCCCATCGCCCTTATTTCATATATGCTCACTTTATTCTTTACAACAGAACTGTAGAATAAGAGTTCTGCTGAGTAAAATGTTCCCAACATCCCATTCATTTATACATGTCACAATAAAAAGTCACTTCTCAAATCTTTGCTCACATTAAGTTATACTCCCTTTCTGGCACTCACCTTCCTCTTTCATTCTAACTCTCCCATCTCTTGTTCCACCCAATAATCACACACAGAGCCTGAAAAATGCAGTGTTACAATACTGAATCTAACACTTCCGTCTATGCCTTAAAGGCAAACTTAAACTTCCTTATTATTTGCCAATGCATTATGTTCTGTGTTCTATGTTAAAACGTCAAATTGCAGATAACTTAACAATCGTTTAGGACACTCCTACTGGCTGTGATGGTTCTTGAATGTTTTCTCACCCACACTCAATAAAATAATTGGGTTACACTTTAATAACTGCATGCTATGAATCATTAGTTTAGCATTAGTAATTAGTTAATTCATAATTTATTAATAGACATTAATAAGCAGTTTATAAATACAGCTGCGTTATTCTTGATTTATAAGCATATCTAATATGTTTAATAATTGTATTTTCATACTTTATTCATGATCAATTTATCATTTCTAAATTAAGTATTACATTATTTACAAACCAGTTATTTAGGAATTGTCAGTGGTTCATAAGATCATTTAGAAAGTGCAAGTAAATGATTAATAAACTATTTAAATGTACATTTATACATATTATTTAGACATATAGTAATAGTTACTCAGTGTGTTAATAAATGCTTTATTAACATGTATTTCTACTGTAATTCATGATTAATTCAGGTTAATAAAATATTTTGTAGTTTTCAGTTAACTATTTTTGTGAGCTCATCTAAAGTGAGGACTATTTATGCCTCTTAAAACTTTTACAAAGGAGATTTAAAGGCTTACAACAGGAGCAACTTAATTTACATTAAGAGTGGTAAACTAGATTTTGATGTTCTTGGTTCATTCTGACGCCGGTGAACCCAAGGTGCTTCGTGTACTTTGCCACTGCTATGTTGTAATAAACTTCATCTTTGAGATCTTCATCGTCCACATCATTTTTTCTTACAGTTACCTTGGCTTAAACGCTTGGCACGCCAGTAGAGTTGGTTACAGTTTTTTGAGTGTTTTTCTTCTTTAGCCTGGTGAGCCTGAAGTACGGCCACCGCCTCGTCAACCTGTCAGACAAAACATTTATGCTTTTCAAACACTTTGTTCCATACAGTTTCCATACAAAAACAACCAATCAGAAACCCTCCAACCTTGGAGCGCAGAGACTCCGGAGACTCCAGCATGTGGAGAAGCTCAGAGTTATCGATTTCCAGCAGCATTCCAGTGATCTTGCCAGCCAGGCTGGGATGCATATTCTGGATAAGTGGGAAGAGACGCTCACCTGCGAGAAGAAAATTAAGCATGAACCTCCTTTAATAGTGTGGTGTGAAGAACAAATAATCAGACAACTCCACGATCTTTACCCAGCATCTGCTTCTGTTCCTGTGGAGGAGCAGCGGCGAGCATGGAGGCTGTCAGCGGTTCCTGTCCTTGCACATGCACAGCAGGCTAACCAAGAGAGTCAATCAGAAGAGTAAACTCAAAAATCACATCTTTCATATGTGAAGGGATACATATTGTCTAGCCTGCTGTCTAGTCTTACCTGCTGCATAGTAACCTGAGGCTGTGTGTTCATGTGCTGAGGGTTGCGGACACTGGGTGCATATTTGTACTGAGGCACGCCGCGAACTTGAGGGGCAGAAGCTGCAGCCGCTGCAGTGGAGGGCCGTGGACCCATAGTCTGAGCAGCTGAGAGAGCAGTGAAATCAAACGGGTTTAATTCAATTCATCTCAACTTATCAACTTAAAAGTCTACTTAAAACAGTGCACATTTATGAATCTTAAAAAAAAATTCTTAACAAAACAGGATATATGGATATACACTATACTGCCAAAAGTTTTGGGACGTCTGCCTTTACATACACATGAACTTTAATGACATCCCATTCTTAATCCGTAGGATTTAATATGGAGTTGGCCAACCCTTTGCAGCTACAACAGCTTCAACTCTTCTGGGAAGGCTTTCCACAAGGTTTAGGAGTGTGTTTATGGGATTTTTTTGACCATTCTTCTAGAAGCGCATTTGTGAGGTCAGGCACTGATGTTAGACGAGAAGGCCTTGCTCCGCTATAATTCATCCCAAAGGTGTTATATCAGGTTGAGGTCAGGACTCTGTGCAGGCCAGTCAAGTTCCTCCACACCAAACTCGCTCATCCATGTCTTTATGGACCTTTGATTTGTGCACTGGTGCGCAGTCATGTTGGAACAGGAAGGGGCCATCCCCCAACTGTTCCCACAAAGTTGGGAACATGAAATTGTCCAAAATGTCTTGGTATGCTGAATCATTAAGAGTTCCATTCACTGGAACTAAGGGGCTAAACCCAATCCCTGAAAAACAACCCCACACCATAATCCCCCCTCCACCAAACTTTACACTTGGCACAATGCAGTCAGGCAAGTACTGTTCTCCTGGCAACCGCCAAACCCAGACTCCTCGATTGGATTGCCAGACAGAGATTGGATTGGATTGGATTGCTTGAATCACTGAGCTCCTGAGAGTAACACATTCTTTCAAAAATGTTTGTAGAAGCAGTCTGCATGCCTAGTGCTTGATTTTATACAACTGTGGCCATGGAAGTGATTGGAACACCTGAATTCAATGATTTGGAGGGGTGTCCCAATACTTTTGGCAATATAGTGTATATATATATATATTTTTTTTTTCTTCTTAATGCTTTTGTAAAATATTGTCACAGTTCTGTTATGTTTGGACTTTTAGTTTGTTTATCTTCAGTCACATGTCTCCTTTGTTCTAGTTTCCCACCACACTTTAATCACTATGGTTACTGATTATGATTATTCAGTCTGTTTCACTGTGTGTCATCATTACCCTCGTTCGTTTGCCTTTCTATTTAAGTTCCTGTGTTTATTCTTCTCCTTTGTCTGGTTACGTCAATGTATTGCGGTTGTTTGTTTGCCTGCCTGGTTTGGGATTTCCTTCTGTGTGGACCATTAAAGCCTCCTGACCCTGACCCTGACCCTGACCCTCATCTTCCTGTGATTTATACAACCGAGGTGTGACAAATATATTTGACTTGTAACAAATTTTCAGATGATACCAGAGTTAAAATGAACCAGAATAGTTCCTCTTTTTAATGATTGCATTTCTTAAACTTTATTGAAAATAATAATAATTAAAGCTGCAAGCAGCATTTATCGGGGTTCAAGCAGTTAAGGCCTTTAAGCACACAAGCATCAAAAGACATTAAGTTTTATTTAGCAAGCATTTAACAACTGCCATCATAGATGAAAAAGTCAATTTACAGCCAATACAGGCATTTTACCATAGGAAATATATGGTTTTAAAGCGTTTTTACAGTTATATCACCTTTTTGCCTGAGTCTTCTTATAGTCTTGCCTGATCTCCACCACTTTTATTAGTAGTACTCAAAGTGTGCCCATATATATGTGTTAGATTTGTTGTAAATATGTAATTCTGATAAGGAGTTTTAGACAATTATATTCAGTGGCGTAACAAGCCAACACCGGGCCCTTTAGTAGGATTATCAAGGCGGGCCCCTTGATGACGCAATTGATGACATTGATGACACAATGTCCGCGAGTAGGCTACCATGAATAGGGCAGGATATGATCATACACAGCAAATAAGAGATGAGATGACTAACAAAATCAGAAGTAGCCTACGCACACCAAAAAGAAAACAAAAAAACAACAAAAAAACACTGGTGACAGCGCACCATAACACATTGTTAGGCCTAGGTCCAAATACATAAAAAGATGCTCTCTTACATTATAGCGGGATTTTCCGGGCTTTCCTATGTGCAACTGCAAAGTTGTCGATTAGATCAGGATTGTGCGCACAGGCATTCTCAATTGACCCTTCGCAGGGAGTTTGATTGACAGGCGATCTGACTAATCATAATCCGCCATTTTGTCCAACAAAGCAGTCAGGAGAGCTAGTAGATTAACATTGAAGGATTTAAATTTGAAAAACAAAGTGTACTGACGTCTTAGCACTTTAAAACAACATTCCTTTTATGTTCATTCATGTTTATTTTAATGCTATAAATTAACTAGAAGGAAGACATGATCGGTTCACAAGCAGCTTTAACTGAGCCTCGAGTCTACAGCGATCTGTCAGACACATTAAAGAGTCACAAAACGGTATTTATTGTTTAAATGTCTCTAAAAAATTACTACATTTGAAAGGTGAGACTTTGTTTCATATCTAAAGTACTTGTCTGTCAGCGCGCAGTCTTTTCTCTGATCCGCAATGTATTTTTCACTGCGTGAGAACTTGGTGTGGTGTGAGAGTGGCGTCGCTTGTCAGACATAGCAACAGTAACTAAAGTGGGCGGGTCTTTGCGAACGGTCATTGACAGTATGGATGGGGATTCGCTAGTATCAATTCAAAACAAATTTCATCACAATCCATCATTGTTCATTTTAAACATGTGAGAGCATCAAAATGATCCATGGGTGAAATTGATTGGATTTAATTAATTTTTTTGTCAGTTCCTATTAATAATTTTAACATTCTGGCATTATTGTTTAGCTATTTACCTATGTTTTCAAATTTCCTTTGTTTTTTTGTTGTTGTCTCGATCAGACTAATGGCTTTGAAGAAAACCACAATTTTTTAAAGCTCTAAATGACACTTACAAAAACCATAAGGCGAAACCTGGCATGTTTGGTATTGTTGGACTCGGCAAGAATCAGGAGTCTTAGGAGGTCACTCCTGTGAAAAAAACACGGGCTTGAAACTTCTAAGGCTCCTTCAAGGCATTGTGCCAATGACGTATATTGAGTTTTTTGAGATACACCAATGTTCTCATAGATTATCATGGCACCCTGGACAAAGACACTGCGTGCCAATTTTCAGTAGACTAACGGTTGGGTGCGCTTATAGCTATTTTCATGATTTTTTTCACTGTTATAGCACCACCAAGTGGCCAATTGTCACGATTTTTTTCATGTCAACTCAGATTGAGTTTATGAACATGTGTCCCAAGTTTAGCGAAAATATCTCTTTCCGCTCACAAGTTATAACCATTTTATAGCGCCACCAAGTGGCCAATTGCCGTGATTTTTTTTCACGTGACCTCAGAATGAGCTCATGAAAATGTGTCCCAAGTTTTGCGAAAATATCTCTTTCCGTTCTCAAGTCATAACCGTTTTATAGTGCCACCTAGTGGCCAATTGTTGCGATTTTTTTCAAGTGATCTTAGACTGAGCTCAGGAAGATGTATCCCAAGTTTAGCAAAAAAATCTCTTTCCGTTGACAATTTATAACCGTTATAGTAAAAGTGGCCCTGGTGCCATCAAATATTTTGGTTCCCCTTATCGACCGTTAATTGAAATTTTGAATTTTTTGGATGATTATTGATTGTCAGACTCCAGAGAACATCCTTGCAGTGGTTTGGTTCCGATCGGGCGAAAAACCTAGGAGAAGTTCGCAAAAATAGGTTTTTCAAAAAAATGCAATTTACTCGAAATTGGTGCCTGAAGGCCGAGCAAATCGGAGATAGCCATTTTGTCCGCCTCGAGCCAAGGATTCCAACGATATAAGACACTTGATCCTGGGACAAACGGTCTAAGAGTTATGAGTGATTTTGAACTTTTGGTTGCTGTAGCGCCACCTATGGGCCAATCGGGGTCATACTCTGATAGGTTGTCCCCAAATTGAGGCCTACCATCTGGCCAGGTTTCAAGTCTCTAGGCCTTACGGTTTGTCCTGCACGATGCGTTTTACAAATCCTTACAATTACAATAGGGTTTCAGCATTTCATGCTTGAACCCCTAATAAGAATGAAGGCTTTTTGCCAGTTATAGCGCCACCTATGGTCCGATCTCCATGAAACTCTGCATGCTTCCTCACCATGTTCTGACACATATGCTCATCAATTTTGGTGAAGTTGTGAGTTTTCCTTTGGGATTTATAGGCTTTTGAGTGTATTTTGCCACGCCCCTTTTCTAAATGACCCTGTTACAGCCACCCAAATGCCAAAGTTCAACTTTTTTTTGATAATTATTGATCTAGAGAGTCCAGAGAATTGTCCTAGACTGGTTTGGTTCCAATCGGGCGAAAAACCAGGGACTAGTTCGCAAAAGTAGGTTTTGGACAAAATTCGACATAGCAGAAAATTTTCCCTGCCTACATCCAAATCGGAGATAGCCATTTTGTCCGCCTGGAGTCAAGGATTCCAACGATATAAGACACTTGATCCTGGGACTAACGGTCTAAGAGTTATGAGCGATTTTGAACTTTTGGTTGCTGTAGCGCCACCTATGGGCCAATCGGGGTCATACTCTGATAGGTTGTCCCCAAATTGAGGCCTACCATCTGGCCAGGTTTCAAGTCTCTAGGCCTTACGGTTTGTCCTGCACGATGCGTTTTACAAATCCTTACAATTACAATAGGGTTTCAGCATTTCATGCTTGAACCCCTAATAAAAAAAAAATGTTTTGATAGTCTTGGCTGTTTTGAAACCTGACGTTTCTGACGTCAACCTGATTTTCATTTTCAACCACAATACAACGTCTGTCCAACGTTGGAGATTAAATGATAACTATCCCCAAAATGCAACCTAGGGTCTTTTTGTTAATCTACCCGAGGCAAACTTTAGTTTAAAAGCATAATTAGAATGGAAACGCCACTTAAGTTTGACCGTATTTTCGTTTTTGGTCAAATTGCCTTTTGAATGTGTCAAGCCTTCTTAGTGTTTTAAAAATAGTGATTTTTGATGCTATCATAGTAATGCCCCAAGCACTCCCATTCAAAAGGCAATTTGACCAAAAACGAAAATACGGTCAATCTTAAAAGTGGCGTTTCCATCCTAATTATGCTTTTAAACGAAAGTTTGCCTCGGGTAGATTAACAAAAAGACTCTAGGTTGCATTTTGGCGACAGTTATCCTTTAACGTCAATCTGACGTTGGATTCTGACATCAACCTGATTTTCATTTTCAATGTTGGGTTTGGTCTTCTAAATGCGAATTTTGTCATTGTTTTCGAGCACACTAGCTTATAGATAACAGTAAGGCTAAGATACAGTATATTCATACTAAAAGCCAAAAAACTTTAAATAGGACACTATTTGAGGGAACAGCCATTTGGGTGTCCGAAACCTTTGTGGAGGTTATTGAGTGCACTTATTCAATCTCACATTCAATCCTACTACTGGAACTGTGTTCTAGAAATAAATTTGATATTGATATGAGTGTAGGCAGGCATAGATTCAGAGGCATAAGGTACTGTAAGTATTACATTGAACAATGCAACAATAATAAAACAATGCATTGACATTTACTTTAGATACTTAAGTACTTTTAAAAATGAGTACTTCTGTACTTTTACTTAAGTAAAAATCGGTCTTTACAACTTTTACTTGTAACAGAGTCATATTTGACTAGTAGTAGGCCTATCTGTACTTTCACTCAAGTAAGGAAGTTGTGTACTTTGTCCACCTCTGCCTGATCCAGCCAATTAAGTCCTTCAGGCTTATTTGAAATAGGCTTGTTCGACTTCATGCAGCTCTGCGCAGACCGATCGGCGGCTGACTTGAAGCAGTGTATGCTGGTTAGAAATTTTGTCTGACTTGAGACAGCGCCGACGCCACGTGACTGGATACATCTGATGCATCCTTCAAACGAGGCCGAATGAAGGACACGAAACGAAGGCTGCCTTCCAAGGATCCTTCAAACTGAGATGGCCTTCAGCGTCGTTTGATGATGTCTCAGCCAAAATAGGCAGCCTTCGCAGGATGCAGCCTTCCATTTGAGAAACACCCATAATGTATATTCCTTGCACGGCTCCGTGGAATACTTGATTCTGATTGGTCAATCGCGCCATCCAGCGGTATGTTATTCCCAGATAACTACCGCTGAAAACAGATAACACAGGCTCATCCTATATGCGCTATATGCTTGCTAGGAACGGTTTTTCTTCGTGGAAGTTTTGCATTTGGTGAGCTAATAAAATATTAAAACTCAGTCGAATCAATATTTTGTGTACAGTTGTTTAATTATGCCATCCAGTATCATGGACTCGCTCTCTCTTGTTTCATACAAACGAAGCTGTTGCCATTTCGTGACTATTGTTTTGTACACTATTGGATAATAAGATACAAACAGGAACAATTTCGATAGCTTCCGAGTGCCTGACAACTGTGAGGGGGGTGAATTTTTTTCTAACTCGTTAGTTTAGATCGTATTTAGATATAAAATGTATGACAAATAAGGGCGTGGTTAACTTTGATTGACAGCTTGATTGACAGCTTAGGCTGCGCCAAGGAGAATGTCAACATAAGAAGCGCCATTTTTGAACACAGTTGAAATATAAAACTACTGTTTCTGTATCATGAAATGTAGTTTTAAGAGTTTTTCAGGCGAGAATGTAGTTGTTTAAAGCTCAAATCTGTGGTTTATTTAAAGATTTATGAAAATTTTATCCAGTTGTGAGATCCAGACGATCACCGGGCGCTCGGTGCTCATGTACCCCGCCTGGTACAGCTTTTCCTCGGCTAGTCGTTCTGACGTTTGCCGCGGACTCTGACGTCTCTGTAGTGGTTAAACATGAGATATAATTCGTCTTGTCTAAATGTAATGGGCGATTTTTGGTCTCGTGAATCTATAATTTGTTCCCTGGGCAATCGGTTTGGCTGTGGGGAAGTTTCATAACTTTATAAGCTATTTAACTTTACGTATGTATGGTTAGACTACACTGTAAAAAATTTCTAACCCTCCCAAATCAAAAATTTCAAGTGACCGATAACATCTAAATGTTTCAATTGGCCCAAGTGAAAATCTGTACATTTAATTTTATAATTTACAGAATTTCACTTGGGCCAATTGAAAAATTTAGATGTTATCGGTCACTTGAAATTTTTGATTTGGGAGGGTTAGAAATTTTTTACAGTGTAGAGCGCTAACTTTGTATGTTTGACTGAATTGTTTGCTTTATTTGTATAGCTTCTTGTACCTTTTACTTATACTTTTATAATGGCTAATATTGATAAAACTGAAATTGAACAAAAAGAGACTGGGTTGAGTTTTGTCATTTAAAATTTTAATACAACGAAGATGATCTGTAATGTTGTTTACTGCAAAATCTGTTGTTTAGTACAAATGCACATATTGCCTGGACCATATTAAAATGTTTAATATTTTTATATTATTTTTAAAACGAAAAGAGGCAGGTTTGTGTTTTATATTTTGTTTTTTTTATAAATAGGCAAACGTTATGTGCAGTGAATATAATCAATACGCGTTGCCTGAACCACATTTGTGTGGCTATAATGTTTAAGATTTCTTTAAATGAAAACGAAAAGAGTTAGTATGGTGTTTTATAACATATTTCGTTGCCTAAAATATACACAGAGATAACCGGAGTAGCAGAGCGAGCTGAGTGACGCGCGCTGCGTCAGAAGGTGGGCGGGGTTAGGATTTCCCAAGATTTTCCAAGATGGCGCCGCCCATACCCCCCATAAACGGCTTCAAAACCGTTCTTCAGAAAGTCTATGGGTGACGTCACAGACGCTTTGTCCATATTTTTTACAGTCTATGGTTTGAACTTGCCGCCCTAGCAACTGCTTTCTCAGCGGAAGCTTTGCGTTTAAAGACTTGATAAAATATTTCAACTCAAGATCAATATTTCGTGTCTAATTATTTACTTATGTGGCAAGTAGCCGTGTAATAAGCGGGATAATGTACATCCAGCCGATTATTATCTCAGAATAAATCCCCTTTAGGCTGATGCAAGGCTGATCATCACCCTGTCGGGGGTTTATTCCGAGATAACAGCCAGCTGGATGTACATTATCCCTTACTTAATACTGAGATGCTTTTTGGGTAACTGATCATCCAAACAACATTATCTTCAAGGAACCCTAAGATGTCTTCTCTGTAAAGAAAAATTGCTAAATTTGTTAAAGAGGTGGTTAGTGGGTGTGAACTCATTTGTGCTGTATACTATGTTTACAATTTAAAACACTGAATTATCAATATCATTTCACAATTTGTGATGTGTTAATTTAGTTTGAGGAGTAAATGAGTCTACTGTCACTTACCTCTTAAATCAATAACTACTTTTTCTGTTTTAGTCCTCTCTGCTGCAATTGATGTATGAATTCAGTAATCATTTTTAAGCACTGTATTTTTACATCATATTTCAGTATATTTAATTACCTCTGCCAGATATTTGTTCAATCACCTCTCCGCAGAAATCCTCCAGTTTCTGTCTCAGTTGAGAAACAGATTTTCCTACATCATTATAACGGACAGTGATTCTAGGAACGTCTGAAGATCCAGCAAGGACAGGGAGAGCTGGGAAACTCTACACAAACACAAACCTGAAATTAAATTTAGCATAGAAACAGAAACTGCTAATATATATATATATATAAACATTGTGTAAGTAATCTTTAATGAAAAGTCTAAAGGGGTGCAACCTGGAGAAAAAGGATGTGATCAGGTGTTTGGGAAAGCTGCTCCAGCTCAGCGTCTGTCCTCCTCAGATCATCAATCTCCTGCTCCAGTCGCTTCAAGAGTCCCTCAACCGGACTCAGTGCAGTCTTTTCTCGATCTCTGATCATCTGTGTGACCTCAGAACGTCTTCTCTCAATGGAGCGGATGAGCTCAGTAAAGATCTTCTCATTGTCCTCCACTGCTGTCTGTGCAGTGTGCTGTAGGACACACATTACAATGACCTCTAACTGCTGCTCACACAGTCTGCTGTCCTTCTGTAGGACTGGAAAATAACTCTCAACTGAGTCTGAAACCAGTTCTTCTCCAAACTCACCTTGTGATTCTCTATAGCCTCTTTCAGCTCCTGAAGCTTCTTCTCTCGCTCATGGATTTGCAGCTGGAATTTTCTCTGTGTCTCACCCAAGTGTTTCTGTTGGATAAAACAACAGTACATCACAAAAACATGAGTGAAACTGAAAGTACAAATTGTTTTTGAGTAAATGTTGCATTTGTTTTCATCTAAGAGAACTGAATAATCATGTCAGTGTGCAGTGTCTTTCAGTCCTTACCTGTTTCTCACTTCTCTCTGCTGCAGTTGATGAAGTGTCATGATTTTTGTGTTCATCCACCATACACAGAATACAGATACACTGCTGGTCAGTACGGCAGTACATTTCCAGAAGTTTTTCATGTTTACGACAAATCATCTTCTGAAGCTCTCCAGTGGCGTCCATCAAGTTGTGTCTCTTTCCGTTGAAGAGATTATCATGTTGTTCAAGGTGGTTTTGACAGTAAGAGTTCAGACACACCAGACAGAACTTGACGGCTTTGTGTTTTCCTCCAGTGCAGACGTCACACTCCACATCTCCAGCTCCAGCAGGAACATCAGCATGGAGTTTAATTTTCTTCAGTTGCTCCACCACTTCAGCCAGCATGGTGTTTTTAGCTAAAGCAGGTCTTGGACTAAAGGTCCTTTTGCACTGAGGGCAGCTGTAGACTTTTCCCTGATCTTTTAGATTCCAGTAGTCTGTAATGCAGCTCATACAGTAACTGTGCCCACAGGGAATGGCCACTGGATCCTTCAGTAGATCCAGACACACTGGACAGCTGAACTGGTCCTGAGAAAACCTGGCTTCAGCCATTTCACTACACGCACACAGACAGCACAAAAGTTTCGTTTTCCTTGAACTGGAGAGCTGAAGTAATTTCCTGGTCCGTGATAGAGAGATAAAGAATGAGCAAAACATTCATAATACAAAGGTCCACTAGATAGCAGTCTTGTAAAGAAATGCTGCGTGAGCTTGAGATAAATATTGGAGTTTGTGAAAAATGTGAACCATGGACTAATTTGACAAATTATCTATGACTGTGTAATATGTCCTTTTCGACAAAGGTAAAGAAAACACTCACATTTTTATTATCCACATAAGTGGAAATTCTGTGGATACGTAGAAATGAAGGCATATGCTAGTTTGCGTAGACAGACCAATTTGGGTGCAAAAAGTGTCTTCATATTTTGGTTTACCTAAATAAATAATTCATAATATGTGATCTTATTTAATAAAAATTTCTAAATAAAAAAGAACCCTTCTATTCACCCTTCTATTTAAAATGTAATATTGAGCTGAACATGTCGATATTTAAGATTCAAGAATTGTATATATTTAACATGTATTTAATATATCAAAACATTAGATGCTTGTTTTGTTAAATGTGGTAAAATTGCCTAATTTTTGGTAACTCGTTCATTCGGCACCTCGGTTGTGTGGTTAATAGTGGCAGCAGTAACTCCGCTAGTGCAGTAGGTGGCAGTAATCCGCTCTCAGATGAGTTTCATCTCCAATAAAGCAGCGAGCAACGTTTTCATGTAAAAAAAAAAAAAAAGAAAGAAACATGGCACCGGTAGAGTTAAACATTTCTGCTGAAGTTTGACTAAACGCCTATCTGCTGTTTCATTTAGTGAATTGTGCGATATATTTTCTTGGTGGCGTCAAGAAGTAGTTTTACTAGAAGATGTTCGTGGCGAAGAGCATCGCAGCGGATCATAAAGATCTGATTCACGATGTTTCTTATGATTTTCATGGTCGCAGGATGGCGACCTGCTCCAGTGATCAGAGCGTCAAGGCAAGAAAACACTCTTTTGTGTGATCTGTTTAACTGCACAGGACTTTATAGAGACTTTGTCCAAACTTATATTGAGCTGCCTACCTAGAAAGTAAATCCTGCACGTGCCTGTGACACCCAAAAATGCGGTCTAGACGGGCAGCTCACCATGTTTTGAGACATAGCTAGAAATACATTTGACAGAAACTTGTGATTGAATGGGCTTTCCTGCAGCTGTGCAATACTATCCCTTAAAAAAAAAAAAACGGTGTTATGTATGTAAATAATAATAATAATAATAATGTTTTATTTATATAGCGCCTTTCCATTTCAGTTAAATGTGATTGTATAAACCATCATGTTATTGTTATATATGCCTATATATTTTTTTTTTTGTATCTCCAGAGTATACTTTATGAGAGGGTATAGGTTAGATTCTATGAAATTAGAGATTTGGTGTATTAAATAATTGATTGATCGATTGTATTGGAGACAAATAGGCTGTGTCTGTTAATCTCCATCACGTTGTATGTAGCCTAATTCAGTAGTAAAATATGTTCCAAAAATGGTAAAGTTGGTTTCTTGGCCATTTTTTAATTTTCCTTTTTTTGAGTGATTACCTCTGTTTTGGTGATGCCAACCACTGTAAAAGTCACAATGAAATCAAAATTCTTATTTTTATGGAATATTGCAGTATTTATAATAGATTAATCTGTGCACGTTATTAATTATTATTGTTTTAATTTGTACGCCCTCATAATCTTAAATCAAAATAACATCCTCTTCCTCTTGCAACATCTAATCTCTTATGACAGTGTTTACTGGCGTGAGGGTGGGACAACTGTCAATCACATCACAGCAATAGCAAACCACAACGACCCAATCAATTCCGATGGACAAAATCAAGTCCCACCCTACATTATTTCTTGTTCAAGAATCAGTTTCACTCTTGTGAATGAAATTATTCAACCCCCATTGCAAATCAGTATCATTGGCAAACTTTACAGACTTTCAGCTGTTGAACACAATGAACAAATCAAACCAAAGTAATTAAAATAGCTCAACACAATAAATGTTTCAACTCTGCAAATTCAAATGCATCTTTTAATGACTTCTGCAGTCTCAAAATTATACAACCCTCTGAATAGAATCCCTCACAACAGGACAAATCTGCAAAACTTTTCAAGGGCTTCATTAGTTGCACCAGGTGTGCTTGAGCTAGAACACATGAAATATCTGAACTGGCTAGGTTTGTTGAGTATCACGTTTTACTGCATGTTAGAAATATGGCTAAGTCGAAAGAATGGTCCAAAAAGTTAAGATATCATCACCCTTTACAAACAAGGAACAGGATACAAAAAGATAGCGAAGGCACTAAATGTTCCTAGAGACACTGTTGGAAGCATAGTTTGCAAGTTCAAAGTTAAAGGAACAGTGGTTACTCTACCTGGATGGGGCAGAAAAAGGAAACTATCAACAACAGCAACCAGATTTCTGGGAAGGCAGGTTCAGAAAAACCCTCGAGTGACTGCAAAAGACCTGCAGCAACACTTGGTGGCAACAGGCACTGAGGTTTCAGCCCCTGAGGTTTCAGCTTGCACAGTAAGGCGCATACTAAACACAAGCCACAGAGTTTTTGGGATTCTGTTCTGTGGAGCGATGAAACAAAACTGGAACTTTTTGGCCCAATGAATTAGCGGTATGTCTGGAGGAAGAAGAATGAAGCATATCCTGAAAAGAACACTCTGTCTACAGTTAAGCATGGTGGGGCTCGTGATGCTCTGGGGCTGCTTTGCATCCTCTGGCACTGGAAACCTGCAGCGTGTGAAAGGCAAGATGAATTCATTGAAGTATCAGGAAATCCTAAGGGAAAATGTGTCCAGGAAGATTCTACAGTGGCCATCACAGTCACGTGACTTGTACCACTTTAGAAGGTGGTTGCAGCATGCAAACCAACGAATATTACTGAACTGGAGGTCATTGCTCATGAGGAATGGGCTAAAGATTCCTCAGAAACGCTGCCAGAAGCTGGTGTCTGGTTATATATCTCATTTGCAGCAGGTCATAACAGCAAATGAGTGTTCTAAGAAGTACTAAAGATGCTTGCCATGAAGGGGTTGAATAATTTTGAGACTACAGAAGTCATTAAAAGTTGCTTTTTCAGTAGAATTTTGGGAAACCACTTGAAACATTTGTTGTTAAACTGCTATTTTAATTACTTTGATTTGTTCATTGCAAACAGCTGAAAGTCTGTAAATTTTGCCAATAAACCTGATTTGCAATGGGGGTTGACTTTTCTTTTCTCAAACTTTTGCTACTTCCGTTTTAGACTTTAACCGTGACAGCCATCTTTGTGTCATGGCCCACAACAAATTTTGGTTATACAGATGTTTACGGAAACCTCAATAATATTTCAGCTCGGAATGGTCTAAACTGCTTGAAACAAACTGAGAGCAAATTTCAAGCTATTGAAACAATTTCTTGTACCTCAAGGTGATGATACACAGGGCAACTTTTTGAGCAGTTGCTGGGCAATCTTGCCGAGCGATTGTTGCTTGGGCACTTTCCCATTGAAAATGGGCAATAAATTTCAATCTGAATAATTTAGATCGGTCGTGGGCCCTGTATCTCATCTGGTTTCCCGTTGACGGCAACATTGCCCAGCAATATTGCTCAAACAGTTGCCCTGTGTATAATCACCTTTAGACTTAAAAATTGACTTCAAATGTAATGATCAAGAACTCTCAAAGTTTAGGGTTAAATAAAGTGAAAATAAAAAGAAACAGATGGTGTTGTGATACATGGGTAAACACAAAAATTTGGAAAACCAAAAATGATCAAGCAGCCTCTGTTCATCAAATGAGATGGATTGACAGATTTGGAGCTTGGGGATTCAATTGATAGCAGCTTCAGATATGAGCTTAAGGCTGTGGTTCTTTAGCTTATTTGCATGCTTGTTATTTATATTGTTAACAAACATTTGGCTGTTGTGAACTGATCTAGGTCTGGGACAAAGGTGATGATGGAGAATGGCACTGCACTGCTAGTTGGAAGGTATGATTATTATTATTATTTTTTTAACTTTTATGTGCTTTGGGGTAAATCTTCATGTAACCCTAAACTGCATAACTGACTTTAGTTTTCACCCTCATTCATACCTTGGTTAAAAAGGTGGGATACAAGTAGATGCATAATTCATTATAGCACTTTTTTTTATTTTGCCAAACAAAAATTTTAAAGTTAAAGGACTGGTTTCACAGACAGGGCTTAGATTAAGCCAGGATTAGGCCTTAGTTCAATACGGACATCTAAGTAGCTTTTATAAACGTGCCTTAGAAAAAAAATCATTACTGGTGTGCATCTTGAAACAAAACAATGGCACTGACATATTTTAAAATATTCTCAAACATGCATTTTAATCTAGGACTAGGCTTAAACCTTGTCTCTGAAACCGGGGGAAAGTTTGTGGACCTCTAAAATAAAAAAAGTAGCACACTAAATGTGAAAATAATTAATTAATTTGATCAAAGACACCTTATTTGAGGAACTGTTTTAAACCACATTCTTCCGTCTTTCTGTCTTTTTTAGACCCATAGTGGTTCTGTTTGGAGGGTGACATGGGCGCATCCTGAGTTCGGTCAAGTGTTGGCATCTTGTTCGTTTGACCGCACTGCGGCTGTATGGGAGGAGATAGTCGGTGAATCCAATGATAAACAGCGTGGTCAGAGTCACTGGGTATGTATTATTAATTATTTATTTACAAGTTATTTACAGCCCTATAAAATCAGTTTTATTTTTTGGCCAAATTCTGTGTTCATTAAAGTTTTAACAATAATAGTGCCCTATTAAATGTTTTATCGTTTCAGACATTTTGTATTGTCTGTTTTCTGGATTCTGTGTTTTGATTAAAAAAAAATGATGGTAATCAAATGAATGCATAAAACTTCAACAATTGAATTAGTCTTTTAAAATGTAATCAAATAATTTCATAACATTAAATTCCTTTTTTGCAAAGAAAGTGCTGCATAATAGAGGTTTACTGTTTAAATTAAAACATGGACAACTTTCTTTTTGACTGGATTTTGCAAATTTTCATGTCATAGGCCCTTACTACTTGCTTTTCCTTTTGCTCAAAGAGTAGAGCATGGTGCTAGCAATGGGTTTGATTCCCAGGGAATCAAATGAAGTGAAAAGTATGGTGAAATTCAAGAGTATACATTGATTTCAGAGTTGCTTTTGAGGGTAACTTATGAATTTTCTAAAAACAAGATGGTAACCAATCATGTTTTTGTGCAAATCTGAAGCAGTTTCATAGATCTTCTATTCATTTTTTCTGTGCTTCTCCAGATTAAGAGAACCACACTTGTGGACAGTCGGACATCAGTGACCGATGTGAAGTTTGCACCAAAGCACATGGGCCTGATGTTGACCACCTGCTCTGCAGACGGTGTGGTGCGCATCTACGAGGCCCCTGATGTGATGAACCTCAGCCAGTGGTCACTGCAGCACGAGATCTCCTGCAAGCTCTCATGCTCCTGCATCTCATGGAACCCCTCCAGGTCTGAACGCCATCTACACACAATAACATTATGAATTTGAAAGAAGTATTCTTGATTGTCACAACTGTTTGTTCTGCCTTTTTAGTTCTCGAGCACATCCTCCAATGATAGCTGTGGGCAGTGACGACAGCAATGTCACATACAGTGGCAAAGTGCAAATCTATGAGTATAATGAAAATACAAGGTATGAGTTTCGCTTCATGGAATTTCACTTCTTAGTGCAAAGAGTTGCTCCCTTAGAAATGTTTCAGAAATGTGGGCGTTTCCTCAAAGTTAAAGAAAATATCCTAGTAAAGAAATAAGTAATTCAGAAAGCATCTTAACCCTTAAAAGAGGTCTTAAGGTCCAACATTTTTAGGAGTACGGACAAGGACTTTTAAGAGGCTTAAAAGGCTTCTTTAGCAGCGGAGAAAATGGATGAAAAGTGATTAAGGGAGAATAAATGTGTTGCACACAATGCATGTCAATGAGTTAATAAGACACTACACATTAGGTCGTGGAGGGATCATGGTTGTGACTGATCTTATTAGAGACACGCTAACATCTCTGATACAGCGCAGAAATGCCATAGTGCCAGAAATGTAAGTAATCACTACATTAACTACATTATCATATTTGGCAACTGGAAAAATGCAACTATGCAGCAGTTATGATTTATGTCTGTTACAACCTTCTATAAGCAAAGTGATCACACAAACAGTTACAGCACTTTCAGAACCTTGTGTGGCTGTTCATTTCCTATCAAATACGTTAATTACAACATTAACAGCATGGTTAATAAAAAATAAAGTATATACATGTATATAATGTGTGTGTGTGTGTGTCAGAGAGTATGGTAAAATAGGAAAAATTACACTTGTAATTTCAAAGTGAAGGCTTAGAATAGACCCTATACCTCGCATTTCTTAAGATAAATTAGGAGCTTTCTGGGAGGATTCTTAGAAGCTTTAAAAATATGGGCCCAGGTCTTTAATATCTATTTTTCTGTTATAATCATGTTTCTAATGGGTTTATGTTGACTTTCAGGAAGTATGCCAAAGCAGAGACATTGATGACTGTGACTGACCCAGTACATGACATCGCATTTGCTCCTAATCTTGGGAGATCCTTCCATGTGCTGGCGATAGCGACCAAAGACGTCCGCATTTTCAAACTCATACCATTGAGGTAAATATAGCATTCTCGGTAGTAAGAAAGCTAAGCAGTCAAATTGGTCATCTTAATTGTTCACACAAAAAGTAAATTCTGAAATAAATGTTGTTCCAAACATGTATCACTCTTGATCTTCTGTGGAATAGAACAGAAGAGATTCAGTATAGAACAACATTGGAAAAAAAACACAACATAATTCTAAGGAGGGGCCCATGCTATTTATTGGGACTTGAGGGTGGGATATTTTGACTTGGGCTAGTAAACACTTGGGCTACGTGATATATTGACATAAAATGGAATTGCAGTATGGCTTGGTGTGATTTTCAAATCATGAAGTCTGCAATTTAATTAAATATATGTGCTGCCGGTTTCACAGTGAAATGCTGCACTGTGTTCATTTATATGCATACAGCTCATGATCCTTTGTTTCAATGTTAAAGCTTAATGGTTTTATGTTTGAAAATAAAGAAATGAAAGAAAACAAAGAAACTTAAATATTAGTTATGTAATTTTACAGTTAGACTAAATTCAGAAGAACCGTGGCAACATCTCCAAGACGCTTGAAGAAGCCTACCTGTGTGTGTGTGTGTGTGTATGTGTATATATATATATATATATATATATATATATATATATATACACACATATCAGAAAAACTACATTTTGCAATGGCAGTTTTTTATAATATTGTGCAGCCCTAGTAAGCACCACTCACAATAGTATTGAGCTAATATCTCAGAACTTCTATGCCACCGCCTGTCAACGCCCTAGCTTCACTGTGCTGAGTTTTACATGGGTAAACGCCACTCATGGTTTACTCTGACTGTAAGAATCTTTTTGGAACAGTTGATTCATGTTATGTGTCT
This sequence comes from Rutilus rutilus, assembly GCF_951802725.1. Lineage (NCBI taxonomy): Eukaryota > Metazoa > Chordata > Actinopteri > Cypriniformes > Leuciscidae > Rutilus > Rutilus rutilus. The sequence continues at coordinate 15,124,411 of NC_140216.1, forward strand.
GACAGGAGAGAGAGCGCCAACAGCTCTGGTCCCACTAAGTTTGAGGTGCAAGTGATGGCTCAGTTTGACAGTCATAACTCTCAGGTGTGGCGCGTGAGTTGGAACATCACCAGTACTCTCCTGGCCTCCTCTGGAGACGATGGCTGTGTGCGTCTCTGGAAAGGTCAGCCGTCAACTCAATCTACTTCCTGCTGAGTGAATCTTTTGAAAAACATTTCTCAATAATAACTCTTTATCATTGCTTTAGATATTCTTTACAGTTCAACTCTTTTAATGTTTTTTTTAAATTATAAATGCTAGTGTTACTTTTCATTTTATTATGAAAATTGTAATATAATATTACAAATAGGTTTTAGCTTTCATCAAAATGTATTAACTTTAAAGTAGAGCTTCATGATTCTGGATAAATTGAGAATCACTCGCTCACTTGTTTCAGTACTGGATGAATCAGCGTTTTTGAACAAATCTCTTGAATGAATGAATGATTCAATGACAAATACATTTTTTAACAGTTAATAGTGATACCATTGTTATTAGAAGCGCCAAGCACTCGCTCTATTTTGATCGCTACCTTAGACATCAGTGTTTATATAAACTTTTAGAAAAACTCAGAAATTATACTGTGAGGTTGAAAAGATTGTTTGTGAAGCTGTTTCATACCTATACATGACAACTGTTCTCTCTGGGTCAGAGGCAGTGATCTGAATGTTTTGCTGTGGTTTTATTTTATTTTTATTTTTTAAATCAAATATTTAAGTCATAGCCGAATCGTTGTCATGTAGAAAAAAGATCGCCTGGGTGTTTTGAATCGAGATCGTGAAATTATTATTAATATATATTTTTTTTATTTAAATGTAATTTACATTTTTTTTTTTTAAATCTACTTTAAAGTCAGCATAAAATGGAAATTCACCTCAATTTTCTACATACATGTTATATGATGTATCTTTTTGTGAATGATTTATACATGCATGTTTTTATTTTTTAAATTGTACCTTAATATCATAACCCAATCTTACGATAAAAATGCCAGACTTCATAAACCCAGCCCTTTTAAACTTTAACCTCTAAAACTACTTTTAATTTCTGCTGACAATAAGGCTGCTCAGGCGGGGGAAAATTATATGGACTAATAATATCCCAGCCTAACATGTTTAATGATATACATCACATAATGTAAATTATGCTGTGCATTCTGGTTCATCTTGTCTGCAGCTAATTATATGGACAACTGGAAGTGCACAGGGATCCTGAGAGGAGACGGGAGCCCAGTGAACGGCTCCTCTGGACTCACTGCTGCTCTGAGCACTGTGGGCGTCCCTGGAGCTGCTCAGATGGTTGTTGGGGCGGCTTCTGCTGGCAGGTATGTGGCGGTGCTGTGATGTAGAGTATGACCCTCAATATAGTTATAGAATATAGATAAGTATTCATCACAAATGAATGGGAATGGTCTAGGGATGGGACGATTACCGGTTTAAACCACGATAAAATGTACTGACGGTTAGTATTATCGTTAAAATTTAATTATCATTAAAACCGTGTTTGATTATCGCGATTTTAATAACTCACTGTAAATAACTCACTGTCCAGCCAGCAACAGGCTGATGCAGGCGAGGCGCGCAATGTTGTTTTTTTTTTTTTATTCGAGAAGGAATGGCGGAAGGCTCAAGGCAGTGACCGTGCTCGGGAGATTGTTCAGCCTTTTAAGAGGACCAAATCTGAGGTGTGGGCATATTTGGGCTTTTACAAAAGTCCTTAGTGAAACTTAATCGAGGATGGTCACTACAATAAACACTTCAAATCTGCCGAGTCGTCTTGTGTGACCATCACCCACTGTTATAGCGAACGCAAGGCAAGTTAACTTTGACCTCAATACCAAAACTACGTCTGGGAAATAATTGACCACAAAATGTTGTTTTGAGTTGAAATATTTTATCTCACTCACTTGAAATAAACGTGAAGCTTCCGCGAAGAAAAGTTCGCAGCAAGTGGCTTTGAGCCAAAGACAAACGATCAAGTTCAAACTATTTTTTTTTTTTTTTACCACATAATTACGGGGACATATTGAACTGAGATTAATGTTTTAAATCTTACCTGTTTATAAATCGTCCAAAAACGGACACTCAAGACGGCAAGTTGTATTTGAATGAAACGAGAGAGCGCGTCCGTTGTTGCGATAACGTTACGGTACGTTCACACTGGGCGTCAGCGTCAACGCTTCCCATTGACTTTGAATGGGTGACGTCAAGCGTTGCCGAAAAGAATTGTGGATCTGTCGGCGGCGCTTCACTGGCGTTGCTCGCGGCAGAAGTTGAGAATTTTTCAACTTCTGCCGCGAGCAACGCCAGTGAAGCGCCGCAGACGGAAGCGTCAGCCAATCAGGATCGCTCTATGCAAATACAGTAGCCAGGCGGCAGCCAATCACGGCAATGAAGCTTGTTGTTGAGTTCCTGTCTAATTTCATTGGCTGACGCTGCTATGACCATGGCGTCAGTGCCAAACTTCAGCCACGCCTTCAGTCAAGCGTTGACGCTGACGCCCCGTGTGAACGTACCGTTAACGTATGGATGTGCGCTGTGTTATAATGCGTTGCTATTGACTCTATTGTCACTATAATCGTGATATGAAATTTTCATACCGTCCCATCCCTAGTCTGGTCTGGCATAATCATTATTTTTTTTATTTTTTTTATTTTAGGTACAAAAACTACTGCTTCACATTACTTAACTCTTTCCCCGCCAGTGTTTTTGAAAAAAGTTGCCAGCCAACGCCAGCATTTGATCATATTCACAAAAGTTTCATGGCCTCCAGATTATTTTGCTGTATGAAGAACAGGCCCTCAGCTTTAAAAAAACAAACAAACAAAAAAGTTTTATTCTGGCTTCATGCATTCCTTTATCATAACTTGAATGTGGGTACGATTCATTATAAAAAGCAACATTTTGAGCGAAAATCTGAGAAAATCACGTAGACTAAGTAAGTTACGTCTAAATATGATTCAGAATGATGATCAAAACATATCAAAACGTTGATTGAGTCTAAGCTGCACAGTCCGATAGCTCGTCCTGGGTGATATTTCATTCGGTAACATTAGGCAGTTTTGATTTATATTCTGTTTAATGATGATCGCGTTATCTTACATATCCATTTGCTTAAATATGATATCGCTTATTTCTGCTACTCCTTCGCCTGTGTTTTGATCAAGAGATTCAGTACTAGCGTAAGATGCGTAATAGCGCCCCCTACAGTGATAACAGTGAAAACAGGGAAAGCCAGACATTTCCATCAATGGCGGGGAAAGTGTTGAGTTCTGACTTTTTAAAGGCATAAAAAAAAAAAAAAACCTTTATATATGCATTTGACTGCATTTGCCATTGCAAGTTTGTGGTTTATTCATAATTAAATGTCTTAATTTTAACAGAAAAAAAGCTCAGCTGATGCCAGGCTAACGGCATAACATGCTGATTGGCTGCTTGCTGCATGCACATGCACAGGATTGGACAGAGACCTCATTGACCCCTCCTCTGCACGGTGTGATACCTGCACACTCGTCTAGCTACTAATCTGACAGAAGCGTGTGCTGACGGCACGATCTGTAGTGTGGCTGTTAAAGGAACTGTGCTTGTGTGTTCTCTTCAGTGGCACTCACCTGACATTGAGTATTTTTTGTATTATTTAACAAATTACACTAAACATGATTCCAATATTGACATTCTTATTAATTGTTGTGATGTGATGCAGTATTAATTATTTATTTTAATACTTACATTTAGCTCATTTTGAAGTTTCAAAGCATAATTGTCTGTGCCCGTTTCCATTGGCTATATCCAAAAACTGTTATAGTTGCTTTTAAAGGAACAGATAACTCAAAATTCTGTCATTGTTTATTTGCCTTCATGTTGTTCCAGAACTTTTACAACTGAGTTTCTTCTGTGATGCACAAAAGGAAACATTCTAAACCCCCATTTTAAACAAATGAAATAAAATTATTTGCACTTGGAATAGCATGAAGGTGAGTAAATGGACTTCAGGCTTTCAAAAAAACACTACACATGTTTGCGCTGTTAGTTTGAAGCTGATCACCATGTATTCTGTGGTGTGGACAGTAGAGGGAGGCATTGTATCATACCAGTTCTGCTCAAATTTTGTTCTGTCTCCAAATATGCCTTTGGAATTATTAGCATATTACATTTAATTTGTCAAACTAACTGTATTATAGTATTTCAGTAAGTATTTTAGGGTGTAGGCACAGATTGTTTGTGCTGAAACAAGCAACTTTTTGCAGCTCTAAAGCCTAGTATTCAATGAAGAATCTTTTGACCTGCTAAACATATCTACTTCCGTTAATAAACCATCACCAAAAGTTTTTTCAATTCACAATTTTGGTGCATGAATAAATGAGAAGCTGGCATCTGATATTTAACTCTGTATATTGGCAATATCCATCCATGAATTTCTTTGTAGTGCTGCCTCTTCAATTGGGAATTCAAAAAGAGAAAATTGAAACAGTTCTAGAGACTAATGCAACTGTCTTTTTTTTTGTAAAATAAAGTTTGATTTTCAGTTCTGATTTATTGAGTTGTTCTGATTTTATCTGAGTTGTGTGATCCTCATTTAAAGAGCCCTTATAAGAAGAAGTTGGTCTGAAAAGACATTTAAAAGAAATAAAATATCTTAAGTCAAGTCACCTTCATTTATATAGTGCTTTTAACAATATGGACTGTTTCAAAGCAGCTTTATAGTAAAATTTATAAGAAATTAAATTAATAGGTAATTAAAGTAACAGAGATTGTTTTGGCTTTACAGCAGCTCTATAATAAAGTTATTGTCCAGCTAAAGTTACATTTTCTTCCGTTGCAAAGATCATTAGTTATTAACTTAGGGGCTGCTTACACGACACCGTTCTAACAGAAAACCCTTAACGTGCTCCGGCCCAGTCATTCGCAGAATTATTTATCACTTCCGAGTAGCCATGTGGCCAACCGGAACTATTTTGACAACGTTTTAACTGTACAGAGGTAAAGGGAAGGGAAGGAGGCCTTCACAGGGGAGAGACTAGTTGACACTTTAGGACTGCGTTGTCGTCGTGTCCAGGCGCAGGTCCTTAATCAGATCTGGATACGGCCTGGATCCGGCGGACTGCGGTAAACCTCAGGATAAACAGAGACTTATTTTAGCGTAGACGCCATTTTTCTTATGATGAAACGAGTACATCACGATTTATGGGGAGTGTTCCCGGTTCCGGCTGACCTAATCTATGCAGCCCAACATTGAATTATAGAAGGTTATAATGTGTTATGTGTATGTTATGTCAAAGAGATGTGTTTTTAGTCTAGATTTGAACTGACAGTGTTTCTGCTTCCCGGACAATGTTAGGAAGACTGTTAGAGTTTTGGTGCTAAATAGGAAAAGGATCTACCACCAGCAGTCGATTTTGATATTCTAGGTATTATCAACTGGCCGGAATTTTGAGATCGCAATAGACGTGAAAGACTATAATGCGTTAAGAGCTCGCTCAAGTACTGAGGAGCTAAACCATTTAGTGCTTTGTAAGCAATCAGCAATATTTTAAAATTTATACGATTTTTAATAGGGAGCCAATGCAGTGTTGATAGAACCGGGCTAATATGGTCATTAATATGGTTAAGCGTGCAGGGCAACCACCCATAAGAGCATTACCATAATCTAGCCTTGATGTCATGAACACATGAACTAATTGTTCCGCATTTGTCATTGAGAGCATATGATGTAATTTAGATATATTTTTAAAATGGAAGAATGCGGTTTTACAGATACTAACGTGACTTTCAAATGAAAGATTGGTATCAAAGAGCACACCCAGGTTTCTAACCGACGACGAAGGTTTGACAGAGCAGCCATCAAGTGTTAGACAGTATTCTAGATTATTACTTGAGGACGTTTTTTGTCCAATAATTAAAATCTCTGTTTTTTCAGAGTTAAGTACTAGCAAATTATTAGTCATCCAGTTTTTTATATCAGCTATGCATTCCGTTAATTTTGTGAATTGGCAAGTTTTGTCGGGGCTTGAAGAAATATAAAGCTGAGTATCATCAGCATAACAGTGAAAACTAATGCCATGCTTCCTGCCATGCCATGATATCTCCCAAGGGTAGCATGTACAGAGTGAACAGCAATGGTCCTAGAACTGAGCCTTGTGGTGCTCCATACTGAACTTGTGATCAATAAGACATCTCTTCATTTACTGCTACAAACTGATAATGGTCAGTTAAGTATGATTTAAACCATGCTAATTCAATTCCACTAATGCCAACATAATTTTCGAGTCTATTTAAAAGAATGTTGTGGTCGATAGTGTCAAATGCAGCACTAAGATTGAGTAACACTAATAGAGAGATAATAATAAGAAATATTTTTAAGCAGCAAGTCATCATATTATAATGATTTCTGACGGATCATTTGACACTGAAGACTTGAGTAATGGCTGCTGAAATTCATCTTTGATATCACAAGATGAATTTCAGCAGCCATTACTCAAGTCTTCAGTGTCAAATGATCAATAGTATCAAATGCAGCACTAAGATCGAGTAACACTAATAGACAGATACAACCACGATCGGATGATGAGAGCAATTCATTTGTGACTCTAATGAGATGTGACTCTGTCTCAGTAATATGGTACGGTCTAAATCCTGACTGGAAATCCTCACAGATACTATTTTTTTCCTAAAAAGATTAGATTCGAGATCGGCCTGTAATTGACTAATTCTGTAGGATCAAGTTGCGTTTTTTTAAACAAACGGTTTAATCATAGCCAGCTAAAAAGTTTTAGGTACGTATCCTAATGACAGAGATGAATTAATGATATTACGAAGAGGATCTATGACCTCTGGAAGCATCTCTTTCAATAGCTTAGTCAGTATAGGGTCCAACATACATGTTGTCGATTTAGATGATTTAACGAGTTTAGAAAATTCTTCCTCTCCTATAGCAATGAATGAATAGAATTTTTCCTCAGGGAGACTACAATGCAATGTAAGATGCGACACTGTAGTAGATGGTTGCATAGTTATAATTTTCTCCCTGATATTATCAATCTTGTAAGTAAAGAAGTGCGTAAAGTCATTACTGCTGTGCTGCTTGGAAACGTCTGGGGTTGAAGCTTTATTTTTCGTTAATTTAGCCACTGTATCATATAAATACCTACGGTTTTGTTTATTTTCTTCTAATAGGGTTGAAAAATGAGCAGATCTAGCTGTTTTTAAGGCCTCTCGGTACGCAATCGTGCTCTCTTTCCATGAAATGCGAAAAAAAACCTCTTTTCCTCCAGTTGCGCTCCATTTTTCTGCCTGCTCTCTTAAGGGCCGAGTGTGCTCATTGTACCATGGCGTTGGACTATTTTCTTTAAGTTTCTCTAAGCGCAAAGGAGCAACTGTCTAAAGTGCTGGAAAAGAGAGAGTCAAAAGTTGCTGTTGCAAATTGCAATATCGAGTTCTTCTAAGCTATGTGGGTTGCTGAGGAGATGAAACTGATCAGGAATGTTATTAATAAAGCAATCTTTAGTAACAGAAATGATAGGTCTAACATATTTGTAACACGGAGTCGGCTTTGCAGCCTTGGCTAAATTAAGTATACACGAGACTAGATAATGATCTGAGATGTCATCACTCTGCTGCAGAATTTCAACGGCATCAACATTGATTCCATGTGATAATATTAGATCTAGAGTATGATTACTTATGTGTATCTATATTTAAAGCACCAACAATTAGGGCTTTATCTGCAGCCAGTACTAACTCTGATAGAAAATTAGCAAATTCTTTGATAAAGTCTGTATGGTGCCCTCGTGGCCTGTATACAGTAGCCAGCACAAATCTCAAACGTGATTTATCATTTACACTAGATAGTGTTACATTAAGCACCAACACTTCAAAATAATTATATTTGAAGCAAGACTTCTCAGTAATTCTGAAGATATTACTTTAAATTACAGCAACACCTCCCCCCTTGCCTTTCAGACGAGGCTCATGTTTATAACAATAATCTTGGGGGGTGGACTCATTTAAAGTAATGTAATCGTCTGGTTTTAGCCAGGTTTCTGTCAAACACAGCACATCTAGGTTATAATCTGTGATCATGTCATTAACAATAAGTGCTTTTGAAGTAAGCGATCGAATATTCAGCAACCCAAGCTTTATCATTTGTTAATTTGTATTATATCTTTTTTATATTTGTTGAACATCAGTTACATTTTTACCCTTAAATGGGTTTGGGAGTTGTTTGTATTTCAAACAACTTTTCGGGGAACAGACACAGTCTGTATATGATGACATCTAGGTGATAGAGTCTCTATGTGATGGGATTTATCTGACCTCAGTGACGTGAGACAGCTAGCAGACGGTCGGTTTAGTCAGTCTGTTTGCTTCCTGACCTGAGCCCCAATTCAAGTTTGAGTTCTAAGACTATGTGCCATATTACTAGAGAGAAGAGCAGCACCATCCCAGGAGGGATGAATACCATCTCTTTTCAACAGGTCAGGTCTGCCCCAAAAACCTTTCTATTGACTATGAATTCTATATTATTTTTGCGGACACCACTTAGACAGCCAGCCATTGAGTGAGGACGGTCTCTCATCACTCTGGCGAACAGGAAGGGGGCCAGAGCAAATTACAGTGCCTGACATCGTACTTGCGAGTTCACACACCTCTTTAACATTAATTTTAGTGATCTACGACTGGCGAAGTCGAACATCATTAGTGCCGATGCGAATAAATTGAATTTATGAGAATGAGTGAATTTACAATTAGCATTAGCCAGCACTTTTAAATTTGCTTTGATGTCAGGCACTCTGGCTCCCGACAAACATGTGACTATGGTGGCTGGTGTCGTTCCGTGTAATAGAATCGCTAATAACTAAGGCACTTTCTTATCACATGAAAATCCCTCTGTGCTGACAGAGAAGGCTATGCTACACATGTGACACGAAGTGCAAGTGACAATAACAGGAGAAGACATTACTCACTGTGTTTGTTGACTGATCCTACTTACCACAGTTGTTTGATAGACTCGTAAAAAGCGTGAGTGCACGAGAAAAAAAAAAAAGGACTGCAAGCACGAATGGAAGGTTAACAGGCTAGCGAGATACTAGCGTGTTGTGCTAGCGATAACGATTTAGATAAAAGTTAGCGATGTCAGATAAATGTGATATCAACATATATTAGATGCAGTCTAATATTGCCTGAGTAAGTTATATTTAGAAATATAAACAAAAAGGAATGATAGTAAATAGAGATTCAAAACAGAAAGCTATAGGGAGCATACAGACGCAAACCAGCAGCAAGGCAGACAGGAGCAATCGATCAAATTTAGAAATTTTGAAGGCCAAAAAAGTGCATCCATCAATGGCTTGGAGTTAATAAAGGCCTTCTGAAGCGAAGCGATGCGTTAGTGTAAGAAAAAAAAATCTATATTTATAACTTTATAAGCCAAAATAACTAGCTTCTGACAGATGGCCGTAAGCATTGTTATTCGCGAAAGAGTACCTGACCTGAGGCATGACGTATTGACGAATGCGAAAACGCAGAAGACAGAGCAAAACAAAACACCGGTCACAAATAAGAAGTCTAAAACGATCTTTTTTTTTTTTTGACGCCATTCACTCCCATTATAAAGCTTGGAAGAGCAATCATATTTTTTTAACATAAGTCCGATTGTGTTCATCTGAAAGAAGAAAGTCGTATACACCTAGGATGGCTTGAGGGTGAGTAAATTATTAGATAATTTTCATTTTTCTGAACTATCCCTTTAATTAATAAACATTTTTTTCACTGTGAACAAAATCCAAGATTCAGTCCCAGTCAGATGACATGACCCCTATACATTTAAAGCACAGACTAATTTTTTACACAAATCACTGTGTTGACTGCAGGCTCAAACATTCAGTCCTGCAGTTTTTCCATTAAAAGTTACTGAACAAGTCATTTCTTCTTTATTGTCTAGTTTAGCAGCAACTGAAAACCTTTTATTCCATTTTATTAAAATGTATTCCCAAACTAGGTTGTCACATACTGAGAGGCAACTTAATTTAGGCTAAATGTTTATTAAATCATTTTTAATTGTATTAATTTAGTCTTTTTAATTAAAATATTTAGAAGTGGAAAATGACAAAATCACAGAAAACTAGTTTGTAGACTTATTAATTACAAATTTTGGTGGATGCAAATAATGTCCCAATTTTTGGTTAATGAAGTTATGAAAACGATAAACCCTATTAAATCATGTGGACTAAAATTGCTCTTATAGTTAAGTATCTCCTTTTTAAAAAAAGATTCTGGTTCTGTTTTGGCTTGCCCCATAGGCTTCCATTGTAAAAGCATGTCGATAAGCATGTCTGTGGTTTTTACAAACTGAAGGATGAGCTGAAATGAACTTTTGTGGTCATTTATTAACATCATGTCTCAGATTCTGCAGATAAACCTTCATTGCATTGAAACTGGAACATTTCTCCTCCTGATCTTGTGTGATGCGTACCTGTTCCGGCTTCATTCATCATCATTCACCTTTGTTTCTTTGTTTTTCCTCAATGTCCATTTTTCTGTTGTTCTTGTGTGTCTGTGTTGTGGGCGTTTCTCGTTTCTGTTGCTTGTTGGGCTTCATTCCCATTCTGTTCCTACAGGTACTTCTTCCCTCATTTGGACTCCCCCAGAGCTGGATCCCGACTGGGCCACCTCCTGCCTCCTCCCTCCCTCATCGAACAAATTAATGAGCCTGATCCTAACCATGCACCTCAGCTACGTCATCGACACATGGTGAAATCCGCCAGTCAACCCACTGACATTTTCCTTTTAAATGATCAGTAATGTCTTTATGTCCACATCATATTCACCCCATCCCCCAAGAAAAAGATTCAACAACTGAGACATAAGCGAGATTTTTCTCCACTCTTCCACCAAGACACTTGCAAGTTCTCGAACACGTCTGGGGGTTTGGCACTGCAAGGACAATCAGCTATCCTTCCTGTCTCCCTGTAGCACTGTCTTGGGCATCTTACATTACAAACTCGGTCCACATCTGCAGTCCTCCTGCAGAAGGAATATGGCATGTTCACACAGGTGATCAGGGACCCTGAGCATCTTCTGGTATATATCAGAGTTAGTATAAGGGTCTTTTTAGTGTTCAAAGTTATTGTAACTGTGACCTTTATTGTCTACTGCCTGTAAACCGTTAGTGTCTTATGGACTCTTCAGGTGCATGTGCAATAATTAGATATGGTTCACTGAACAAGCATGAAAAACATTTTTTTTAAACCATATATAATAATATTTATATCTGATATTTTTTACATTCTTAGTGTAATGTAATACCTTACTGTAATATTTTTGAGTTTGGGTTACAGTAAAAAAAAAAAGCAGTTATTAAATGTTTTTTATTCAAATAATCATTAAGGGCAGTAAAACAGACGCTACTGTGATGTACTGCATAAATAATTTCAAATATTTTTTGTATTAAAATATTTTTATCTTCTAGTTATAAGAATTCGATTTTTTTTTGCGTTGTAGATTTAGAGAATTGTCCTTTTTTATGAAAATGGAACAATGCAAAAAAAAAAAAAAAAAAAAAATCAGTTCTAAAATGGCCATTGTTTTAGGAGAGTAAATGTTTGTCTCATAATAATAATAATAATAAACACTGTCAAATAAATAATTTTGTACTGTGCATTTTGTGAGGTTAAAACAGATTTATATATGAATTTACTCTTTCAGTGAAGTTACAAATTGAATAGTGTCTATATATCAGATTGTGATTTAGTTTTTTAGGTCCTGCTTTAGCCATCCAGTACTGAGCGGATCTAACAATTTGGGTCACAGTATTCTGGGTTTATTTTATTTTTACCTCTTCTGTCTGTGGCAGATGTAACTGGTCAGGGCTTTGGCCCTCAGGCTGCTGAGAGTGTGTTAATCAAGAGAACATAGTATTGTGGCCTGATTGCACACCTGCCAACCCTGTGGCCATGTCTGCATTGGGTTGGCAAGGACTCTCTCATACACAGCCATACAGTAATGGCAAACACACTTATTAAATCCCTGCCAGGGGGTTCAGTCATGGTTTGGTAAATTAGTTTTTAAGAAGGTAAATGACACAACACCTCTGCAAAATTAGCACCTCCCTTTCCCCTTCCTAATGCTGTCTCATCCCTCCAGACAGACTTACAGACTCAGAGGACTCATGCAGTTAAACTCACTCCAGGTGGTGATGTCTGGCCTTCATTCTTCACACACTGTACAGGTTGCTGAATAAATACCTTCTTTTTCATCCTCATTATTGTCTGTTATACACATATACACTCAAGTCTGTCCGTCCATCATCTATCTATCTATCTAAACACTATAAAACATTATCACAATTTTTTATTTTTTGTCAAATCAACTTAGATAATTTATGTGGTTCAGATAACATAATATTTTGAGTTTCTATTCAGTAATCCAACCTCCTTCATTGTATTAACTCAAATTTTTTTTTTTTAATCTATCCATCCATTCATCCATCCATCCTAGGCTAGGACACATTGTTAATGACGTTCGTGTGCGCACTCATTGGTACTCCTGTCCTGCAGATGTCGCTCTAGTGTGTTGCAAATTACTCATAGAGCGAGACAGAGGGCTGGACTGACTGGAACACAACGGGAGTTTGTGCTCTGCTGAGTTTTGGCCATGAGAGTGAGACAGTCAGTCTAGACGCTCTTGACAGCCTCGTCTGGAGGAGAGACACTTCCCTCTGCGGCTCTGTCCCCATCACGACGACACATTTACAAACGTAAGCCATTTCTATCTATCATATGGAGTTATTTGATGATGGCCCGGAGTGGTTCGAGGGTGTAAATGTGCTGCATTTCTGCAAGGAAAAAGCAATTGAAGTTGTTGCAGACAGTCGCAATGGAAAAGACGCGTTCATGTTCTTAAAGGGACCGTCGCTTATTAATTAATGCTGCATAAATGTTCAGTATTCCACCTCGCACTACTGCGGCGTTCTTAGGTTAAATGCGCGGTAAATAACGGGGCTGTGCCATTCTAAACTTTCTGGTCTAATATCAAGTTTTTATTTTTATTTGCTGCAAAGTCAGGACTTTAGTATCCTCGTCTAATTAAAAGTTTCTGTAGAGAAGGTAAAACACAGTATGCACTTAGAAATATAAGTTCTCTGTGACAGTTTAACGTCATTTTGTATTATGCAATATAAATATCAGGATGCTGTCTCTATTATTTTTATAGATTTGTTGTAAGAGGGGCAATAAGGCTTTTATGCAATGTTCCATGTTATGCGACAAAAACACTGGCACACACACACACACACACACACACACACACACACAATAAGATAAATCCTGAAGCTTTGCTTTCAAAATGTTTATTTATTAATTTTTTATTGCAGGGTTGTGTCTTTTTGGCATGTAATGGCGCTCTTACACTGTTATTCCCTTATAGGCGTATATAACATCCTCAGGGGCCAGTTTGAAGACTCATAATTCATCATGTCTGAGAGAGAGGTGAATCAGAGACCATGGCTGCAACCTCTTTCAGTCTCACAAAGATGCATAATTCAGCCCATACTGGTACCTTAAAATGTGTCTAGACAGTAATTCTTGAAAAAACTTCCTCTGTATCTTTCCTGGGGTCATTTTGCATGGCTGAAGTAACATAAAGTGGCATTATGTGGAGCCCCAGGCCCCAGATTCCCTCATTTGTTCCTAGTGATGCACACAGTCCAGCGCCATAACACGGATGTGGCTTTGTTCCGAAAACTAGAGAGCTGCCTGAGTAGGCACTATTTTAAAGCATCATGGGAACACTGCTGGTACAAAAAGTGATGTTCCATTTCAGATGCTGCCTTAGAAGGCAGTTGCCTTTGTAGGCAGTAGACAGCAAGACAGCTCAATAGGTTTTGGAACAGAGCCTGTGCTTTCCCTTTAAGCTGCCAAATTAAGTGATACTCCACACTGACCCCTCTACTTTCCTGTCTCACTCAATGTCCATTTCATTCCACCTCTGTTAAACACCGAGCAACATCATGGAAACTCTTGGTCTTGTTTAAACTCGGGTACGTGAGGTGACAGAGGGGGTACGTGAACAAAATGTTCACTTAATTTTACCCCACCCAAAAACAACATTAAAGTATTAGTTCACCCAAAACTGAAAATACTGTCATTAATTGCTCATACTCATGTCATTCCAAACCTGCAAGAGTTTCATTCATCTTTGGAACACAAATTAAGGTATTTGTGATTAAATCTGAGAGCTTTCTGTCCCTCCATTGACAGCTACGCAACTACCAATTTGACGCTTCAAAAAGTTTATAAAGAGATCATAAAACTAATCCATATGAATTGAGCGGTTTAGTCCAAATTTTCTGAAGAGACTTGATCGCTTTATATGATTAACAGATTGAATTTAGGCTTTTATTCACATTTAAACATTGATCAGCGAACATAAACAGAAGCTCAACCGAACCTGCTTTACTCACGAGAACGATCGTCATTGGTTCTTGCGGAAGCTCAAATGTGCTGCGTAACAAACGGGAATGAACCTCATTGTTTCTCGCACGTCAAGCGGTCATGCATTTACCAGAACTGATGTGTGAGTTGATGAATGTTTATTTGTGAATAAAAGGATCATGTAAAGCAATCGTGTCTCTTCAGAAAATTTGGAAAGCTTTGGTCAAAAATTGGTCAGAAAGGTCTCGGATTTCATCAAAAGGATCTTGATTTGTGTTCTGAAGTTGAAGGAATTAGGGGTTTAGAATGACTTGAGGGTAAGTAATTAATGCCAATTTTTTTTTATTTTTAACAGAAAATATTCATTTATTGAATATTTTGAATAATTGGATAACGCTCTCTGCTAAAAGTAAGAATCAGTTTAATAGATAAGGCTTAAGCCTAGTCCCAGACTAAAATGCATGTTTGTACATATCTTAAAACATGTCAGTGCCATTGTTTTGTCTCAAGGTGCACACCAGGAAAGGTTTTTTTTTTCTAAGGCACGTTTATAAAAGCTACTTAAATGTCCGAACTGAACTAAGGCCTAATCCTGGCTTAATCTAAGTCTTGTTTGTGAAACCAGGCCTCAAACACATAAAGGGGGTGTTCACACTACACTTTTCAATCCATTGCCTTCCATTAATACATATGCAAATGCAGGACGCTGGAATTTTGTACAGTTTGTGTTTTTATTATTTATGTCAAATTTGTGTTTTTAAAAAGGCGTCATTCTCGATCTTTGCAGTGTCCAGTGAAATTGTGCGTGCTCAAAGTCTAGTGTGATCATATTCATGGCTTAATTACACAATTTTTCACTCAAAATTGGGGAATAAATTCCTGAAATTCCATCTGAGCCTGTGCATGAGCAAAGCCTGGATCACTTCCTGCAGCTAATGTTGCTCTAGAGAGTCTTCTGCACTGATATGACTGTATAAAGATAGTGCTGAGAGGATATGAAAAATAAAGTTGTCCTCCCTGAAGGTTTGTTTTTTGTTGACCTGTCTGAAGTTGGCCCAGCTGTTTATGCTGGGTGCTGCAGTTTTTGTTGTTCTCTTTTGCATGAGTTTGTTTTTACATCACAGTATTTTGCCAGTGACCTTATATTGTTGCCATTGTCCACTGAAAAACAGCTGATAAAAATGCAGTCCAGTTTGGAGCAAATATACACAGTAATCTTTTTAATCCTACCACAAATATGTTGATAGCATGACTCACTCCTTCAGTGTATTTATGCAGTCCATTCATGCTTATGTACTGATACAGATATAATATGGCTGATGGTTTATTTGTAGCAGGATTTTGTCTTTAATTTCATGTTGAAGATGCAATGAAATGGTTTGCAAATTCAATGTGTTTTATATTTGAAACAGAAAAATTGGGTTTTCAGGCAATAGCCTGAATGTCTATCAAATACAATGTGTGTGAATTGAATGGTCTTCTATTTTTGTGTGTGATATGAGTGATTACAGCTGTCATTTTTAACATTTCTATTGTTTTGACTTGTCCATTAATTGGACTAACAAAAGCTACAAAATGTATACACAAAATGAATTAAAAACTGTATAACTACGTGTGGCATACTACTGTTTGAAATGCTCACGATAGGTTAATGCCTACTGTTTTACTTGCTATTTTTAAAGAATAGTATTCAATATGCAGTGAATATGGCACAGTATTCAGTAAATAGCAAGCTAGTGTTTCACTTTGTTGAACAGCCCATAATTTGCTATTTCTAGTCAGAGAGAGGGGGCATTCTCATTTTAGAGAGCATTTCAACAGATCTTTTTTTTTTATATGCCTGTGAAAAGATGATGATTTGTTTAATTTTCATAGAAGGGAAAGGCTGTAGGTATTGTAAACATGTGAAGGCCTATATGCTAAATGCCTATATACCAGACTTATACTAAAACCTACAAAGCTTCACTTTTGATTTCATGGGGTGTAATATCGAGCAGAGCCAGCAAGCAGTGCTTGCTTATTGTGACTCATTCACATGCTTTCCATCAACAATCACTACATCATAATGTGGTACATAAATCTACACTCCTGTGTTGCTGGAGCATTAGGGAACAAGCCTGTTAGCAACAAGCCATCTATGTACTTGTTCCTAAGCTTGGGAGACTGATTAGGGACTAACAGGCTGCTGTTTTTCCTCTTCTTCCTTCTCGATCTTTATTTTTAGCCATCTTAGGCACCCTTCCCAGTCCACCCAGGGAGTCTCTCTGTTCTAGCTCAGGCTAAGACTCCAAATTCACCAGGTTTTAGCATCTACGGCTGTGGCGAGGAAGAGAAAAAGGGCTTTTCTGTCTTTCTGCAGGTTTCTCTTAGCTGCCTTTGAAGAAGCTCAGTTTTATTCATGTATGCCCCATAAATATTGATCAGAGTCCTGGTTCAACGCATCTTTTTGCTTTGAAGGCTTATTGATGGATTAGTTTCCTGCAGGAATAATTCATTGGACAGGAAGAGGGAGTGTTTGGGACAGAGCTTGATTTCGAAAGTCTTTATTCAAGGCCTGACTCAAGCCTGTGAGGATGCACAGCACTGGAAAGAATGCCAAGGTCTTTCGTTTTTAATCGTAATATTTTTTGCAAAATAATTCAAGACTTTTAACTGAACGGTTTTGGACCAGCAGCACAGTTTACTGCGGTTATAATATTATTCTTTGATATACTTATTGTAGATTTTACTTTGGGAGCCAGTAAACAAAACAAAAATGGCCCAATGTCAATCACACATCCAAAATGCAGAGCGAGTGAAAGATCAGAATGAAATATTATATGTTGAGAGAGTGTTGATGCATATCTAGCCTTTGCTTGCCAACATATTTATTCATGGAGATTAAATCCGAGAACGCCCTCCTGCTTTCTCTTGTGTCCATTGAAGTGTAGTCTGTTCTCAGCCGTGTCTCTGATGCCTTCCAGCTGAATGGCTCTTAAACCAGAATTATTAAATTTGTAAACGTCCCATTGCCACTCTTCAGTTCCCCAGTGGAGAGGACCTGGAAATTTCGGATGTCACAATTCACATTCTAATACTATGCAATTAGTGTAGCATGTAGCACATAAAAAAATTGTGTCTTTATGCCACTGACCCCTTTGCGAACTTTTCAGCCTCTAAGCTTAATCCATTAGCAATAAATAAATTGTAATTTAAAGTTACAAAGTCTTGCAAAAAAAATTTAAAAAGCAACCGAAAGATGTTAATTTTAAGAACATTTTCCTTTTCACTGGTCATGCAAATGTGTTTAATATTAGCCAAAAGTGTGTAATGTCTGTGCCACTTGCATCACTCCATGCTAGCATGCTAAAACCCACTCTGAGACATTCTGTGTGCTTAAATTAATCTCTTTAAAAGCTCCAACGCTCCAGCGACCAAAGCCTAAAGTCCTGGTCACAGCAATGCAAATGTTCTGACAGTAGGTGGTGCTTATGCAAAAGCAGAAATACAGCAGTATACAAGGGCCAAATATTTTTGGTTGACTAGAGTTCTTTGCTGTGCGATAAAAAAAAAAAAAAAAAAAAATCTGTACACTTTAACAACTATTAATTCAAATTCAAATGTTTGTTGCACACAATTTTTGCACAGAATATTTGTAATTTGTAAACCAGCCTTAAGACTGGGCTTTACATTGCATCTTTCATCATGACTTTTGCGTTTTAAAAATGGTTTGTCTGGTTAAAAATCTTTTGACTTAATACATACCTTGCAAACTTCAGTACTTTGAACAGATAATATAAAATTGGGGCACGGAGCACTGATGTTCCGCGTCGCATTGTCGCAGCTAAAAAATTGCATGTACATTAGTTCGATTCCCCCACACAAACAAATAGAATAAAAACATTCCCAACCCTGTCTCGTCTGGTGAGCGAGTGAGCCAGACTAGGCCTGTAATTTGATCGCTGTGGTGTGATGAGTCTAGATGACTTTGCTGATCCATGCAGACATCATTCAGCCAGCTGTGGTGGTGCAGCATTCATCAGCTGACCTGAGACATGGCTATGGCTATGACAAAGATTGGGGTCAGGGATCCTGATTACAGTTCATGGAATGAGATGAGACTTGTACTTTAACTCTGACTGCTTGATGGCCAAACCTGGCAACAGATGCCACAAAACTGCATTGTGACATCAACAGTCATCGTGATCATCTCCTTCCACCAGCTTCAGACTCATGTATGGTCATTTGTGCTGCTGCCACCTAACATGCCCATAAGTGGCGAGGCAGACTGCTCCTCGCCTGTAGCCTGCCCACGTCTCTCTCTCCCTCTCTCGCACGGCCTCCCTCCCCCTCTTCTCTTCCTGGCTCGAGGAGAGAAAGCCGATAGAAGCCTGCATTCCTACAGCATAGCGGGAAAGCTTCCTGACACAGGCGGGGAATGCGTGACGTCCCTCTCCGACCGTGCGGTCAAACTGCTCTCGGGACAGCACTCGCGCCATGCCTTGTGTTCAGCCAAACTCGGTTGGCCTGAAGGGGAAAGGTCTCACAGTGTAGTGCACGACACACACTTCAGAGTCAGACTATTCTTCTACCCTTTGATCAACCAACCTTTTTTAATGGTTTTAATGATACCAACATTTTAGATGCTGGTGAAATTTCAAATTTCATCATTTAGATATCACAGCAAAAATTACTAGGCAAACTAATGTGAGTAAAAAGTCCTTGAACAACTATTGAAGACAAGTAAACAGTCAGGACGTTAAGTTTGTGCTTTTAGGGTGGGACAAGCTGTAAAGGAAAGGTGTGCACTGGATTTATAATACAACACAAATTGAGAGCATCCTTGCAAAACAGACTGCTGCACAATAATAGTTTTATCTTGATTATCTTCTTTTCACAACTATTGGAAGCCAAAATTGAAATAGAAAAGAAAATTCAATTAATCGTCCAGCCTTAGTGCACACTGTAAGATTTTTCTATAAGTAAAATTTCGTCTTTGATTACTTGGTGTATATCACACCGGCCCTGTCCCAAATGACAAACTTCATATGCACTTTTGGACTTAAAATAGCTGCCGTGTGCGTGTGTCTGTTAAGTCCATGAGACTGTAGGGTCTCCCATTTGTCATTTTAGGTTTCAGAAGGGTGCTCGCAAGCGTCCCCCTTTGTGGTCGATATGCGCCCTCGATGCGCACTTTTGCCGAGCCCGCACTGATGCGATCTCTGCTGTAGACTTCTTCCTGACAGTAAAAGCGGCATTATATCACGAAAGTGCAGACTTGTAGGAAGACCGTGAGTGCTTAGGGTGCCATTTGGGACAGGGCTACCACTTCCTTGTCCTAGCCAAGTGTGCCAAAGGTGTTCAAATACTTTTTTTCCAAAGATGGTTTCTGACATTTTAGGTAGGCTAGGTCTTTTTACGGTATGTAGATGTTAATCGTTTTTTCAAAAAGTATGGTTTTAGTTAGATATTTGATGCTATAAAAACAGGGCATAATGTCACGATTGGCAACTGTGCTTGTGATTGAGTCTGCGGGAGTCCTTGATGCTACGGCTCCACCTCAGGCTCTGAATGACGTAATCAGGAGTGACCAGTACTTGGATTTTTTGGCTTCATTTTTCTACAGTGAAAGGAAGTGGAGACACGTGGTCCTATGGGTTCTCAACTCTGGCTCTCAGGATCCTATTTCCTGCCGAGTTTAGCTCTGACCCTAATCAAACACACCAGAACAAGCTAATCAAGGTCTTCAAGATTACTTGAATGTTACAGGCAGGTGAGTTTGATTGAGGTTGGAGCTGAACTCTGCAGGAGAGTGGACCTTGAGGGCCAGAGTTGAGAAGCCCTGTTCTATTAAGAAGTGATGAAGCAACATGTGATAAAAGGTATCTCTTCCATGCTAATCAGAGTTTTGTACTTATCAGCAGTAATTGCAAAATTCACTCCAGGGAGCCCTGCTCTGGAAGTACCGTTCACCATGTAGGTCCTATATTAAAAGGTTAGTCCACCCAAAAATTTCTCATTTATTGCAGGGCAGATGCGCGAACTGTATTAACTTATCAATAACAGGCAATTCGTTAGCCGAGCACTAACGTGAATGACTGATGTAACATTAAAGTTTGCAAAACAAATCTTGCTCCATCCTTTATCTTTACTCAAAGTAGTAAGAACGACAGACAATCTGCATTAATAGACACAGTTTTAGGTAATAGTGGCCCACAGATTAGCAGAAGTATTTCAAGTAAGACAGTAATAATGTGAGCTAGAAACTAACACAATATAAAACACAAAACTATGTATTTTGAACACCCGGTAGAAAATATATACATCAATAATTATTCATACTTTCAGGTTGTGATTCTGAGGAGCAAGCTGGTCCAAATAAACTGGGTACTGACCCATCTTTCAAGAGCAAGCATTTTGTGAATCCCGAGTTGAACTCCAAGATTTGAGAAGCAGTCATCAGTAAAACTATGTGTTTGAGTGTGGGTCGAGTTGTTCGCTGGCGGACAATGTACAACATAAGTGTGCGTTTTCAAATGTATTTTCTAGTGACGTAGAACCGTAACGCAGTGAGTTTCAAATTACAGACGACTCGTTTAGGCGGTTCAGAGTCGATTCTTTCTTTTAAGAGGCAATAACTTTATTTATCGTGCACTTTTGACTTTACAACTTTGCAGAACGTTTACATTCACAAACAGCTAGGCCTATATTACACACTGCATGAAAGGGAATATTCGAAAATATATAAACTTTTATTTTAATATTTCACAAAAATACTGTTTTTACTGTATTTTTGATCAAATAATTGCAGCATTGATAATCATAAGAGACTTCTTTCAAAAAAAGTAGTGTAAATGGGGTCAAATTTTAATTTATGATTCACCCATAAAAATGAATCTTGTATTTGAAGCACAGCATAGCTCTACATGCTTTCAGTATTTCTAGCTATACCCCTCAGTACAGACCATCTTTGTGTCTCATACCACAAATTAAGCCTTTGTCTTTTCGTAGCGTTGTCTGTCTTCTGCCAGTGCTGCTAAGATCTGGCTAGCTCTTGCGGAACATATTGCATGGACGTGCCCCAAGTTAGCGCCTGTGGGACATGATTTCTGATAGAAAGTCCAGATGGAGACGCTTCAGGCCTGCATAGTGTTTTTTTTAATCCCCTCCTGGGGCAAAGCCTATGACCCAGGCCATACCCCTCTGGTGCGCCTTCTCAGAGGACCGACTTATATGTTGAGCCAATGTGGTGGCGTTAGTTAGTTTGAACCGCACAAGGCTGCTAGGCAGACTTGCGCTGATCTTACGTTTGCAGCAAATTAGACACTTTCTTCTTCTGCCTTATTTGAGTGAGAGGGGTGACCTCTAAACCATGTGCTCGATGACTTCTTACAGAGGTGTTTGGGTGAAAATTGTTGCAAAATCTTTAAATAGCAATGCGTAAATGCTAACACACATTAATGCTCCCGGTGTCTCTCTCTCTTGCACATACACACAAACCTCACCTTTCCTGTGTGAAAACTGTGCTATAAATGTTCGCTGGTGCTGTGGCAGACTCTGTCTGCAGTTGGCATGGTTTCAGTTGAGATCCGTGTGTGTGTGTGTGTGTGTGTGTCTGCGAACGGAACGGAACAGAACAGCACTGTACAAGCCCTCATTCTTTAGATTGTACTGCACGTACAGCTGTGGCTTGTGTCTCTCGTCATCTGTTAACACAGGGCGTCTTTAGAAAGAGGCTGCATGCTCCGGAACATTGCGAATACAATCAGATGCATTCAGGAACGGAGAGACAGAACAGGCGAATCTTAAAAACACTTTAGCTAAAAGAACGGCAGAGTTGTAAATGTCAAAACTCACCATGTTAAAGCAGATGGGGCTTTTTGACTAAATAAATAAATAAAACAATCTGTTTTGTATTCTATGCTTTTAAGAGAAATTGTATGACGTTTGCTTGACCTGATGGGATGTAGGACAGTACATGCTGTCCTTTTTTTTTCTTCCCCTATACAAATGAAGTGATGAGAGAGGTCCATTGAAGGATGGATGGATGTTATGATGTCATGATCCATGTCATAAGCCCATGTTTTGATAGTCCTCACTAGAGCTCTAGTCATTCTCTAGATAGAATAGTATAGTTTTTGCTGTGGTATTGAAATAGGTATTGAGAATTATTTTTTTAGGAAGTCACCTATAGGCCTACTTGATAATATACTATATATCGATATCGTGAAAAAAAACCCTACCTGTGTATTTGTGTATATATATGTATATGTGTGTATGTATAATTGTATATATGTATATATCATTTATATGTATTTATATACATGTACTGTATATGCTTCATGAGATTATAGTTCTTTCCCTTATTAGCATTAAAGCCATTAAGTATTAAAGGGATAGTTTACCCAAAAATTCACCAAAAAACTGTCATTACTTACTCACCCTCAAGTTGTTCCAAACCTGTATGAGATTATTTCTTCTTTTGAACACAAAAGAAGATATTTTGAAGAATGTTGGTAATCAGACAGTTGACGGCACCCGTTGAATTCCATAGTATTTTTTTCCTTATGGAAGTCAACTTTTACCGTTAACTTGTCTGGTTTATTAATTAAAATTAAAATTAATCTGGCAGTATTCATTTTTTTTAAAATACTTTTTTGCTTTAAATCAAAATTTGTAATGTTGTGATTCACCTAAAATCATAAATATACTTTCAACTCTTATTTTAACTCCTATTTACCCAATTTTTTTTTGTGTATTATGCAGTTTATGCCTATTGTCAGGCTGTTAGATAATCTTTCTGAAACAAGAATGTTTTATGTTTATAGCTACCTGAATAGGTTTAACGACAGACATTTGAAGTTAACTATTACTCCCTTGAGCACTGAGGTTTGTTTGTAACATCACAGTAACGCAAGAGTGCACGTTAAGTATGTTCAACAGGCATTTTAGGAACTGAAATTGCTCTTACAATGCTTGAACCAAGCAATGAAGTATGTGTTGGTGAACTTTTGTAAAGTAATGTCAGATGTGACTTTGTAATGTCAGGCCCACCCATCTTTGTGTCTAAACTTGGGCCTTTTAGGACACACGTTTAGAATTTAGTTTAGTTTTTCTAGTGTACTCATACATCAGAAGACGCGCAGACAGAACAGACATGCTTTAATTCACCACATGGCCTTTGAAGTCAAATGTTTAGTCTGCCAACAGATTGTGTGTGTGTCGAGGTATGTGGAGACGAGATAGCAATCTCCCCCCACATGCACGGTCAATGTAATGCCTTGTCTGTCCTGCTAGAGAGCGCGTGCCCTGCGTGCGACCTCTGTACTGAGACAAACACACACACACACACACCCACACACACAGTTCTGAAGAGCAGTCAATGACCCTGTCGTCTAGACGCTGTTAGTGCTACCGTAAGAACCATTGATTGGGTGGAAGCTGACACTTCCAGCATTGCTGAGAGAGAGTGCTACCAACAGAGTGTTTGGACCCCAACCCCCCCCCCCCCACTCCGGCATTAATGTCAGGGCCTTTTTGCTGTCCACACCTCCATGAACACGCACGCACCATAGGGGCCTGCCAGGGTGTTTTTCCCCAGTCCCCTATGGAGTGCTGTGGTACTAAAGCCCAAAGTGTACTACGTGTTTTTTACTCTAGCGTATGTGTACAGTCGAACACGTAGCCTTTCAAAGTATCCTCCATTTGTTTGCGTGCACGAATGCAGGCAGTCGACGCTTGCGCTCTAGAAATTTTCATATTTGTCCGAAGTCCTCGCTATCTTTCTCAAGAAGTTATGACCGGTAAAATGTCTTAGTCCGAACTTTTCTTTAAAAGAGTACAATCTCATAACTCCCTCTCACAAGCGCTTGTCAATGTTGGGGTCTGTTGTTGTTGTTGTTGCAGTCTTTGGTATTTTGTTGTTGTTCTTCCGTCTCTTTATTTTCTTCTCTTTAGTGCAACCTGTGAAAGTCGAGCGGCATGCGTGTACTATTCTGGTGACAATTTGCGTCACGTGCACTGTACATGCCCAAAGGATATTACTGTACCTTTAAATGTAGATTATATGATCATTTAAATATGTGAATATTTATGTGTAATACGTTATGACCAGCTGTGACTTGCCATGACTTGGCATGCATGTAACATGCCCATATATCCAGTATACCTTTGGTATATTCAGAACGTTATATTTGCAGTGTGTATACTGTGCGTAGTATACATTTTTTTTCAGTATGCACAGAATACCTGGATTACATGCTATATTTATCAGAATGTTGCGAAGCACACCACGTGGAATACTGTATCCCACAATGTACTTTTCCACAATGCACAATATGACCTTCAATTTCAGTTTGATGAATAAATTGGAAGTAATATTTATTTATTAATTTATTAAATTATTTAGTGATATTTATTTTTATTATGACCTTCAATAATTGCAGTATGTTTATTGTGCGCAGTAGTATGCACATTTTCAGTTTGTAGTATGCATAGAATACTTGAATTATACATTTGTCAAAATGAGTCAAATTGGATTGTTAAACGTTGGACTTTTTTTTACACATTTCTTGTAAATTTGTAAAATAAGTATTTTTTAATATGACCTTAAATACTTATATTTGCTATATGTATTGAGCACAGTATGCAAATTTTTTTATTTAAATTCAGTATGCACTAAATACCTGGGTTACATGCTGCTACATTTGTCAAAATGTTCACTATTCATCCAAAACACACTGGGATACTGTATCCTACATTGCAATCTTGGACAAAGCTCAATGTGACCTTCTATTCCAGTTTGAAGAATGAATCTGAAGGCTGTCAAACGATGGACATTTTTGACACAATTTCTTTAAAAATGTAAAATTAAGTATTAACTATAGAGATGTGGCAGCAAGTAGCATGTTTGAAACATGCAGTATCATTGGATATTGCATACTATTTCACATGCTAGTTTTGAATATTAGAGTAATAACAGAGTATAGTATAATACAGTAAGCAATATGCTAGTATTCTGAACATAGTTGAACATATTACTCAAACTAGTTTTGGAGTATGCAGCATGTATTGTGTGCATAGTATAGAAAACCGGATAACCTTCTAGAGTACATTTGCATTATACATCTAGGGCGCACTGGATACTGGACAATGCGCTCAACCTTCTTCAACCTTCAACACTTCATATTTGTTTTCTTTTTGATCCATTATTTGATAGAACTGCCATGAGTTAAGACATACACATTTTCTATTAAACTTTAAATTCTTGAAAAGTTTATTGCTGCATACTGCATTCTGTTTCACACACTGTTTTAAAATAGTAGGTAGCACACAGTATATAGAGTGCAGTATGAAGAAAGCACATACTAGTATTCCATTCCCAACATTCTTTGACTTTATCAGGGTTTATCGTGTCCCTTTGTGTCTCTCCAAGCGCTTGGCATCCTCACACCTCTTTTTCTTTCTTTTTTTAATATCGCCTCCTTTATTCATTATAGTCTGGCACCCTCGGTACCAAACGAGACGATAATGTGCTTGTGCCCTTTCCATGCACTCTCTCTTGCTCTCTCTTGTCTTCTCGCTGCCCCTAAAGACGGCTCTCAGCTGACTCCTGAGGGGGCCATAGGATGGTCACAGACACCTCATGTCTTCATGCACCAGACAAACACGCATTCTGTCATTTTCTGTCTAGACTGTTATTTTAGTACATCTCACCTGCTATTGTTTTGAATTTATCTCTGAGATGGATTTAAGTGGTAGTTCACCCAAACATGAATATTCTGTCATCATTTACTCACCTCCATGTCATTCCAAATCTGAATTACGTTCTTTTTTTTTAATGGTACACAAAATTGTTATTTTCCATACAATGAAGATATATTTGGGCTGTTAAACTCCAAAAAGGGGGAGAAAAACTACAACAATAATAAAACAACCACAAAACGTCTCCTTGTGTTCCACATAAAATAAATAAATAAATATATGAATGGATAAATAAATAAATATAGGGCTTGTAACCAGAATTGTTATATTTGGAGGGACTATTCCTTTAAGACAGAAACGGATAAAATAACCCCATCAGCAAGAATAGAAGGTCAATTAGAAAGGACGAAATGAAGCCCAGGTCTGCACTTCTCCAGCCAATAACGTCAACCAATGATCTGTGAAAGTTTCTGCTGCAGATATATAAGATCGTGTTGTCTGGCTGAACCAGACGCAGTTTTTTTTTTTTTTTTTTTTTAAACCTGTCCTTTAGAAACAAGTACATTCTGATACAATCTTTAAATGAGGGATCAAGCTGAAACGGCTGCATTAGCATTTATCTGATATGTGATTCATCTCCTTATATGCTGATCTGACTCTCATCGTCTTGAGCTTAAAGTTCTCTGGAGTCATAATAAGCAACCTTTCAACTCATTGCGTCTATTTTCTTTATTGCAATATGGGAGAGATTTAGACCCCCATTGCAAATCTGGTTTATTGGCAATTTACAGACTTTTAGCTGTTTGCAATGAGCAAATCAAACAAACATAATTGAAATAGCTCAACACAACAAATGTTGTGGTTTCCCCAAATTCAACTGAAAATGCAACTTTTAATGACTTCTGCAGTCTCAAAATTATTCAACCCCTTCACGGCAAGCATCTTTAGTACTTAGGTGAACACTCATTTGCTGTTATGACCTGCTGCAAATGAGATATATTACCAGATTCTGGCAGTGTTTCTGAGGAATCTTAGCCCATTCTTCATGAGCAATGTCCTCCAGTTCAGTAATATTCTTGGGTTTGCGTTCTGCAACCACCTTTTTCAAATCCCACTAGACATTTTCTATGGGGTTCAAGCCAGGTGACTGTGATGGCACTGTGGAATCTTTCAGGACTTCTTCTGCAACCAAGCCTTGGTGAAATTTGAGGTATGCTTTGGATCATTGTCCTGTTGGAAGGTCAAATGACGCCAAAGCTTCAGCTTCTGCTAGGATTCCCTGATACTTCAATGAATCCATCTTGCCCTCCACACGCTTCAGGTTTCCAGTGGCAGAGGATGCAAAGCAGCCCCAGAGCATCACGAGCCCCACCATGCTTAACTGTAGACAGAGTATTATTTTCAGCATATGCTTCATTCTTCTTCCTCCAGACATACCGCTAATCCATAGGGCCAAAAAGTTCCAGTTTTGTTTCATCACTCCACAGAACAGAATCCCAAAACATCTGTAGCTTATTTATATGATTTGGAGAAAATTGGAGCAGACTTTTCTTATGCTTTTGTTTCAGAAGTGGTGTATGTCTTGGAGTTCTGGCATGCGTTTAGTATGCGCCTTACTGTGCAAGCTGAAACCTCAGTGCCTGTTGCCACCAAGTGTTGCTGCAGGTCTTTTGCAGTCACTCGAGGGTTTTCTGAACATGCCTTCTCAGAAATCTGGTTGTAGCCGTTGATAGCTTCCTTTTTCTGGCCCTCCAGGTAGTGTAACCACTGCTTCCAACGGTGTCTCTAGGAACATTGAGTGCCTTGGCTATCTTTTTGTATCCTGTTCCTTGTTTGTAAAGGGTGATGAAAACTTCTCTTAACTTTTTGGACCATTCTTTTGACTTAGCCATATTTCTAACATGCAGTAAAACGTGACACTCAACAAACCTAGCCAGTTCAGATATTTCATGTGTTCTAGTTCAAGCACACCTGGTGCAACTAATAAAGCCCTTGATTAGTTGCATCAGGAGTGCTTGAGACAACACCTGTTTTGCAGATTTGTGCTGTTGTGAGGGATTCTATTCAGGGGGTTGAATAATTATGAAACTAATTTTGAAGTTGCTTTTTCAGTTGAATTTGAGGAAACCACTTAAAACATTTATTGTGTTGTGTTGAGCTATTTCAATTACTATTGTTTGATTTGTTCATTGCAAACAGTTGAATGTCTGTAAATTCTGCCAATAAACCTGATTTGCAATGGGGGTTGAATAATTTCTATTACAACTGTAACTAAATAAAAAAAAGTACCAAAAGAGTACCATCATGGTATATTACCATGTTTTTTTTTTTTAACATGTATCATGGTAATGTCATGGTGTTTTTAGGAAGTATTTAGTAGTTTTTAATAAAAGTGGTTTTTAATTGTAATTACCTTTTGTCCAACATCAGTGTTTTGACAATGATGGGTGAAGAAAATGTACAGCAAATCTTTTTAATCTGACATGAAACGTTAGTTTAAAGTGTTTTAGATTTTTTTATTATTTTTTATTATAATATAATATAATATAATATAATATTATATAATATGATATAATATAATATAATATGATATAATATAATATAATATAATATAATATAATATAATATAATATAATATAATATAAATTTTAAACATTGTTGTCCTTTGGGATTATTTTGCTATTTTCATGTGAAAAATTATTTTAATAAATTGCGATTATTTTTCATTTTTGTGTTGAACTGTGCTGGTTTGTTGAGTCACTTGTAGCATCATACAAAATAAGTCTCTCACCTGTCACAAATCGTGAAGACTTTCTCAGTACATTTTTGTGTTTTAATAAAAGGAATATTTCAGGAAGGAAAAAAGTTCTGGAGAAAAAACAAACAAATTTAATGATGTTCATTTTTTTTCAAAGTTAGTCTCTACATATGTTTTATTTGATAGACAGTTTGTAGGCTACTCCTTGAATCGTTCTTGTTGCTTACATCACTGAGGGTAAGAATTATTTTCTTCAAACCACAATTTTTTTTCAGTTCCCAATAAAATTAGCGGCCAACATGGCCAACTTATTTATTCACCTAAGCCAAATTTTACTTGCATTTGGCACTTGGGCAATGTTTACTTTGGACCCTGCTAATATAGATAATCTGATATAATACACATGAAATGAAATGTTATTTTCACTTATTTTATGCAATATTTACTCAAAACTCATGAAAAACATTTTAAAACAGAAAATGTTTATTAGTTGTTGACAAGGCTGTCATTAGATTTTGGAAAAAGACTCAAAGAGCACTCCTGTTAATCAGCCAAACTGACAAAATATTTTCTGATGCTGATAATGTCCAACTATGCAGTTCAGTAATAATTTGGTACAATGGTATAAATAAAAAAATACCATGATGTTACTTTCCTATATCATAACTGTACTACCTAGTACCTCTACAGTACTTTGTTTGTAAAAGAAAAAAGCCCCCGTCATAACTCCACCCACACTGCAACTCTTCTTTCCTCTGCTTTTACATTCCTATTTTTTTTTTTTTTATTCTTGTCAGGAACAGGGTAGAGATTAAACATGTTCTGCTGGCTTTTCTTTTCCCCGTGAGCTCTCAGTCTCGCCAGCCGATTGAAAACGACGCAGACGGATAATGATGCGGGCGAGAGACGGAAGTTTTTGTGCAGGGAGGGGGAGACACATCCACCCACATTTTTTATTTCCATATTTTATTCTGTCGTAAATGAAATAAAAGAGAAAATGATGCTGTTTACATCCGACATGCTCTGCTACCATCAAGTGTTATGATTCCCCTCTGTGCCAGCCGTCCCCCACCCCATCAGCCCACACCCTGCGTGAGTGTGTGAGACGGTGTCTAGCTCTGGCTGCAAAGCACTTGTCTGAGGGGAAAATGTGATTGTGATGGGGGTGGGGTGCTGGGGTTGTTTTGGGGACTTTGTGTTTTTTAAAGAGAGACAGAAAGATGGTGTGAGGGGGGTGTTGCCTCGTTCTCTATGTCTTGATAAATCAATCTTGAGGCTGGCAGATGAGGCAGGCACCACAGAGACACTCTTAGACTGGCACCATTCAGCCCTGAACCCCTGTGCACACACACACCCAGACAATAATGAGACCTCGGCACAATACAATGATACACAAATTCCAAATGTGAGACGCAAATACAGACAGTACACAACATTTCTAGACATGTCAATCTTTTCCATGTTTTATGTTTCACAATACATTCCCATGGAATATCATCTAATTCAGGGGTGCCCAATCCTGCTCCTGCTGTTTGATTAGGGTTGGAGATGAACTGTGCAGGACAGTCGATCGGCAGGAGCAGGATTGGGCACCCCGAACTAATGTATATTGGCCATATAAATGTCAAGCACTTGGTATAATCTTAAGATGCTTTCTGAATGGCCAGCAAAGTAAATTCCTGGGGTCAGAGGGCTCAGGTTATTTACTTGGAAATACATGTTTTACTTGGTACTGGGCTGCTACAATGAGTGTTTTTGGATGAATTATATTTCATTGTGGTGGGGTTACCCAGTGTGGCTCCACAGAATTAGAAACTAAAGGCTCTGATATACTTCAAGACAAAATGAAATCACTGACTGGTGTAGAGAATCAAGCCAAAAATATGTTTGTTTTCGGAGTTTAAAACTGCTTACCAAAGCAAACTTTCTGGCCATAAACGACTTCAAACTAGTCAGTCCATGGTGATTACGTAATAGGTAGGTGTGCTCTGTGCCTTTGACGTAGAAATCTTCTCCAGTTCATCCCTTTTATTCAGTTTGTTGAGATCTGACACGAGTAAAAACACACTGGAGAGCTGCTTTATAGTAGAAATTGAGGTTGTATTTCTCAACACTGGCACTGTTTTTTGTTTAATACTGTAAACTGCTCGTTTTAAAAGCAATCTTTTGTATAAAATGTTAAATAAATGTGACTTGACAGGAGTGCCAAATAGCAGAGTTTATGCAAACATATCCACATCTCTATGATCAGATGCTTTCTTAACTGCTGTTTTCTCACCACTGTCGTTTTTGCTGTGCGTTTACTTTGTTATTGAGAGAAAAGCGTGCAGCATTTTACATATTCAAATAAACGGCACTCTCAACAGTAAGATGTTTGCTAACAGTGTACTGCTGTTGACGTATTTCAAACGTTGTTTTACCCGTAAGCGAAGAACCAAAAAAAAAACCCAAAACTTTGCTGTAAGTATACTGGGGCCTTGAGCAACCGATAAAGTTGTTTGTTGCAGTCGTGTCTGATTAGAATAGAAACATAGATTTATATTTACTGCTTGTTGCTTTGTCACATCATGCCTGGTTAGGGATAAGCTGCAAAGTTGATGGCTGCATTGAGATTTGGATCCCAATGGAAATCTCACAGGAGCGGGCAGTTTTACCTTTGCTGCGGGTGGGAGTGGACGGTCAAAAAAACAGAGCAGGTCCCGCAATTTGCCGCGTAACAGTCAACACATGAAGTTCACCGCATTCGATCAGTAACATTCTCTTCCTCCATAGCAGGCTAGGCCAAGTGATTCATTATTTAATTCAATCCTTAAGTACATTTAATGTTTTTAGTATTATTTATTTTATATTTAATTTGATATTTATTTATTTTATAAGTTATTAAATTAAATATTGTGCCTTGTTAGGTTAACATAATTTAAATGTTATGGTTAGGTGTGTGTTACGCATACGTTTAAATATGTTTTTATGCTCCACTAGTTGTGGTTTTGTTTTAATAAAAAGCTGGCCAAATGTGTGTGTCATTTGTGGTGCTAGCATTACTTTATCTTGTCAGTTTAATTGATCACAATATTTTATCTCTGTTATTCTAAACATTTAGCATAGCCCTAATATTTGTGTAATTTTTTTCACAATTTCGACAAGCTGTAACAATGTTTGCAGGTGCGGGTGGGAGTGGATACAAACATTGCCGGAGCTTGTGGTAATGGTCAGAAATTCAGCAGGAGGGGGCTGGAGCGAGATTAAGAAAACAGTCCCGCACAAGGCTCAAAGTGGGCCTGACTTTATGGCCATAATTAAAAGTCTGAAAGAGATGTTTGCCTGAGGCCAGGTCTGCTACAGCCAGTGCCACCCCCCTGAGCGCTCAGTCTGCTAAAAGTGTGTGTGTCTGCCAGGGGAGGTTTAATTGAGCTGTGACTCATCTAATGGAGAAGGCAAAAGGCTTGTGTCACACTTGGGTGCATGGCAGGACTGTAATGAATCAGTGGTTGCGGAGGACAACAGGTGTGTATGAGTGTCTGTCCAGTTCGGAATAGACAAGTGGTAAAAAATTTTTTTTTAAAAATGATAGTTTGAGAGTAGGTGGATGTTCTATAAATGGGGTACTGCAGGTTATCTGCAGGTTTGTGTATGTGTATCAGTGTGTGTTTGAGCACTGTTTAGGTGGCAGAATATGCCTGAGAGGATGAAATCTAAGCTTGGCACATCCGGGCTGATTCACAGCTCCTTATAATAAAGAACAACAGAGACTAAGAAGGAAATCCTTCATTGGAGAGCAGATAGGGAGACGATGATGGGTTTTGGGACCTTACGTAAGATAAAAGATTCATCAAATATTCTTGCAGGGTTATTACGTGGGCACTCCTACACCAGAAGCAGGAACTATGCCAAATAATGGCTGAACAGCATGAGTGCTTAGCGGTCTATATTCTTTTTGATTCTAATAACAGTTACTTAAACCATCTTCATCTGGGCACGAATTGGGGTGGTTTGACAGACCCTACTTAATGCTTGAACTGTACAAAGGTGGTGTAAACAAAATTCTATTTACATTTACATACTTTATATTACACAAGGAAATATTTTAAGAGTGTGTTTCTGTAACCACAAAAGTTAGGTTGCGATTTATTCTGAAGGTGAATATTCACCTGGTGCCAAATAAGGGATCCCCC
Organism: Rutilus rutilus; assembly: GCF_951802725.1. Taxonomy (NCBI): domain Eukaryota; kingdom Metazoa; phylum Chordata; class Actinopteri; order Cypriniformes; family Leuciscidae; genus Rutilus; species Rutilus rutilus. Next base: position 15,157,490 of record NC_140216.1, read on the forward strand.
CTCTTTAAAGATTGAGTCTTGGTAGTCCTGGGGACACGAGATGGAGCCCCCCATTGTAGTTGCAGATTGTTGGTCCTTGACTCTCTAGATTATGTATATATGACAAGCAAACACAAAAAGTGTTTTATTTTAAAAGTCTTCAAGATTGCCCCAAAGAAATTGAGAAACCTCAATAGATTGTATCCTGAAAAATATATATATATGTTTTTTTTTAAACTCTCCTGGAAGTCATTGTGTACTTCGCACACTGGCTGTTAAGTATGCACGGTTACATAAGACAGCTGGTTACATAAAATGTTGGGAGCGTGAGTGAGGAGGTTATCCTAAGTGTGGCCAGAGGCAAATCTAAGATTAAGATTAGGGTCAGGAATTAGGGTTAGGGATTCTCAATAGGCTTGGGTCATGGGGGGGACATAGTGAAACTGAAACTAAAAGATAATTTGTAGGAAACTAATTCTCTGTAAATTCTGGCAAATTCCTTCCTACCTACTGACAGTGAAGGGTACTATCAACAGCACACTAGCCTTGCAGTAGTGGATAGAGGGAACTCCTCTGTTTTTTTAATTTGTTGTTAAAGTGTGCAGTGCAGGTGCAAGCGGCCATTGGTAAAAAGTTGGCCCGTCTTTTACGTTGTCTTGTTTGTCTCCTCAGCATTGGGGTACCACAGGGTTCGGTACTTGGCCCATACTTTTCTCCATTTGCACTCAAAACTAATGCATTCATTGCTTCTCTTAAAGTATTTTGCTTATCTCAGCACATCTCATTTCCTCCTCTCTGCCTCTCCACCTATGATCTTTTGAGTGGATCTCGTCATGCCTTTCTAACATATCAAACTGGATGCAGACTCTCTCAATTTGATGATAATCTCGATTCTCAAGCCTGATCTGCTCTTCTTCTGAGCCTAGAACTTCCCTTAATACATCTCAGTTAAAGGTCATACAGTCATATCTACCAGTTCCCTAAAACAGTATAAGTCACCCTAGACTTTGCTGACCACTTTACGGAAACTGGCCATTTGCAATGATATATGGTCTGCAATTCTGCCTTTTCTTGGCTCAAGCTTTTAAGCTGCTCATTCAGGCAGTAGTTATTTCATGGCTAGGCTAATACAACTCACTTCTTGCTGACCTACTTGCGTCTTTCAAAAGCCCCCCAGAAAACTGGAACTTGACCTGTGTTTAGCCTCCTTAAATTCTCTTATGTCAAGCCTCTGCTCGGGTCTGTACTTCAGCTCTCATTAACTGCAAGAATTACATTAAAGTATCTGACCTGCAATGCTAATGTCTAATTTACTATTTTGTCATTTAGATGATTCTTCTATCCAAGGTGATTTAAAATACACCTGTAGCAACTTGGGAAGGGATTGTACAAATGTGGTAGTTCATGATTCAACTCTTAGGGAGTTTTAACGTACAAGCTCTTTCAATACTAGGCTACATCATCCCAGTGGCGCAAATAACCTGGTCCCCTACAACCTTCAAACACTCCATCATCCATCTCTCCCCACAAAGGGTTTCTGCTTGTCCAGGTCTAGAATTCTTTAAAGTCATTACTCAAAGTACAAGTTTTATATGTCACATGATCAGTTGAAATAGCACTGAAATGTTTTCACAAATTTGCGTTTGGTCTCCACACCATGGCTGTATGTGGAACGACAATAGTGTGTGGGTGAAGGTTTCACCTTCACTGTACAGTACATGTGTTTGTGTGTGTGCTTTCGTTTGCCCCTCAGCCAAACTGCCTTTATCTGGCATGGTGGGAAGTTGTTAGATCGTTAATCAATGTCAGAAGAGCAACATGCCCTATGGCGTTTCTCGTCTCAAAGGAGAGTGCTGCCATGTGGCTGTGTCATAATGGAAATGTATGGGCAGCCATTGATGGGCGAATTCAAGGATTAGTCAGTATAGTATGTCAAAGCCGAGCCTCAAGATTCCTGTCTCATAGAACCTTTTGTTTATCATTCAGTCATGACCAGAAAGCATTTCTATATCTCCTGGATAGCCTCGGCTTCAGATGTGCTTTTTTGGCCTAGTTTCGAGGAACAAGATGTGGCCTGTTGAACAGATCTATGGTCAGATGTACTGATATGAATGAATTGTGTGCTGCAAAGAGACACACCTGGGGTTTCTGTACAATGAATCCTGGATGGTGTCAGCTTCTCAAAAAGTTTAAGAAGTTTTAGAAAGTATCAGGGACACTTAAAACAGTACAGAAATGAGTACAGAAATGATGCAGATCAGTCCTTCACATTACTCTATATCTGCTGCAGTTGTTGCACTGAGGCCCTATCTTCCATTTTCTGTTCGTCACAGTGTGCCGCGCCGCTCTGGCCGATCTCCAGAGAGAGATATTCGTCGCATAGAATGCTGACACAAGGAGGAACTGTCCTCAAGGAGGAGAGGAGCGAGAGAGAGTCTTGGCTTGTGTGTGCTGGCTGATATCGGAGCTGTCAGTCAAACAATGAACAAACTCTGTCCTGGGGACAAAAAGAAAACTTCACTCACGCTCCTTCCTAACTGCCTCCACATCCTTATCGCTATAAATCAAATCCACTGTTTTTCAAATTAGACATTCTCATCCTTGAGTTAAACACACTGTCTGTGCCAATCTGCATCCACATATTAGTAGTCTGTCTCCTGATCAGGTCTTGCTATGTGAAAACCTAAATATTTTCAAAATTGACTTGCTGGTTGTCTGAACCCTGAGCTTTGTGTAATTTTGCAGACTCAGGGTCATAGTTAGGCTAGACAGCGAGCAGACATGTTTCTTAATGAGTGTTCACATAGTTCTTCTGTTTGAAAACATTTGGACTTAGTGCTGCAGAAGTCTCAAGATAAAATCATTCAAAGTTGGACTATTGGAATATGGTGTTAAAATTTTGCAGCACTGATTAGGTCGGTCAGGTCACAGGGGCTTGTTTACGGGCTGGTTTAAGCCCTTTCACATTACTTTTATTATTGTTACAATCCTATGCAATTAATTCAGAATAATGTATTTGTCCATTGCATTGCTTCATGTGCTGTTTTTTTGCGCATCCATGAGAGTTCAGGTTAAAAAGAATTCCTCTTTTAAAATCTTCCTCTTACATTCTTCCAGTCTTCCACAACTTCACTTACATTCTGCTGCCCTCCATCCAGCTGTTTTTGAATGTAAGAATGTGCCTTATATAAGCACCCATTTAAAACCATGTACAGTCAGGGTGGAGTGAACTTAAAAACAGCCTAATTATACAGAGCTTTCTTAAGAATGATTAGTCAACTAGTCGTTAAGGCATCCGATTTTGAAAATATGCACATTCCTAGACTTTAGGGTCAATATAACGCCCATGCAGACCTCTATCATAGATGGCTATAGAGTCTCCGTCCGGTTCCTAATGACTTGACTGTTACATGGTGCTTTGATAGATAAGAGCAGTCAAAACCAGACTGCTGTGTCCATAGCTGCCCTACACATATCCATATTCTTTGCTTTATATTTTTTTTCTACGCATTTGTACTTTTTGCTAACAATGTTTCATTTGCCTTTTCTTGTTGAGCGGGCTTCTCTTCTCCCTGTAGTGTTTGAAGTGGAGATGATTTTACTTTCAGAGGTGTGCACGCCACCCCCAGTTATATTTATCTCTAGACTTCAAAGTGCCACCCTGCTGTGTTTTTGCATCTGAACAAATAAAGAAGGTTGTTTCTCCAGTGTAGTCTTCCATATGGCTCTCTTCCGAAATCAACCAGCCAAGGGGAACAGGAATCACTTGTTCAAATATAATCATGTTAACCAGTTTTCTCTCTTTCTTTTTTCTCTACAGTTTCTCCTAAGAAGAAACTCCAGCACTCCTGAGGAAGGATGACATCCATGGCACATTGGATAGGACGGTGCCTATGGGCATCTGTGTCACTCACATGCCAAGCCTGAGAAGTGGAAAGAAAGACAGTTTTAGCAGACACGTTGAACACTTCCAAGCTTTAGAGTGAAACTTTGCACAGTTGGCCATGGCTGCATATCCATGGCTTGGAGGATAGGGTCCCTTGTTTAGCAAGCATTTTCACCACAGTGAGTTTTGTAACTGGTCATTTAGCAAATCCAGCACTTCCTCTGGCCAGGAGGACTTTAAAGAACAACTGCCATACATGAGCTGAACCAGAGGATCCAAAATGGAGGTCACACAGCAACACTCTTTCTACTGGACTGGTTAAAGCTGCAGATAAAAGCATTACTGCAAGGGCAGTATGCAGGCAGCTGACTACCCAGCCACATATAATAACACAGGTAAGAATCACTTTACTCCTTGATAGGTGTACTAAGTAAATTAAGTTTCTCCTTAAAGTTTTACGCATAAATAAATTAATAGTATATATGAAATATTACAACTGATGTACAATTGCTTCTGATTAAGACTCCACATCATTTATCACTTTTATTCTATATAAGGTGAGTCCTTGTAGTTGCTGCTATGATCACATAACCAGTCAGTTACTTCCCAGTTCAACTTCCTGTTTTTATATCTACAACAACAATAATAAATAAGAAATCTCCCATTCATGTGTGAGTTACACCTTCCGCAAATCATGTTTTAAACTGAAAATCATCTAATCTCACTTGAAATTAAGAATTTCCATGCAATACCAACAAAATAGCTTTTCCATAAAACTCAATTGTATACTGATTGCTGGCTGTTCAGGTGCAAATTTACTTGGTCAAGGAAAGAAGTGAGCCACTTTAAAAACATGGGTGCATGATGCCCCATAGGTGTCAGTAGCAAAAAATGTACACTAATATTTTTTACACTTTTTGTTATACTGGTTTAAACTCTGTTCACATTCTGATAGCAATCAATAATAGAAGTGGTCTAAATATTAACACATGTACATACTGTATGTCTTCTGTGGAAGTCTCAGGACCAAACCATTTTCATCCAATCATTGCGTCATCAGCACGTTTCATGAGGCTATGCAGAGTTTTTAGACAGACAGTCACTGAGCGCCACAACCAAACAGCAGCCACCTTTTACAGTTCCTCCTGAACCAAAAGACAAGCTTATGCTACGTAACCGTAATTACAAGATGGCAACTCGTGACGTTCTACTCTGAGCCGTTCTCATACACAGCTTTTTGCATTTCTATGTCAACTCTATCAATGCCGAAATGAATCTGCAGCAGTCAGGTGGTACAAGTAAGAGCTCTGTAAGTTGTTTACGTTCATTATTATTGTAATGTTATGTGCTTTGAGACTTGAGGTAATTTAACGGTATCTTTTGTAATGCTTTGCTGACTTCTGCTGTGCGCGTTCATGTGTTTTGGAGGAGGCGTGACTTTAGGGAGGGTAGGATCTTATGTTTTCAAAGCTAGCTTGCTATTGCTAGCCTCTCCGAAATTGCACATCGCATCTTTTTAAACTGCAAGGAGTCACTATCATGTTAGGAGGTTATGTTTCACAAAAATCAAAAAAGAGAATGTTTTCAGAAAATGAAACTTCTGTCTTTGTCCGGGGCCAGCCAAGTGCTGACACTGAAAATTCTCCAGGATCCAGTTTTTAATATCAGATGTGGAATTTGAACTTGGAGTGGAATTTGGACCCATACATCCAAAAATTCCTGAGAGACCTGAGGTAGAGGATATTGTTTTAACAACTGGATGGCCCCCAAGCTGAGCCGGGGTCACACTGTTCTGCTCTTTATTCATCATGGAGAGAAATGAAAAACCAGAACATTTTGTTCAAAAGCATGTGATGGGCTCTCCAGCTGAGGGGGAAGAGCGCCGGCCCACGGTCTTGAGCAACCTGTCAGTCAAAGTAGTCACAACAGAATGAAACGTTTAAACTAGCAAAACCAAACAAACATTACAAAGCTGGTTTAAAATTTAACACAAACAAAGTTTGCACTAAAATCAGAATCAGAAAAAGCTTTATTGTCAAGTGTGCTTGCACTCACGAAATTTACCTTGGTATTGAAGCTTCCAGTATACACATATAAATATAACAAGACACATAATAAATTTTAGAATAAAAAAATAAATATATAAAGACATAGATAGGTGTAGTCAGAATAAACATATTCAGATATAAACATATTGACATAAACATAAATATAAATATATTGACATTCTGTCATAATTTTCTCACCTTCATGTCGTTCTAAACCTGTATGACTTCTCTGGAGCTCAGAAAGAAATTCTGCAAAATGTCAGACCTGCTCTTGAAAAGTAGTTCACATTACTTGTGTGCTGTATTAATTTTTACGCTCAATTCAAATGTGGCATTAACCCACATCACCTATAGAAAAGCTTCAGTTTGCCATATTTTAATAAACTGACAAAAAATTTTTTAGGGAACTTTTGTTGCATGGAAAAGAGCAGCTTGAACAATCTTCCAAACTTCTTCTCGTTTTCCATGCATAAAGGAAATTTAGGTTTGAAGGACATAAGGATGAGTAAATATCAGAATATTTTTTTGTGAACTATTCTTTAACATAAGTTTAACTAAAATACAGAATGACAATATTTTATTGCTTTAAAATATTTGACGGAGACATGCTTAGTAACGAGACAAGCGTTGAAGCTTAGTAAATCTTTTTATACAAATACTACCAAATCACAATCAAAGTATCATGTAAATTGTTAGATACACGTCCCTGGCATTGTTCAGTCAAGTCACTTTTCATTTAATATCGGTATATCTGTTAATATCTGTTCATTTAATATCTAAGTTAATTTGATCCTAATCAAAGAAATGTATGCTGCCACTGTTTTTGTGTCAATATGATTTGATTTAATTTGCTCATGATTTTGCCTAGCAACAGAGACTGAAACTACTGATGCCTGTGCTTGCTCTCCCTCTCTCTCTCCCTCTCTCTCTCACACACACACACACACACACACACACACACACACACACACACACACACACACACACACACACACACACACACACACACACACACACACACACACGTATTCTTCATGAAGATGGAATTGTGTTGGTGTTTCATGGCAGAGGCGTTTTGAGTGTGGACAGCTTCCAAATCGATTCCCGTCATTCTGTGAACCCACAGCACGCAGGTTTGCGTAGGGAGATTCAGATAGGTTGGGGGAGTTTACCGTGGGCTAAATGCCGGGGAATACGGTGATACTAAACAAACAGGATGGGGGAGATTGGTTACACTTTATATTAGGTGTCCTTACTACTATGTACTTAAATAAAAAAATTAGTACAATGTAGTTATTGTGTTGATTTTGTATTGCAAAACACTTTTACTGCTATTGAGATGGGATATGGGTAAATTTAGGGACAGGTTTGGGTAGGTTTACAGGTGGGTTAAGGGGTAAGGGAAGGGTCAACAGAGTAGCCTAATTACAGATGTAATTACAGAGATTAATTACAGCTGTGATTACATGCAGGTATTTAAAAAAATATATAAGTACATTGTATAAACATACACGTACACAATAAGTGTATTGTATCAAATTATTAATTTAAATGTTAGTACATAGTTAAAGACACCTGATAATTGTGGGACCACAAAAACAATTGATACTTGCAAGGTTAAACTCTGGTTAGCTGGGCTTGTTTTCATAGGTTTTGAGCCATTGCGATGCACTGACCTATTTAAACGCTCCCGTCTAATTACATGCACTTTAAATCTAAAGTTAAAGGCGTTTCAGAGTGTGACAAAATTAGCTTAATAGTTTTCAACTTTAAAAAAAGACCATCACACCAGCTATATGTAGTACATCGTCTAGCCCTTGTCTGTTTTACATTTTACTCAGAAATGTTAATAAAGTGAGAACATATTGCGACGGCTGCTCCGTCTCGCACTTTTTGACTCGGTTCTGCTATGCATGCACACTTAATTATCCAAGCTCAGCCGGCGGAGGTCATTCTCTTCTCACCACGACACACACTGCTCCCCCTCAATGTGCTGGGGAATTTGGCGCAGAAAATTTTCGCAGGCTTCCTCGCTCTTATTTTCTTTTCTTAATAAAGGAGCCAAGACCTGGAGGCGGCGACAGACACAGACTGAGGGAGAAAGACAGGGAGGGGAGTGTTGAAAGTGACAAAAGATATAGCGTGATGTGTGGGAGACAAGGTCCAAATAAGATTAAAGGTATTAAGAACAAAACTCATTTCGCAGCCTTGGAGGAGAAATCCAGTGGAGAAGTACACAAGACTTGTGTAATGCAGCAAGACATCTTATCCAAACTAGACAGCAAAGTATCAAAATACATAATATCTGATTCTGGCTAATTACGTATATATATATTTTTCATCTTTTTAAAGGTAGTGTGTGTAATTCCTTTTGACTTTCTCCTATCCCCGTTTAACACGCAGAGACAATTATCAGTAAAGCCGTTTGCACGTGGATTTGTAAATACAGAAGCTCTGTGGCTCAAAACACTGCTCTGTTTGTTTGAATATCCTACATAGCTTCACATAGAAACTTTGTCTCAACCAATGATGTGATTTGGGGGTGGGACCAGGGTTGCCAGGTCTGCAAAACAGAACTAGTTTAATAGCCAATCAAAAATAGCACAAAATTAGCCCAATGACCGTATCCCAAATATCAAAACTCAAAATATGTCACTCCCATACCTAAAATACATATTTTACAGTCAGTGTTGTGCGTTATGCACAATTTCAACTTGAAAATCACTATATAGTTGTGATCATAAGCACAGTCTATCATCATAATGGAGCTCAAAGGCTCCCTACCATTGACCCTCCATCGCAAAACGCATCATCTAGCACAGTTTTATCATTGGTAGACTATAAAATTGGTCAAATATTTTAATAAGAGCATTGTTGAGTGACCAGTACCGAGTTTTTGATAAAAAATTACAAGCTCAAAAAATGGATAGATGAATCATTTACAATGAGATCAATTAGATGCATTTAGAAAGTAGAAAGAATGAACTTCTATTTCATGCTAACTTTCAACAGGCTGTTTAGGCTATTGGTTAATGTGTTAACCAATAGGCAATTAGCTGTTTAGACATTTGCTGTTTACATGCAACCTAATAATCCGTCTGTAATCGGATTGACGGCTCAATCGGACTGAAAAGCCTACATGTAAACACCTTAATCGATCCGACTGAGCTCGATCCGAATGAAATTTCGATCGGATTGAAAGGGGTGGTTTATTCCTTTTCTAATCCGATCGAGAGAACATGTAAACACTTGATCAGATTGAAAAACAAAACTGAAAGGACTGCGCATGTGCAATGACGTTGAAATAGCATAATGACGTATGACGCTCGGAACAAGCGGTTCTTCCGGGTCAATAAAGTGTCATATAAATGAGTGTCCCGTCATTCTAAAATTCTCCTTTCACTCCTTTCAATTTTATCTCCAAATTATGACCAGAAATGGATCAGTATTAAGTCTGCTGTTTAAAACAAACAACGAACCAATGTAGGAGAGTAGTTATTATGCGCAAACAGCAGAAAACTCTATATATTTGTGCAGTGTGCGCATGTCAAAAAATCTATTTCGATTTGAAGCTAGTGACATATAAACGCGCACATCAATCCTATCATATGTTTAGCGTTCATGTAAACACTATGTTAGGATTCATCAATCGGAATGAATTCAGTCCGATTGAAACAAAAGTTGTGCATGGCTAATGTTGTAGGCATTGCATGCTTTCTGATGTCTTGACAATTAGTTGACAAAGTAATTTAATGTCAGTAAATGATAATGTTATAAAGTTTACTGCAATAATAGCAAATCATTCGGAAAATAAGTATTACCATTTTGATACTTGCCATCAAAACGTCTTAAAAGTAAGTGTTGGCTGTGCTCCAAGATGGGAGTAGCCCATGTCGAACTGGAATGCCCACTTTTCATGATCCAATCAAGTCCCACTATTCATTGTTTTTTTATTTTTTTATATTTTTTATATCCTGTTTCACTTCATGACTACATTGTGGAAATAAAGTGGGTTGCGAATGCTATTTCATGATGTCAAATGGAAAATTAAGACAAAAAAGACAACAAACCGCAGACATTGAACAGCTGACACACTTGGCCTGAACTTGCTGGCGGACTCCAAATCCCAGGTGCAGGGTAAATATAGGCACTGAGGCTTCTCTCACACCCATCCATCCCATGATCTCCACCGCCACATACAGATGGCCTTGTCTGACTGCTTCAGGGGAGTGGAGGGCAGGTGACTTCAACAGCCGGGCCAGGGAAGAGAACCCAGACACGCAGGGTGGTTTGAGGTCTTATCAGGGTCGAATGAGTCATGAGAATGGCAGGCGATTGTGCGATGGGCAGACGATGACACGGAGAACGGTCAGAGAGCATCAGTTTGGCTGAGCAGACAGGCGAGCGAGAGAAAGTGTCCTGCTCAACTGCAGGACAAAAACACTGCTGCATCAGACACACTGGCAATGTACCAAATGGCACGGTTACATTTACTCTTGATCTGCGAAATCTTGCGTTTGAAATTCATTTCAATCTGGAGTTTAAAGTGAAGGCGACGCATTAGGTTCAAGTTGGTCCTGCAAGTTTGCCACGCTGACCAACAAAAATTGTGTTTGAAATTGAGTTCTGTGTAAGCTGTGTTACATATGGTGCTTTTCCACTACACAGTACCAGCTCGACTCGACTCGACTCGACTCGGCTTTGTTTGGTTTTCCACTGTGTAAAAGTTGTACCTGTACCTGCTTCCAGGTACTTTTTTTCGTACCACCTCTGGCGAGGTTCTAAGTGAGCTGAGGCGACACTAAAATGTGACGTGAAAAGTAAACACGGCAGACTGTTGATTGGTCAGAATCGAGAGAGAATCGTCACTTTTCACTGCGTCATCATTGCACGCGCCAGACAGAGTATCCTGAATAAAAAACAGCAAAAACAAAACCATCCAAAAACAGCATACACTCGATTTCCTCCATTGTCCTGTTTGTGTGGGTAGCGGGTGTGTCTCGCGCATAGACAGTAAAATAAAGGTCTCGCGTAGAAGATTAAGTCACGGCAGTTTCCTGCGGCGTCGCTATGACGACCAGGTACTATTGTGGAGGTACTATCTGCAATGGAAAACGGAGCGAAAAGCGAGTCGAGTCGAGCTGGTACTGGTAATGGAAAAGCGTCAATACATCACTACACTATTGACAATCAATAATGGTCCATTTTTGCTCATGAAATTGCGCCAAAATTTCAGTAATATGACCACACCTCAAAGCAAAAATCACTATTACTGTTGCTTATGGGTTAGTGAAGTAGACAAACTATTTATCTGAAGTATTAGGCCTAAACGTTGGTGTGTTACTCGCCCTTCACTGTTTTTGATACAGACATCTTTTTTCTAAAAGATTAGACTAAAGCTTTAATAATTTAGTTTTAGTGATTAGACTTACATTTAACTTGGAAAAATAGCTCAGCATTGTAAATAAATGCTTTCAGTCTTACCTGTACACACAATATTCTCAATTAAGCGGTACTCTATAGCAAAACTCAACTGCTCGATTGTAATATCGTTAAAAAATATTTCTGTATTATCGCACATCTCTGTATATAAAGTTGGATATAAAATTATATATCATTATATGTACACTATATAGCACAACACAACTGGCTTTTTTCTTTTTTTATTGCAAAATGTAACTATAAATGCCCAGCTCTTTTCATAAAGGTAGACATACAAGTTTGTCCAACTTTATTCATATACATACAGTATTCACGTAAAGCATCTCGACTGCTTGATTGCTTGTGTGTCACAAAATGTAAACAATATTATCGCACAGCTCTGATCTGCTAAATGCAAAGGATTGAATGTCTTTATTTGTTATGTTTTTTATGTTAAAGTGCTATGCAAGTAAATTTAAGGATGTTTTTACCCTGCGATGTTTTTAGCGTCTGACCGTAATGTAAAGCAACCAACCACAAGTTGTTTTTATTTTACTTTTTGGTGAAGTTAAATCTGAAATATGAAATCGGACTGGCTAGAAAAATAATACTGTGTCTTCATTAACGTTTGTACAAAAAAACAGAAGAAGTCTGTACACAATTAAAATATATAGAGAAAATAAAGAAATGTTGTGATATGAAGATCTGTTTGTTCTACTAAGTGACTGCAAAGTGACTTGAAAGCCACAAACCTAAACACCCTAGCATTATGGCAGCGAGTTTTGCACACAACAAGCACCACTCACATTTTGTTCAGAAATTGTAAAAATCTAGTTTATATTGCAAACCACAGAGATAATGGCAGCAATGTCTGCATGGCTCAGACTTTGGTCTACATTTCTAGATCATCCTTAAATTGAGTGACACGCCTGGCTGTCTGCTCAGGACAGATAGATGGTTGTCTGTCCTCAACCAGACATTCAAATGTGTTCGAGTTTGTTTGGCCGTTGTTTAGAGACTGGCGTCTTAAACATAGTGTCTCATTTCCCTTGCTGGTGATCAAATCTGCGATTAACGCCACAGACGAGACAGCGGCCAGCTTACAGCCTGATACAAGCTTGCAGAAATCCCTGCCTGCTATAATGGCTCTGAAGTGAATGTTTTATGGTAGATGTTATGTCATCCGGTGCGGCGTCAGGTCACGCATCATGAGTCTGGGTAGATTAGAGACATGTAAAACTCTATCACAGCATCCCTGACCTCTTTTATTCCGAGCAGCCTGCTGAACAACTGCCTCGTATGTTCTCTTCCTTGGGATCTTTTAAATGCACCTGTGCAAAAGATTAACAATGGCTCTTTTTTGTTGACTGGAGGGAGAAATTATGATGACCTTTACAATGAAAGAAATTTTTTATTGTACATTTGATCTTTTCAGTGGTGTTGATCTTATCCTTAAAGGAACAGTTTAACCAAAAATGTAAATTGTCATCATTCACTAACCCTCGTATTGTTCCAAACTCATTTGATTTCTTCCTTGTAAGACGAGCAGATTATTATTATTATTATTATTTTTTTTTTTTTTTGTGCAGAATGTCCAAGCTGCTCTTTTTTATATAATGACATAAGCCATATTTGCACACTTTTAAGCTCTAAAAATAGAACATATTGTTTAAAATAAAATAAAAAATTACCATAAAAGTACCATGACTTTTTGACACTTTGGGCCTGTCCAGTTTTATTGTTAACTAAAACTATTAATAATATTGCTGATATAAATGTGAAAATGTGAAATGTTCTTGGCAACTACTGAAATAAAATAATTTTAAGTTAAAAACAAAATAAAATAAAACAAAATACAATTGTAAAAAAAAAAAACCACGAACAAAACATATAACAAAAACATAAAAATATCTCAAATTTAAACTAAAAATATAGCTGCATGCAGCGCTGATGGGCCCAAGCCCTGGCGCCACAGCAGCCCTGGTGCCTTTAGGACAAAGCAGAAAGTATACTTCGGTTTTTTTACGCACAGTCAAACGCACAGCTTTGCAAAGTATTTCACTTGCGTACAATCTGTCGCCACGAGTTACAACCCATGTAAATATCTTTGTATTCTTTCATGCTAGAGTTGTACAAATGAGGGTACTTTCTAACTTCTTCGCACAATCTCTCATCTCGCTGTAGCTTCCATGCGTTCCAGTCTGTTCCGTTTATGCTGTTTTTCTTCAACTACCTTGTGAATCGAAACCCCCAGGGCACGGTTGGAACCTTGTGGATAAAGTAATTACTGCAAAAAAAAATATGTATGCGCATGTGCGACCTGCGCGTAAAAATCCGGCGGTGCGTTAAAAATATGCTGACCCTCGTGTACATGTAAAAACATACTTTGGCCTCAACTGTGCACTGCGGGAAATATGCATTTAAAGCGAGTAAATGTAAAAGAACGACGTCAAATGGCTCAATAACCACATCCATGAGATATTTTAAATTTAGATGAATTTCATGTCATAGGATGTTATAGGTTACTTTCAAATGAGTGTGAAGTTATCATTTGCAGCTCAAATGTTTTTTTGTTTGTAAGTATTTATTTATTTAATATATATATATATATATATATATATATATATATATATATATATATATATATAAAACCTTATTATTAAACAAATTATATAAAACTATGTTGTCAGTGCACTACAAATAAACTGGTTCTATGCCTTTATTTTGTCATTAAAACGGATAGAAACCGATCCTAAGTCAGGGATAGGCAACATCGGTCCTGTAGTGCCGCTGTCTTGCAGAGTTTAGCTAATTAATGTCTTCAGGATTACTAAGGCTACAGGCAGGTGAGTTTATTCAATTGCTAGCCTCTCCAAAAATGGCCTAACTTACCTTTTAAATGAAAAGCCAATTCAAAATCTTAATAAATACAATATTGGTATATAAATAGTACTAAAATAACTCTGGCCAGTTACTCACATAAAGTATGTAATAGGTTTATGTAAACATTTTTAATATGTTGTAAAATATTTCCATTGCTACCGACTTATCAGTCACGTAATTTACAACATTTGTTTTAATGTATATTTTATTTTGTGCTATTGTGCTGACACTAGAATATATAAAATAATTAATATATTCAATAATATTTCATAATTATTTGTTATCAAGACTTAATTATCAGTCAAAGATGTTGTCACTTATTGAAACCATGGCCTAGCAGTTATCAGAATAAAAATCTGTGCACTCTGCATCCCATAAATTGTTTAGAAACCAGCCAGTCAGATTGGAGCTTACTGTTTTAGCCAGCTCATACCATTTTTGTGTGCAGTATCCATCAGACAGCCCGTGAATGGTCTATGGGCGTACCGTCTGAGGTTTAGACTAGTCAAAGAGCAACCGGGTAGAAATGTTTCACATGTGCTATAAAGTTTTGAAATATCTCTTTTATCTTAGCACTCCACCCAAAGCCAAATTATAATTGTTATTTTCCTCCATGTGGTGTATTACATCAACCTGCATATACTTAATTATTCAGTCTGTCTGGTATGTGATGCCTTCAGTTGTATAATAGTGCCGCATTGTGTATTAACAATCCTAACCATCCACCCTTGAAGGCACATTTTTCTCTTTGTCTTACTGCAGAGTGCAAGTTCCACTGCACCAATGGCAGATGTCTGAAACTTCTCTCGCTGATTTGTAATCATCTGAATGAATGTGGAGACAACAGTGATGAGGAACATTGTCCTGATGCTGTACCTCCACCCCCAGACACCATCCAGTGTAAGTCCATCCACCCACTTCTGTCTCAACACCACATCTGCATCTCTGGCAGGTGATATTGCATCAGTGTTGGGGAAGCTACAGTAGAAAGCTTCTCAGAATTGAATGCTCGGCTAACTGTCCTTTTAGAGCAGATGGTAGTAAACTATCCAAAAGTAGTTACATTGAAGCGAGTTAGTGTCTGTAAATTAAAGGGGTCATGACATGAGAAATCAAATTTGCCTTTATTTTTTTTGTTTTTTTATTAACATCCTGCAAGTTTCATAGCTTAAAAAGTCATCCTCATTATTAACAAAGCATTTATTTAAGCAATGTGTTAATACACATTATTTACACTAAACAAATAAAAATTACCCTAATTTATACACCTGAGTTGACAACATAGTACTAAACAGCAGCATTTAAATATTTCACTACAAAAAAGAATTGTTGAATACATTTTTCTTTCTTTGAACTAGTATATTATGATAGTCCAAACTAAGCAACTGAATCAGACTTCTCAATGCTATTGGAGCGTGACAGAATACTAGAGTGTTTGATTACTGTCACAATTGGTTGCAAAGCTGAATGTGTCATAAAAACAGCAATATAACACTACTTGTTGGAAAAAAATAGCTTGTTACTGGAAAAGCTGCACTATTATGAAAACAGCTGAACTGCTGTTATGCTACTGAAAAATTAAACCCTATTCGCACTGGATTAGTATTATCTGGGGACCTCGTGTGATTTAGAAATTTCTCTTTCTGCAAATTGTATAGTTGTATGGTGTATAGCGATATTACCCAGCACCCAAAATACTATCAAAACACTCCAACCTTTCTTCACGAAAGATGGATAAAAAAGCGCACAGGAAACAAAAACCTTGAAAAAATTATAAACGACCCCGCCAAATCACAGAGATGCCGATACGCACGGGACTAATATTATCACAGGACCTCGGTGTTTGGCGAAATATGGTAGGTCATTTGCAGGGGAATTTTTACTTTGCAAATTACAGACATGGCCGATTCACACGGGATTGAGATCACAGACAACCTTTTAGTCGCCTTGATCTCTTTGCTGTGTGTTCTCTACTGTTGTCTTTGCTGGTCCATCTTGCTTTAGTGATATTTTGAACAACAGTATGCCAAGAGAGGTGTGGTAGGCCTACTTTTAATTTACCACAGTTAAAGGGTTAGTTCACCCAAAAATGAAAATTCTGTCAGTAATTACTCACCCTCATGTTGTTCCAACCCCGTAAGACCTTCGTTCATCTTCGGAACACAAATTAAGATATTTTTGATGAAATCTGAGAGCTGGCTTACTCCTCCATAGACTTCTAGGTGACCGAAACTTGCTGGCCCAGAAAATGTATTAAAGAGATCGTTAATATAGTCCAAGTGACTACAGTGGCTCAATCTTAAGTTTATCAAGCGACGAGAATACTTTTTGTGCGCAGAAACAAACAAAAATAACGACTTTATTCCACTATTCATTTCCTTCTATCTGGGCCTCGAGTTGGTTCACGTAGTGTTTTTGCGCAGCGCGTCTGTGTTGTACGTCACACGCATCACACGCATGACCAGCGTCGGCCAATAGTGAGCCTACGTGGTGACGTGTAACACAGACGCGCTACGCAAAAACACTACGTGAACCAACTCGAGGCCCAGAGAGAAGGAAATGAATAGTGGAATAAAGTCGTTATTTTTGTTGTTTTTGCGCGCAAGTTTCGGTCACTTAGAAGTCTATGGAGGAGTGAGCCAGCTCTCAGATTTCATCAAAAATATCTTAATTTGTGTTCCGAAGATGAACGAAGGTCTTACGGGGTTGGAACAACATGAGGGTGAGTAATTACTGACAGAATTTTCATTTTTGGGTGAACTAACCCTTTAAGGTCCTTGTCCGAAATTCTTGTACAAAATTTTTGCCCGTTAAAAATAAATACGTCCTCATGTTGTGTCAATCACGTTTACACACTGGCACTGCCTCCGAAACTTTCATCCGTCATACATTTTTTTTAAATCGGGTTAGATTTTCTGTGTTTTTCGCATCTGTAGCAAGCATTTTGAGAGGTGTTTTGACAATTCAGGGCTACCGAATGACGAAAACAAAAAACGAATACGAAACTCCGTGTGCAAGGACTTTTAGGCTATAAACATGTAGTATATATAGAGTGTATATACTGAGAACAATTCTTCTGCTGAGGAATACAGTAAGCATAACTGTAGATGATATTGCAGATATGTTAATTGATGTGTGTTAGCTGTTTTACAAAGAAAGTGGCCTATCCAATCAGATTTGAGAGTTTGAACTATTTATTGGAACTGCGACTAATAATTATTTTGATAATTTATTAATCTGCCAATTTTTTAATTCTGATTTAATCAAATAATACCCTTAAATTTGATCAGTGTTCTCTTTCAAACAGTGTTCAAATTGAAGTCTATGTAATGTATAGTATACATTGTTTTAAAATATAGGCTAAAGGTTGCAATATTATGTGAAAGGAACAGAACATTCTAAATAACCAAAATTACCCAACCACAATTTTAAGTGTTTACAAGTTTACAAGGTAAAAATGTGCTGGAACACACACATTCCCACCTCTGAACCCAGCCAACATTTGTATTTGGGGCCCATGTGGGTTTGAAATGGGCTGTAAAATGGGCCCCATGTAGGATTGTCCGCGGGTTCCATAATGGCCCCATGTTAATTGCCCAGATGGATTTCATGTAGGATTGCACTTGGTACTTGGTATGACCCAAGTGGGCAACATGCACAAGACCCATCTCGGTCCCAGCTTTAATGTCAAGATTCAGTCATTTAAGGCACTACTCAATATTTTTCTGTAATTCTATTAAAGTTAATATTCATGTAAAACATCATGATTTGCGTTGCATATATGTGACCCTGGATCACAAAATCAGTCACATGTCGCATGGGTATATTTGTGGCAAAAGCCAACAATATGGGTCAATATATGCCAATAAGTATGGGTCAAAATTATCGATTTTTCTTTTATGCCAAAAATCATTAGGATATTAAGTAAAGATCATGTTCCATGAAGATATTTTGTACATTTCCTACCGTAAATATATAAAACATTTATTTTTGTGAGTGAATGCAGCACGATCGCCAACACAAATGGACAACTTTAGTTTGATGATTGTACTCCCTTTCTGTTGCAGAAAGTATTGAAGTATAACACAGACAGCAACATTTAATAATTCGGATGATGTGATGTGTTAACTGGAAATGATTGCAATTTAAGAATATGACACTATACTTTTCAAGAGTTTGGGTTCTGTAATTCCCCCTGTAATATTATCTATTCCCGTGATGGCAAAGCTGAATTTTCAGCATCATTACGCCGGTCTTTAGTGTCACAAGATCCTCCAGAAATTATTCTAATATCCAGATTTTCTGCTCAAGGAACACTTATTATGAATATTAAAAATAGTTGTGCTGCTTAATATTGTTTTGGAAACAGAATTTTCAGTATTCTTTGATGAATAGAAGGAGAAAAAGAGAACAGAATTTATTTGAAATGGAAATCATAACCATGTAAAAGTCTTTACTGACACTTTTGATCAATTGAGTGCATCCATGCTAAATAAAAATATCAGCAAGTATTAGTGATTTCATCAAATTTATTAGATATTGCATTTTGGAAAAGTGTTTGGTACTGAACAGCTGTCATGTTATGCTGATGTTATTTTGACTCTGTCTGCATCAGTGTTGCACTGGTTGTTGTTGAAGGTTGATTTTTTTTTTTTATCCTTTGCTAGCAGACTGCGTTTGTGTGTTTGTTTAACAGGGGCTTTTACCGAATCGGTTTGTATAGTTGTTTGTATGACCTTCCCCTTACATCCTGTGCATGAATGCGTTGCTCATAGGTGTCTGAATGTGTGTTTGTATGTGGATGGACACTATTTGTTTATGAATATGTGTGCTTTAGTTCTCTGTTTTACTCGCATACATAAACACTCTCTTTTTCTTGCATGATGTCACTCACTCAAGGCCATACAGGCGGTTAACTCTTTAAAACTTCAACAAATGTGCTCAAGGTTCATTTTTTTGAACTGAGTGTATATAAGTGGGTTTAGTTGGTTTTATTCAGCAATGCGATCCACTCTGTATTCTATGGAAGCTTGTTTCTGCCACAAAATATAAAATGAAAAAAGGTAATTGCAACCTTTTTATCGCACAATTCAGATTTTTTTTCTCACAATTGGGTGAGAGTGGGTTTTTGGTATGAAGACATAATTGTATAACTTATATATGGAAATGTATTTTAGTTTAGATTTTTTGTAATTATCCGTCCTTCGGATGAGACGTTAAACCGAGGTCCTGACTCTCTGTGGTCATTAAAAATCCCAGGATGTCCTTCGAAAAAGAGTAGGGGTGTAACCCCGGCATCCTGGCCAAATTTGCCCCTTGGCCTCTGTCCATCATGGCCTCCTAATCATCCCCATATACTGCTTGGCTTCATCACTGTCTCCTCTCCACCAGTAAGCTGGTGTGTGGTGGGCGGTCTGGCGCAATATGGCTGCCGTCGCATCATCCAGGTGGATGCTGCACATTGGTGGTGGTTGAGGAGATTCCCCCTTCCATGTAAAGCGCTCTGAGTACCTAGAAAAGCGCTATATAAATGTAACAAATTAAAAATTATAATTATTATGGTTTTATTTTATTTCAGGGAATGAAAATGTTTTCGTATTCGTTTTAGTTTTCGTTGTACATTTTGTTGATGATAATAACTCTGCCATTAACTGACTTAGATGTGATGTTATCAAAATATTTGACAAAATTCATAAAAGTGAATTCACACATGATATTTGTAAATAAAATCAATTCAGATGGAAGAGGAAAATGTAAAATGGCTCTATAACCGACAGTTTTCTATAACCAACAGAACTTTTTGTAAAAACTTTCTTTTTTTTTTTTTTTTTTTACAGCTCAGCTTTTATTGGCTGTGTCTATTTCCTCCCTCTTTCTCCTTCCCCAGCATCCATCTCTCCATGAGCACTCCCCACGTTGGGAGCGCTTGGTTTTATGTGCTTTTTTTAAACATGCTTTTTTTCCCTTTTTTTTTCCTTGCTGTCTGCAGGACAAGGGCCACTCTTTACCGATGGAACAAGTCCAACTGCTGCACTTAAAATATTTAGCAGTCTGGGCCGCATGTTAATGAAAGCGTCTGCGGTTGGCTGCTATTTTAGAGACACCTGTGTGCGCTGTGATTGAATTTTCAGAGGCTGAGGACTGCTGATTTTCACGTCGAGAAAGAGACAGCAAGCGAGAGAGACGCAGAGGAGGCAAAACGAGAGATGAACAGACAGGGTTGGGGGGGACTGAAAAATTATTTCGATTCTAATGGCTACGGCGGTAGTGTAGCGTTCAGTCAGACAGATGGATCATGAATATGGTCTAGACACTTGGTGTCTGGGTGAGTCAGGGGGGGCCCTGTACGAGAGGGGTCTTCACACTACCCCACCCCCACACACACACACACACACACATACACACACACACTCTGTGAGTTGAGAAAATGAAAGCGTTTTCAGGCAGAAAATAAATGTTTGTTATCATACGCTCATCAAACAGACAGGAGAATGATGTGAGCAGAGGGGTTTTTGGTTCACTGAAGAGCCACAAGGTGGAAACAGACAATGTAAAACGATTGTTAAACAACATTGTTAATTGTTAAACATAATCCCTGACATTTTGTCTTAATGAGATGTCACCCATTTTTAAATTCTATCATCATTTAATCACCCTCATGCCTTTCCAAACTTTCTTCTGTAGAACACAGAATGATCAAGTCATGTCACAATACTCATTGTTACAAAGCAGCTTGACAGAAAATCATGATGCTAATGTTTATAATATTAATATCTTAATACCTTCATGCCTTATAGTTGCATTTAGCAGATTAGAGCTGTGCGATAAGTTTGCATTTTGCAATGATACAATCAAAGCAGTTGAGATTCGCTCTATATATAATGCTTTACTTGAGTTTTGATGACCATTGCCTTTTATTGTATGAAAAAAAGAGGTGAGACTTAAATCTGAAGACTGAATTCCAAGAACATTTTACGACTGTTCCCTGAACCAAACTTAAGTAGATTTAGATGGATACTTTGGGATGGCTGTCCTGCATGAAAAGTCCATTGATCATCAAGCTTCAGTCTCTGCTCCTAAGGCATCACCATCTTTGCCGAAATGGCTTGATACTTCAAATAATTCATGATGTCCTTCATACAACTTCCTGCAACTGCAAAGCACCCCCATAACAAGACTGGACCACCTCCATGTTTGACCATGGAGATGGTGTTCTTCTGCTCTTAAGTTTTCCACCAGACATACTGCTGATTCACGGGTCCAAAAAGTTCCAGCTCCACAAAACATTCTTCCAGAACTCCACAGGTCTATCCAAATGAATTTTAGCATAATCAAGTCGGCCTTTTATGTTCTTGGTCTAGAGTGGCATTTGGCCAGATGTCCCAACATGTCTAGTGTTCTTCTTAATACTCTGCATTGAAATGTTTTTTTTTTTTTTCTCTTTCATCAGGTCATCTTGCATTTATGAAACTTAAACTTATGAATACGGCTGCCAGCTGTGTCTCTAGGAACTCTAGGAAATCTTCTTGTAGCCATAGACTTACTAATGTAATAAAACATTTTGTTCTCTATAGCTTTTATGCCATATTTGCTACTCAACTTTAGCACATGCATGGGCTAAATGTATGCATGTATAACAGCACAAGCTAATTCTGTTTTGATATAGATTTCCCAAAGGATTAATTGTGTTTTAACACAATTTTGTCCCATGCCATACAAATAAGTGACTTAAAGCGTTGAATTGGGGTTGAAAAATTGTCATGGCTGTTTTACAAAAAAAAGTCCTATAACGTAAAGCGTTACATTATATATCGACATTATCACTTTTAGTTTGCCACTAAACTGTTATAGATACAATGTTTTAAAAACTGTATCTTAAATTTGTAAATTATTACAGTTGAATAATTTTGATTGCAGCTGTATATGCGCACTTGTCTTGGTGAGAGGGGATGATATGTGCTGATGCCCGCTGAGGTGGAAAATCTGCAGTGACTTTTTTTCCTGCTCAACATGACCTTCCAACAGAACTATGTCTGTGATATCGACGTACTCGTTACACTCGACCAGTTTATCTGTGGTTGGATTCCAGCGGTGATATATGTTTGAGGTCAAGAGGTCACTGTCACAGTAGCTATATTCCAATTCTTGTACACTTTAAATATGAAATGTGTCGCAATACGGAAAGATCTGTCTCTACTTCTGACTTTGAGGCTGCCAAAGTTAATGTGTTAACTAATTACATTTAAGTGTTTACTTTTAGCTGTAAATGTCCCTCATTCTTAATATACCGTAAATTATTTTATTTTATTTATCCTTTATTTTACGAGAATAAATCTACCAGGGAGTCCTGGCCAAAATGGCTGCACAAAAGGTCTCATCCGGCAATCAAATGAAAAATTACGTAAAACATGTTTCCTTCAGGTAGGACTCCAAAAGGTTTCCAAAAATATTTAAAGATAAAGACCATCATAATGCGCTGCATTTTATTCCATAACCTAGGAGCATGAGAGGAAAAGGCAGCTTTGCCAAACTCAGAATATACTTTAGGAACGTCGGTGCCGATGGCCTCGTGGTCAGCGCGCCGACATGTAGCGCCGTTGCGCTCGGGCGGCCCGAGTTCGAGTCCCGGCTCGTGGACCTTTCCCGATCCCATCCCCCGTCTCTCTCCCACCTCGCTTCCTGTCAACTCTATACTGTCCTGTCATAATAAAAGGTAAAAATCACCAAAAAAAAAATAATTATATATACTTTAGGAACAATTAAAAGTAATTTAGAAGTCCTATAATTACAAGTCTAATACGATAAGAGATTATAAAAATAAGTTGGTAATTTACCTAATAATGCCTTGGCAATAAACAGCAGCATATGCATTTTTCTCCTTTGGCACAAGGAGGACCAACCAACCAATTCGTACAAAGTACAGTGATAGGTACGTGAAGATGTATTCGTCACAAATTGTATTGCAGCATGATATGTACAGTCCAGCTTCTTTAGTAAAGATAGGTTTGCATGCATATAAATCACATCACCATAATCCAACACTGAGAGGAAACAACTTTGGATTATTCTCTCTTTTGCTTCAAAAGGAAAACATTTCTTTATACGAAAGAGAGAACCCAATTTAGGTCTAAGCTTTTTTTGAAAGATTTTCAATATGTATATTAAAACCCAGCCTTTCATCAAGCCTTATGCCCAGGTATTTAAAGCAATTAACTATTTCTATACAGTCCCCTTCCAAGGTTAAAATAGGTGGAACATATATTTTAGTGCGACAGCAGGTAAATAGCATATTTTTAGTGGGACTTTTTTAGTATTTAAAACCAATTTTAAATTTAACAATGGAAATTGCAATGACCAAAAAGAGTCTTGTAATAGCTCTATGGCTTGATTCATGGACTGTGCTTCTGTGTAGATACATTGGGTTATCAGCATTTTTTTTGTGTGTGTGTTTATCTCATGACCTATGTCATTTATATACATTGAAAATAAAATCGGTGCTAAAATAGATCCCTTTGGATTATTATTATTATTATTATTATTATTATTATTTTTTTTTTTCAGTTAGTTTTGATTTCATTGTAATATTTTTTTAGTTGAGTTTTAGTTTTTTGTAATTATGGTTTTATTTTTATTTCAGTTAAATGTTTATTTCAGTTTCAGTTAAAGTATGCATCCACATGCTTGTTTAGCAAAAAATACCCCTTGTGTTTCAGGAGTTTGTGATTGTTTTCTTTCAACTTTATCAGTTGAGAAACAGAAGAATACATGACCTGCACCCAGGAAAGCAAGTAGGCTACTGTAATAGTTCAGCATGTAGTCAAAGCTTGTGAATAGTACTAAATTAACATAATTTTTTAATTATAGTTTTAATTCAACTCCTTTGTGTTATTTGAGATCACATTTAAAGTAAATATATATTTTAAATATACTCATTTGCAAATTCATCTTTACAAATATGTAATTACAAATGTATTTAAATAAAGTTTCAATAGAAACTGTGACATTTAAAGTATATTTTAGTTTACCCCATAAATGCTTGTCAGTACATTTGATAATACATTTATATCATATTTCAGAGACAATAGTATCTACAGAAAAAAAAGAAAGAAATTACTTACAGTAGCGGGAATTTTTTTGTTTAGTAAAATAAAACCTTTTATAATTATACTAATTATATAACGATGTACTTATGTCCTGTTGCTTAAGTGGGTCAAAAAAGGACTAAAGTTCATCTAACTGCATTTAATATAAATATATACTTAATATATTTAATATATACTACATTTTCATTTTGAGAGCTGTTTTAACTTGCATTAACTCCCATTAACAGCCTGCTGGTTGATAACACTTGGCAAGGTGTTTTAATGTGGCACTCATGTCGCAAGATGCTGAAAAAACAATACAGTGAATAAAGACGTTTGTCTACCGCATGTGTAAGTAGACTAACAATTGAAAAATAGTGCCGATGGAACACAAGAACGTGCCCTGTGTGAGCTGAGGAGAGCATCTGTTGCCAATTTTCCATAATGTATGTTCAGTCTTTACCATATTATCCTATAGTGAACTTTGGGAGGTGGAAATATCCTAACATTGTGGCACCTGGACACACAAAAAGAAGGAGAGCATTGAGTCTGTCTATGGGATGTAATTGGAGTGAATTGAAAAGCACTGTCGCTGTGTTCTGTCTGTCTGTCTGCTCTGCACAAACAAACACTCATATCCTGACCAGTGCAGCCTGCAAATAGGAAGAGGATTTGTATGCTCTTGAAAGAATAATCCAAAATTATAAGACAATATAAGGCACACAGAACACAAGGGAAGCTAAAACTGCATTATCAGCCTGTCTTGGTCTCTTTTACTGTAGGGAGAGGTTCAGAAAAATATTGTGATGATAACGTTTCATTGTGCTTATGTCACTGGCGTTCAAGATGTCTGCCTGTTGTTTGTCAGTCCGGTAGAGTCGGCCCTTAAATATTTTTCTGCTCCCTCCCTCTGGCAGTTGTGCGCAGAGTGTGTTCATGTGTTTGGGGAAGGAAGTGAGTGTGTCGATGGTGAAGTGCACACTACCTCCCTCTCTCTCTCTGCAGCAAACCCCCAAACAGTCAGAGACACCGCATCAGCAACAGGAGGGACGGCAGACTGCAGATACTTGATTTTAAAGCTAGAGTCTGCCTCGAAACTGCTGATTTTAGATTAAGCATGTGACTGTTTGGAAGTTATCTAATCTCACATGGGATGAATAAAACCGCATGCTTTCATAGATTGAATAAAGTTTATAAAGAGCGAGTGGAACATTGCAGTTTATGTGCAATGAGGAGTGACGAGAGAAAACAAGTTGCTGGTCCGCCATTCTTTCTGTGATGAAGGAAGAGACAGACTGTTTTTCCTGGGGTAGAAATGAAAATGTTCCTGCAGCTGTCAGCTGATCTCTGGGTGTGGTCTGTCATCCACAAATCAGACATCTCCCATAAGCACTGTTCGGATGGGATTAGTCTTCTAAATGACGTTTGAGTTACAGTTAAGATTTCTGTGATTTCTTGCAGTGATGAAAAAGGGATTGGGATCTCCATAGCTATTGCTAAGGTGGAAGTGTCTGTTTTCTGAATGTAGCCATTGTAGTTGGTCCTGTGCTTTGGATGCATGCATATATATGTGATTCATATTAAAATCAGTTTGTAAAATCAATGCACTTTATTTAAAAATATAGTTTATGATTGCTTTCAGTAAACGATCAATAAAATTATCCGATGCATGGTTCCAGTTAGATAAATTAATCTAAATAAATTAAAACTTTTATTCAGCAAGGACACATGACACATTAAATTTATCAAAAGTGACAGTAAAGTAAATTAAATGCTTAATATTACAAAATATTTATTTTACAAATAAATGCTGTTCTTTTCAACTTTGTATTCATCAAAGAATCCTGGAAAAACATCATGTATCACGGTTTCCACAAAAATGTCAAGCAGCATAACATTGTCAAGTCACCTTCATTTATATAGTGCTTTTAACAATATAGATTGTTTCAAAGCAGCTTTACAGTGATAAAAGGTAATTAAAATAACAGCTATTGTTTTGACTTTACAGCAGCTCTAGAATAAAGTTATTATCCAGCTAAAGTTAGTTTTGACTGATTCACAAAATTGTTCAAATTTTGAAAAATGTTATCATCTCCGCCGTAAACTTCAAAAACGCAAATCTGTGAAAACGCTGACGGTTTGCACATGCATACCAGTCTATTCCGGTTCAGTCTATAGGTATATGCACATTTGAATATATATGTGCGCTGGCGTGTAGTCTTTCTTTACAAATTGACTAATATTAGCGTAGACACCTTAAGAGCTCGCTCAAGTACTGGGGAGATAAACCATTTAGTGCTTTGTAAGTAATCACAAGATTTTTAAATTTATACGATGTTTAATAGGGAGCCAATGCAGTGTTGACAGAACGGGGCTAATATGGTCATACTTTCTGGTTCTAGTAAGAACTCTAGCTGCTGCGTTTTGGACCAGCTGTAGTTTGTTTATTAAGCGTGCAGGGCAACCACCCATAAGAGCATTAACATAATCTAGCCTTGAGGTCATGAACGCATGAACTAACTGTTCCGCATTTGTCATTGAGAGCATATGTCGTAATTTAGATATATTTATAAGATGGAAGAATGCGGTTTTACAGATACTATAAACGTGACTTTCAAATGAAAGATTGGTATCAAAGAGCACACCAAGGTTCCTAACCGACGACGAAGACTTGATAGAACATTCATCAAGTGTTAGATAGTATTGTAGGTTATTACGTGAGGACGTTTTTTTGTCCAATAATTAGGATCTCTGTTTTTTCAGAATTAATTAGTAGGAAATTACTAGTCATCCAGTTTTTTTTTTATATATGCTATGCATTCCGTTAATTGTGTGAATTGGTAAGTTTCGTCAGGGCATGAAGAAATATAGAGCTGAGTATCATCAGCATAACAGTGAAAACTAATGCCATGCTTCCTAATGATATCTCCCAAGGGTAGCATGTACAGAGTGAACAGTAACGGTCCTAGTACTGAGCCTTGTGGTACTCCATACTGAACTTGTGATCGATATGACATCTCTTCGTTTACTACTACAAACTGATAACGGCCAGATAAGTATGATTTAAATCATGCTAATTTAATTCCACAAATGCCAACATAATTTTCGAGTCTATTTAAAAGAATGTTGTGGTCGATAGTGTCAAATGCAGCACTAAGATTGAGTAACACTAACAGAGAGATAATAATAAGAAATATTTTTTGAGCAGCAAGTCATCATATTAGAATGATTTCTGACGGATCATTTGACACTGAAGACTTGAGTAATGGCTGCTGAAACTCATCTTTGATATCACAAGAATAAATTCCATTATAAAATATATTACAATAGAAAATTGTGACAGACGCAACAGGTTTAGAATCTAAATGCGGAAGTTTATTGAAAATAAACAGAGCAGACAAATCAAAATCATGAGGCAATGAAACAGTCGAAAGGCAGGCCAAAGATTAAAACACAGGTAACAGTCCAACCAGGCAAACACAATGAAAACGGTAATCCAAGAGACATTATCCAGTAAACAGGCACAATAGTCATAACAATAGTCGGCTACCCATGATCTCTCCTCTGGTCCGTAGCTCTCCCAGTCCACCAGGTACTGCATCTGGCCCCCTCTATGCCTTGAGTCTGGGATCTATTTCACCCTGTAGGCTGGTGCTCCATCAATCTCCAATGGAGGCAGCGTTTCAGGATCCGTGGTACCAGGGCCAGATGCCTGGTGGACCGGTTTCATGAGGGAGACATGAAAGGAAGGAGATATTCGATAATGAGCAGGAAGCTCTAGAACGTATGTAACGGTTAATCTGACATAATTTTTTGAAAGGACCCACATACCTAGGGCTGAACTTCCTTCAGGGTAGCCAGAGCTTGAGGTCACGTCTGGACAACCAGACCCTTTGACCGGGTTGATAGTTGTGGTGAGGACGTCTTCACCTATCCGCCTAAATCCTCTGGGCGAGTATGGCTCATTGTAGACTGACGTGTGCACTGTCCCAAACCAGCTCACTACGCCTGATCCATTCATCCATCGCTGGCAACATAGAGGGTTCACCTAACCAGGGGAACATTGGAGGTTGGTAGCCCAGTACGCATTGGAATGGAGTGAGTCCAGTTGAAGAATGAGTGAGGGAGTTAGGGTGCATATTCAGCCCATGGGAGGAAGTCGGTCCACTTTTGTTATTCCTGAATACAATAGGACCTGAGGTATCTGCCGATTTCCTGGTTAAGTCTCTCCACCTGTCCGTTAGTCTGTGGATGATACCCTGAAGTGAGACGGATATTAATATCAAGTCGTTTGCAGAAGGTCTGCCAGACTCTGGAAGTAGGGTCCTCTATCAGATAGTCTCCATTGCAGTGGGTAAACCTTTCATGGGTATCAACCTGCATGACTTAGAGAATCTATCAATTATTACCAGTATTGTGGTGAATCTGTTGGAGTTGGGCAGATCAGTGATGAAGTCTACGGACAGGTGGGAGCATGATTCCGTCGCTCTGTATTTAACTGTGACAGTGTTCAAACCTCTATAGTCGATGCATGGATGGAGTCCGTCATCTTTTTTCCACAAATACAAGCCTGCTCCTGCTGGTGAGGTTTAGGGCCGGATGAACCCAGATGTTAGGGCCTCTTCAATGTAGCTCTCCGTGGCTAAGCTTTTAGGACGTGAGAGAGGGTATACTCTGCTCGCAGGTGGGGCTGCATTGGTTAACAGTTCAATGGCACAGTTCAATGGCACAGTCCCATGGACGATGAGGTAGTAACTGGGTTGCCTTGGTTTTACTCAATACCTCTGCCAATTCTCTGTACTCACTGGGAAACTTGATTTCTTTGGAGACCTCTGGGCTCTCAATGCTAGTAGTGAGACATGGCATGGAAACGGTGACATTTAGACAATTGGCTTGACAGTAATCTGACCATTGTGTGAGCTCACCCTGGTTCAAGGATATGGATGGATCATTAACAGCCAGCCATGGATGGCCCAGGATGAATACTTGCTTGAGAGTGTCAGTGACAAACAGTAAAATGACTGCAGGGTAACTGGAACAGTATGATGGGTTATTCCAGTGCCAATGGGTTCTTTATTAACAGCGGTGATGTTGATAGCATCCCCACTGTTCCATGTATCCCTGCTGAGTTCTTTAACCAGATCTGCATGAATCAAATTAACAGCTGCTCCTGAATCCACTAGCACTGTAATACATTTGGAAGCTTCATTGAAGGAGATATCAACAGGCAGAGAAAAACTATGGTGAATAGGAGAGGGGTAATCTGTAGTACTTGTAAACTTGATGCCTTAGTGTCGGGCATTTGGCATTCTGGTGACCGAGTTTACCACAGTAGTAGCAGAGCTTTTCATCGTGGCATTCTGCAGATTTGGGACATGCTTGTATAGAGGCTGTGGCTTGAGAAACGGGGCATACTTTGGATCGTGATGAGTTACGAATCAAGTTATCAATCTTGATAGCCATGTTTATGAATTCAGACAGTAGTGTAAGAAAAAATGATGTGGACGTTGAAGATCTCAAAAATGAAGTTTATTACAGCATAGCAGTGGCAAAGAACACAAAGCACCTTGGGTTCACCGGTGTCAGAATGAAACCAGAAGATCCAAACCTTAAACCTTTTATCCTGTTACAGTTTACCACTCTTAATGTAAATGAAGTTGCTCTTGTTGTAACAGCTGTGGTCTGTATGTTAATGAAGTTGAGACACCCCATTGTCTGAAATGGTTCTGTGTGTCCCACACCCATTCTACAATTGATGATGACCATTTTCTCAGGATGTGATCAACCCAAATGGTGAAGAAACAATATAACTTCACTTCCTTCATCTCTATGATAATTAAGACATTTCAGGGATGAGCTCATTCTAAAATATATTTTGGAGTGGAGTCTGGGTCGAGGCAGACCCACATTCCAATTTCTTACAGTAGCATTCTTACCTTTGCATGCAAGCTTGACCTGTAGCTCGTGGTTAAGCCCCTCTCGGAAAACAGTTTTGAAGGCCACGTTGTTTCATCTGCTCTGAACCGCTAGAGTTCTGAATGTGATGGCATACTCAGCTGTTGATCGATGGCCCTGGCATGAGTGAAGCGGCTGAACAGAAACATCTTTACCCCCAGCTGGATATTCAAACACCTCTTTAACTTGTTGCACAAAGTAATCAAAAGATGTTTGAAACTGTATCTTTCTCCCAAACGGATGTGGCCGAGTCTAACGCTTTTCTGGTGAGTAGGGATATCATGAGTGCACACTTCTTAGATTCTTAAACAAATGACTCAGGTTGAGTAGAGAAATAAAATTCTACACTGGCGTAGATTCCCCCTGCATTTCGCAGCGGAGCCAACAAATTTTTCAGGAAATCTTACCTGTTGAGCTTAAATAGATGGGAAAGAGCAGACATAGTGAATGAGGTGTTTGTTGGTGGCTTGTAGATAGTTGCTCCTTATCTCTTGAGCAGTTCACTCTGGTAAGCGAATGCGGCCTGGAGTTGAGAAACTTCAACTGAATTCATGGGTGGCGAAGTATTTAACTACATGTAAAGTCCAACCAGGTAAACAATGAAAACAGTAATCCAAGAGATGATATCCAGTAAACAGGCACAATAGTCATAACAAGCAACATTAAGAGCAGGCAATGGTAAACGCTCAGTAGTGCAGTGAAACTGGCAATACTTCGGAAATGAGCAGGAAATAAGCAGTGTAGAACAGGCCCATGACTAGTACTCAGGAAAGGGCTTCCTCTGGTGGCTGGCTGAATGGGATTCAGCCTCAGCCATTAAAAAAAACAGTATTTCACAATATTACTGTTTTTACAGCGTTTTTGATCAAGTAGCCTAAATGCAACCAGGAGAATTATTTTTTTTAAACTTAAAAAAATCTTAATGACCCAAAACTTTTGAATGGTAGTGTATAGTTTAATACACATTTGTTCATCCATCCATAGTCTAACCAAATTGAAAGCCCCCAAAACTAATTTAAGTATAGTAATATGTAACGAAGTGCTGCACTCCAGCACTATCAGCATTTGAATAATCCTATAAATGCACGGAATCTAATCATTAATCAAAAAACATTGAATTGTGAATCGAATGATATCGATTCACTGTCTACCCAAAGACTCACTCCCCTAGGGTCCACAAAGATTTTTTATTTGTTTTGTATTCTAGTTTCTCTTAGAAAAATGACAATTTAAATAAAAAATTTATTGAAATGTATCCATCCATGAAAAAAGATGGAAATGACTACTAATGAGCTTCATAGAAAGTATTTTTCTGTCCCACTCTTTAGAGCAGAAGAAATGACAAACAAGGAGATGTGTCCTGATCTGAGGTGACAGTCGTGTAGCAGAGACTCTAAAGGTTGCTAAAAGCCAGACGAGACAGTCAGTGAGGACAAACATAGGCATATGTTTCCCCTGGTAGATTGTGTGCGGTTTTTTATGAGTAGTTTTACTTACCATGAGTGTCCTGTGAGGAATGAGAAAAAGCAGGAGAATGCTGCAGCCGTTTGGACTGAGAATTATTTTAAAACCGTGTCAAAGTATGGCAGAAGTTTGTGAAATGTTTAGGGTTGCCCCCAACTAACAATTAACTCTAGATAGGAGCATTTTTCTAAATATATGCAGAATATTACATATTCATTATATCTTTTTTACGGTTCTTCAATATTGAATGTATGTTTGAATAAATCAGTCAAGTTTTTATGACAGCCACCATTTAAATGTTTATATAAAAAAAATAAAAAATTGGAGTAGAAACATAATTAGGCCTATGTAATTATTTAGTTAGTAGTATTATAATCGTATTATTATAACATGATAAATGCATTAAAGGTTGTATCACCGATTTCAGGCCCAAACATAAATGATCACATTCATGTTTAATCACACTACACACTAATCTTTCCTAACGATCCGCTAGCTGCCCGCCCCATAAGCATGCCGTCAAAAAAAACGCGTCTCTGTAGGCAGCCTAGGCTCTGAGATTGAGAGGCAATTGTCATTAGATTCGATTTTGCATCTGTGCGTCAGCTTGGACCATAGACTGTAAAAAAAGATGGACGATTCACCTTCACTCTCCATTGTAGAAAAGTGAAGCCGCCAATGTCTTAATATGGAGCTGACATCTTGGAGCCCGAGTCTGCGCAGTAGTGAGCGTGAAGGGGAGCCGCGGTATCAAGGCCCCGCCCACACTCCCGCTGAATCGGTTAATACAGTTTACTGCAGAACAACTCATTATGTCAGTGTGAAACAAACAGTTATGGAAATGTATAAAAATTAAAGTTAAAGCTCCTCAATGCTCCTAAAGCTCCTTAAAGTGCCTCAGTGACTACTTCTTTCACAGCTCTCAATCATGACGTTAGAATGACAGAAACCATCTTTGGAAATAAATTATTTTAAGTGTAATTTAAATTTTTTTTTTTTTTTTTTGTCCCATTTGATTACACAGAGAGGGCGGGGTTTATGACCTATGACCTATACTGCATCCAGCCACCTGGGTTGATCGAAACGTTTTGGCTTCACTTTTCAGGACTTGTGTGTCACACTTGGCTCGGACAGACGATTCTCGTGGGCTTGATTTTTTTTTTTTTTTTTTTTTTTTTTTTTTTTTTAACCAGTTCAGCGAAATCCCGCCCTGCAGCCAATTTCATTGGTTAATGTTACAGTGACGGCAAGGTGCAGGGATCAGTGTTTGGTGTAGGCCAGTGGTTCTCAATTCCAGTCCTCGGGACCCCTTGCTCTGCACATTTTGTATGTCTCTCTTATCTGACACACTCAGTTCAGTTCATGGAGTCTCTCCTAATGAGCTGATGATCTGGTTCAGGTGTGTTAAATAAGGGAGACATACAAAATGTGCAGAGCAGCGGGTCCCGAGGACTGGAATTGAGAACCACTGGTGTAGGCAATCAGTACAGTGATTGACATGACCAATGAAATCTTTAGAATCGGCTGCAGTGTGGGATTTCACTCGCCACCAACTGGACAGGAGTGGGAATTACTGTAATAAGTTACAATAGATCACCCTCAGTGTAATCTGCCAAAATTACAGACGGCCTTCTGCTAAAAAAATTCAGCCAATGACAGAAAATTTTAGGTTAACGTGACCTCAGATAGATAGATAGATAGATAGATAGATAGACCCTGTTTCACTATGAAGTACATAAGATTATGGAAGTAAAATCGTTTGTGAACGTCATTTCACATTGACAGCGAGTTTTTCCATGAGGATTTCAACATATTTTCCTTGTAACATGTAAAAATGTTCTTATTGCTCATGCATCAAAGACTCCCCAGAGCTGCAGTTTAGGTATGGTCTGTAAAGTCTGTAAATGAATAAAATGAGGTGCTGTGGAGCTCTAAGTGGAAACAGAGCTCAATAACAAAAGTCCATGTTCAAGAGCAGCTACTCAAACAGAAGTTGTGGAAAGTGTGTTAAAGGTAAAAGTGTGTGTGTGAGAGAGAGAGGTTCAGTCTAGAGCGAAAAGTCAATAGTCTGAGTCTGTAAGTCTGGTTAATGAATACCGCCCCCTCAGGGTGATCCCTTCATGTAAACACTTCATCACACCAGCAGTGAGAGACTGCATAGCTCCCAGGGGAACGGCCACTCAACGCCCATGACTTTACAGCCTATCAATATCTCCCATCCTCAGGTAAACGCACACACACAAACAAACTTGGCAGTCTTGGTGAAAACTGACAAGTACCTGTACTTGTATTGGTTTGTTCCCGTCTGATTTATCCGTGTCTGGCATTTCTTCCTTTCTACTCTTTAGTAGCACATTTTGGGGTATTACCATAGTTGATAGTCTAGTCAGAGAGAGAGAGAATTAATGAGGATTACATTAGTTCATGCTGACTGCAGCTATTCTAATCACTTCTAATCAATACTGTTGCCTATTCGTGTGTTCAATATCATTATCATTGTTATTCAAAAAAATAAAAAAAATAAATAAACTTGGGTATAGGGTTTATTGAGTCAAATTATGTCAATCAGCTGTCAAATGGCCCAAATATTCTTTTTAATTAAATCTAAAAATGTAATTTGAACTGAAAAAATAATGTAAAAATGCTACTGTTAAAAAATGTTACGTGTTTAATTATTTAAACATAAGTGTTGATTATAAGTAAAAGTTGTTTAATAAATTCTAGAATTGCTACTTGAAGTCCCAAAACTATAAATTTGACAGTATTTTACAGTAAAATTACATAATTTGATGTTAAACCATGTACGGTACAAGATAACTTACAGTTAACCAATTAACATACTGTAGCATTTAAAAAAAAGAAAAAAAAGTTTTTACAGTGACCGATATAAAATTAAATATATTATGAACTGTATTCCGTGTTGTATTATAATCAGTATAACGTAATATAAAAACCGTTAGTGGTCAATGGAAGGTTCTCACTATTGAATCTGTACAAGTTTGTGTTGATCCTACAAGTTTGATCCTGCTGTGAGGAAGTGATCCTGGTTCAGTTAGTTTAATTTTTCTTATTCCCATCTTATAGTGTCCAAATACATAGTGCAGTATATCAGTCTAAAGTCCCTGCCTGCTTCCACGAATATAAGGCACATTTACTTGGCTAGACTTGGTCTAACTGTGATGTTGATCTCTGCTGATGTGATGGCTGACGGCAGTGTGATTTAGACTTCCACCTGAGCAATCACAGGTGGTGTGACGGAGGCAGACTGATGTGTCTGTGTCTCAGCTGTAAGAAGCTTGGCCTCCAGCAGTAGACGCTATGAGTCATCCCTAAAGACACTGACAAGCATTGAAAGGAGTCGTCTGTGGTGTGAGGTGATATTGTAAGAAAGGTTGATTAATATTGGGTAACTATAAAATGATTTATTATATATTTTCTTATTATATATATATATATATATATATATATATATATATATATATATATATATATATATATAGTTATAGTTATAGTTATATAGTTAATTTTAATAAATGAACTGTTATTTCAGTAAGTTGCCAAAGCAACTAAATGTTTTTGTTTTAAGTTTCATTGAATATTTATATTTTATTATTATTTCAATTAAAGAAAAGGATTTCTAATAGTTTTTAATTCTATAACAACACTGGTATTATACATCATCATTGTATTGCTTGTACTGCCTATATACTGATTTAAATATTTAAAAATGATATTATATGTTTATTATGACCGTTAAAAAACGACTTACAGTAAATATTCAAAAATTCTAAATATGCTACAGATGCTACAATTGAAGGGGGAAACTTTATTTTCTTCTTTCCTGTCAGTTTTCATCAGTTGTGTTAACTAAGGCATTACTATTGCTCATACTTGAGGTTAGGGGTTTGCACAATTACTAATCATTGGCGTGTAATTGTTTGTGCTATGGTCATTAATGATACCATAAATCATTTGTCTTACTTATCAGACTTATTTTTGCCTGGCTGACAAAGTCGTGCAAAACAGTATAAAGTGTAAGTGTTTTAAGACTAATAGTTATAACATTGAAATGGTACCCCAGTAAAATCAGAGGTTGTCATAAATTCTTATCTGTCCGACCTTACTGTGACCGGCTCGCAGTCGCACGGGGAAAACTCGTCTCACCACAGATTGTCTTATCGTTGTAAATATCCTCACAGCCACACACTCACGTATCTGTTACCGCAACTCGGCCTGAAACACTTCAAACCATCACACCGTCAGTGAGAGGTCACAGGAGAAAGTAGGCCACAAACACCGGTCACTCTTCTCACATTTAAAGCAATGCAGTGGTGCCATGACCCCAGATGCCACCAGAGGGCGCTAAAGCAAAACCTGCATCTCTCTCAACTTCAGTCATAACAAGGCCAATTTTAGCTCTCAAGCCTGACAAACATTCCTTAAAAACGACAACAGTTAAATGGTGTAAACGTTTCATCTTTGTAAACACGACTGAATGAAGCGGCATGTTCTTTGTTTTTGAGACGTAACCATTTCTTTGTTTTGTCTATTCACAGCTAGTACGTGTTAGAACATTGGCCAGAGTGTCACAACAACAAGTCCAGGTCACATTGCACATCAAAGTCAAGAAGAAGAAGATGAAAAGATTTTTCAAATGATCTTCTACACATTTTCAAAATAATGTCTAAACGGAATTTTTGCATTCCCCATCATTTTCAATAGCGATTATCATTACTGTAATAGTAATTTTTGACTACCACAATATATATTTTTTTATATAACTTCAACATTTAAATCAGTATATAGACAGTGAGAGAAATACTATGATATATAAATAAGTGTTGTTATTGTTAACTGAAGCTAAAAATATTTTAAATATATATATTTTTTTATTTAAATAAGGTCAAATTAAATAGATGAAACTTAAACTAAAAAACAAAAAATAGAAATTAAAATAAAATAAAATAAAGCTAAATAGAAATATTAAGAAATTAAATTAAAATGAAAACTAAATATATAAAAAATCATTCATAAATACTATAATATTATATAAATAATACTAAAATAACACTGATAAATAGTGTTAATAATATATAATAATTTTCACATTACAGTAGTGAGAATTTCCGTGGAGTACCCGAATGCTTAAATTGTTATAACTGTATGTCACACAAATGATTTAAAACTGAATGTTTTTAAAACTGGCTTCACTTTCTCTAAAGAAAAATAAATTCATATTTCTTTCTTTTGATTTTGGAATGAAATATGTACATGACAAGTGAGATTCACCAATTAAGAGTTACACATACAGTGGCCCAAAAATATTATGAGTTTTAAATATCAAGGCAAATATATCATTAACAATATGTCATTATAAAATAAGATGATCCAAGGTTTGGAATTAAAGTCAGCATGAAACAGAAGTTGCAATAGTCTTTGCTTTCCTATTGTGACGTACAGTATATCCGAGTAAAATGTCTTCTCAAGAAGAAAAAAGAAAATAGGACAGGACTTGATTTTGTCCATCAGGAATCGATTGGATTGTAGTGGTTTGCTATTGCTGTAATTTCATGTAATGCGACAGATTGTCCTACCCTGAACGTGGACAGGTACCCAACGGGTAAACCTCTAATATTTAAAAGTAACAGGTGGAATAATATTTGTCATTTGCAGTGCGGGTTGGGAATCAATAGACTCAATTCTGTACCCACTGGGCAAATGCTTTCAAATGGTCTCGTGCTTATTTGTGTTCACGCTCTGTAGCCTGAAGACCGTCAAGGTTTTTAATTACAACGCGATTTGCAGCGTTGAGTATTGCCATGTGCGCTGTTGGGCTGCATGTCTATTTTCTTAAAAGCATTAACTCAGAATGCCTAATGGGAGTTAGATTGGTTGTGTTATATGAGAAAATAAATATTTTTTGTCTATCTATTTGTAGATTTAATGTGGGTGCAGTTCGGGTCACGGTCTTTGTCAAACGGGTCAGGCATGGAATTAAATTAGTGCTGCTAAAATAAAAAGCTTGAATCATAAAAAAAAAGTGTGCTGCTAACTATCTCTCAGTAGCAGACGGTGCTTGTGCTTCTCCGCATCAAATATTGGGGTTGACGGGGAAAAAAATTATTTGGGAATCTCCCACTCAATTTGAGCAAATCAGGTAAAGAGGTGGGAAACCTCCTATTTCAGTTTGAATACGCCCAAAAATCAGGAAACACACTTTTTTGTTCCGCAGAGACCTCGTACTCATCTCCCTAATAAGACCATCTCTGGGGTTTACCAAACAGGACCCATGCAGGACTCTTGACCTGCCTTAGCGTCAGAGAAGAGATGTCGCTGCAAGAGGGAGGGGAAGTTATTTTGATTAAAGATAATGAGGACACATGACAAAAAATTATGTTAGGGGTGCACGGATTAGGGGTGTGCAATATATCGTCTACGAATATATCGAAATTGTTGTTTTAACGATGTGCGATCTAACATTATCGAGCTTGTCCCTCACTTTAGAAATACACACTCAGAGAGTGCACGCATACACTACGCGATGCAGTCTTGTAGGTTAGACTAGTGCACGTGCACATTCACTGCGTGATTTAGTCTATTAAAATCAAAATTCAAGATAAGGAGACAAAATGCTCCTGTATGTCTTTTATATGTATGTCACAAGTTTCTCCAAATATAAGCATGATTACAAATGTGACATTCATTTTTATACAAAAGATAAATAAACAAGAAGACTTACATTTTAGACGCAATATTGCCTGTTTTAGCACTGTTTTGCGTCTGAGCAACACACGGTGGTGTTTTGTTAGTGAATTAATCAGTTTTTTGAACGAATTGGTTGAATGAATGATTCAATGACTCACTCATTAATAGTGGTGTCAACAATAATCGATTCGGCGATGCATCGCAATGCGGGGCATGCACGATTCAGCATCGATGCGGCAAAGTGCCATAATCGATTATGTCACTGTTTTAGGGGTGTAACGGTACGCGTATTCGTACTAAACCGTTCGGTACAAGGTACGCATTTTCAAACCGAACGGTTATTTCAAATGTAAGCGCGTCGCGAGCGCGCTCATAATGTAGACGCTGGCGCGACCACAACATCAAATGGCAAACGCAATGTAAGCGGAACGAAACTGAGCTACTCGTGACGGACTGTTTATAAGTTTGGACCAACGCAGCGCGAGCCGATCTTATACTACACAACGCTAAGAGATCCAGTAAAGAAAGCATTTGAACTCGCCACTAAAGTAATAACATCGCTGCGAGATCTAGTGAGAAACATTCACATTTCTCCGTTATTAACGGATCAAACAGCGCTGACGTGGAAACCAGGAAGAAACATTGTGACATGAATGAACTATCCACAGATCAGCAACATTCACCATGGCTTTACTGTAGTAACACTAACTGCAACTTTGGAAGTTTGGCAGGAATAGTAGGCTATAATGCTTTCAAGTAACGTTATGTCGGATTTATTTCGACATTATGAATAACATTGCTGCCCTCAAATGTTAATCTGAACTAAAATAAACATTTGTTTATAAGCACAAAATATTACATTAAATTTTTTCCAAGGAGCTGTTTTGTTTTATATGCTCCTAAGAAGAGTCAATTATAGCTCCATCATTGCTCAAAGAAAAAAAATGTCATACTTTATGATGTTAGTTCTAATAAAAAAAAAACAAAAAAACAAGGAAATTTCTCTGGCATTTCTTTCTTTTTGCTGTATCGAAAACGTACCGAACCGTGACACAAGTGTATCGTATTGAACCGAACCATGAATTTTGTGAACCGTTACACCCTACACTGTTTATTTTCTGGCCTTGAGTTGGACAATAAAGTTGAAATTTAATTTCAAATGGTTCTCAAGCAGAGAGAAGAGAAACATTTCTCATTCAAAGCACTGAAAGCAGTGATTTATGCTTTCTTTTTCAGGTTTGAAAAATATTTAATGACATTTATGTCAAAGATACAGGAGAGTGATAATACACACATAGCAGCCAATAAAATCTGTTGTTCAATATCTGACTGCTTGTATTGCCTCATGAGTGATGAATATTTTGCCTTGTTGTGTGCAGTAGAATTTTGATGCATCGCAATGCATCGTAGAATCGAATTGAATCGAATCGTTACCTGGTGAATCGTAATCGAATCGAATCGTGAGGGCAGTGCCAATGCACACCCCTACTCATTAATACAGTCAAGTGCTTCGTTCCCAAGGGGGTAATCCAGCATCTGGAAAGCGTACCTTCTATGGGGCATCCATTGGCTAACAAGCCAACAAGCCATCACCTGCTGTTTGCATTCCATTGACTCCCATTCATTTTGGCATCACTTTGACAGCGAATAACCTTACATCTGAGGCGTTTAAAGACACTATTTGTCCATTGTTTATTTCTAAAGAAACACCACAATGTATAAAAGGCTCCATTACCTTGTATCTTACGTTATGGCCCCGTAGAAGCCGTTTTTGTAAAAACAGGCTAACGATTGTGTCATAACCACGCGACTCTCTGTTGCACAGTAGAGAAATCAACGTATAGACAGGAGGAGAAGCTCGCAGGCAATCGGGGGAACGTGGAGGCATAAAGTCAGATAAATTCAAGAATACTTACCAAAGGTTGCTCCTACTCCTAGCTCATGGACAGCTACTCACGCTCTCTGTCTCTGCAAGATTCGGAGGGAATGATTCAGATTTCTCTTGGCACAGCTACTAGAAGACTTACAACTGTCAGACAGGTTGCACACGTCACATCTACGTCATCAAACTCAGTTTGAGGATGCGCAGTACGCTCAGGCATCAGGAAGTGAGTGCTTCTAATTGACTTCACTGGTCTCCGTCGAAGTCTATGGGGTCGCTGTGTCCATTTCTTTTACTGTCTATGTTCGTTCCTGAATGAATCAGCCGTTTGAATGAATCTGCTGAATCTCAATGACTCACTCATTAACAGTGACTTGCTACCACCTACGGGCGGATTTCACATTTAAAGTATCTTTTCATTTTTTAAATGGTTTCAAATATCAGTATTTAATGTTTTATTTTGTTTTAAATCACAACATTATTTATGCATTCGTAACTGCAGGTTAAATGTATTCATGTCCCCTCTGAGCTCCATTAAATTATCTAATATAATGCATTAAAAATATCTAATTATTATCAATAAAATCCCAGAAAATATTGAGATATTACCCCTAGCACCGCTAAATAATTTATAATAGACACTGAAATATGTGCATGACAAGTGAAATTCAACAATTAAGAGTTAGACATACAGTGGCCCAAAAACATTATGAATTTTAAATATTAAAGCAAGTGGCATTCTTTTTAAACTAAGATTTTCAAGCAAAATATGTTACAAAAAAAAAAGACAAACTTTGTGTAGGCTATTTCACAAATTTCTTCTGGAGGAGAACTGACCTCATACATCCACTTAAAAGCACATCAGCGACATCAGTTATGTGATAAGTTTTGATAAAAGCTCTAGAATTGTGTTTGATGACACACTTGGTTTGATATTTTGTATTTTGTATTCACAAATTGAAGTGACTTGAGAGTCCAAATACTTTGGTGGTGTTGGTGTTACTTCACTTTTGCCCACTCAGCCGGACATTCCCCACACCAAAACCACCCCGGATATTTATAGACCGCAGACAGTTTGGGAAAGAAGGGGGGTGTCTGACACATCTGCTGAATATCTGCTAGACTGTGGGGTCAGCCCAAGGTTAAAGCCTCTTCAATGCCTGCCTTGATTGGTCGTGGCTGGCACTAATGAGTGTGTGTGTGTGTGTGTGTGTGTGTGTGTGTGTGTAATTCTAACCGCCTCTACACACACACAGCCCCATTGAGGGTAGAGCAACCTCTCTCTCTCTCTCTCTCTCACCATCGCCATTGTCAGCGCCAGTCCCCCCTCCCACCGCTCCTGTCTGTCTGTCTGGAGCTGCTCCCCTCTCGGAGGAGGGAGGCGCAGGAGGAGGTGGGCTGTGAGCCTGAGACCGTCACAGAAAGCCATTCTACTGAATGAAAGCAGAGGAAAAG
Organism: Rutilus rutilus; assembly: GCF_951802725.1. Lineage (NCBI taxonomy): Eukaryota > Metazoa > Chordata > Actinopteri > Cypriniformes > Leuciscidae > Rutilus > Rutilus rutilus. Next base: position 15,199,250 of record NC_140216.1, read on the forward strand.
GCCGTCAAGATGCGGGGAACGTATTTACCGTAGTCTAGAAGCAGAAAATGCGTCGGAGAGAGTCGTGAGAATGGCATGAGACGCGCGTGCACCGAGACCGCAGGCTGCTGCTGTGGAAGTGTTCCTCAGTTCATGTGAGGGCCGCGGCCGGCGGCTCTCTTTCCCCCGTCCCGTCACTTCCCCGAGCCCCCATGCGAAACATCACGGTCCCGGACAGCAGCTCCAGCAACAACAACAACAACGCCGCCAACTCCAATGACACATGCTCCTGCAACTGCACCCTATCCCAGCCACAGGGAATGGATATATGTAAGTAGGGCGGGTTTTTCTGAGCCGTTTTCGAATGCGGAGGGAACGCAAACTGTTACATTTGATCAATTTTCGGACGTGTACCGAATGAAAATAGAATGTTTTCAACCTACCGTTATCAACTCACCCTGGTGGCAATGTAACCGTTTTAAATTCAATAATTCAATTCGGTCTGCATTAGTAAATGAATCAAATGTAACTGTGGCAGTTTCGAATCCGTTATTATGGAAGCTGTGCGAATGTCAAACGCGAACGTATTAAAGATTTATCTGAGTTTAAATGTCATTCTCAGGTCTAGTTATTACAGTATTTGGCCGTTATTTGCCACTATCTGACTTGTACACCCATTGAATTTGTCTGTGGCGTATTAAACTATTCGTTCAGCCCCCCCAAAATGCGACGTGTTTGTCAAAAACGACTTTTTGATAAGCCCCTGTTGTATTTTAAACAGCTTGACCAATTAAATATGATAATACAAGTGAGTGTTGCTGATGACTCGGGCGTCTGGGAGTGTTTGGCACTGGAACACAACTCAATGCATCAGTTGGATATTGCTGGTATTGCTGTGGGGGCTGCGCACAATATGGCAAGCCGTTAAACATTTATCCCTGAAAACGAACTGGTGTCTGTTTTATGTTAAAAGTGCTTATTTCTTAATTACGAGTAGGTAATGCAATAGTGATTAGTATAATTTTCAATTTGTCACTAGTACTTACTAGATAGCTACTAGCACGGATTTATGAGAAAAAAATTGTGACTAGTAGCTTTTCTTATCTCGTTAGTTACAGTCTCTTTTTTTTACTTATGCCAGGTGTTCTCACTAGTCAGAATGGATTCTTTGCATTTCGGATGAAATCTTACTTTTTATTGTAAAACATTTTCTAGTAACAATTGGAATACACTAGCGTCTAATAAAGGTCCTATCGTCTATTTAATTCACACCAAGAAAACTGGAGTAGATTTTCTATGTTTAATTCTATATAGTAACTTTGAATAGATAAGTACTATTAGAACAAGTATTAGTACATAATGATAGTTACTAGTAAATTTGAAGGAGAAAAAAAAGGTAATATTTAAAAATAATTTTATGGACAAATGTTAAACTAGCTTGCCATAGTGCACACATTCTTTAACTATATCCCTTCTGTCGGGTTCCCAGACAAACACACCTCTAGTTGTCCAAATGTGTTTCTTCCCTCCATTAATGTATTATTTAATCTATTAGCATTTATACTATACATGAGAACTGCATGTAGGCCTACTTAATGTGATATTACTTTGTAGAACCTCTTGTAATTGCCTCTTGTTGTTTAACATAGAAGCTGTAGGGTAAGATGTTGCTGAAAATCTTAAAGCTGTGTGTACGTCCGCTGGCGTTATTGCTGGGAATTGGTTCACTGCGGTCTGGAGCGGGCAGCCAGTCAGTCAACCCTTCCCCCACTTCAGCCCAGACTGGCTGAGACTCTGGGCTGTCTGAATCCACAGAGGACAAAAGGGCCTGTCATAATCAGTACTCGCACTGGCTATTTCTGCCGCAAATGGGATGAATTATTAAAAGTAAACCTTCATATGAAAGAATTGTCCCTCTTCTCAAAGCCTCTTGGTAGATGGCACTGATGTCTTCTTGCCCCAGAAACTTTTCATTTGCTCATGAACTTGAATGGATTTCTGTTCTGTAAGATGTATGATGCATATGCAGTTTCCCTCAGCTAGTGAGGACTACATAAGAGAATGAAAAAAAAAAAAATTATATTATGTGTAAAGAATATTAAGCATCATTTAGAAGTTTGCATTGTTTATCGGCCAGTTAGAATTTTGCATTATTTTCATGACAGTTTTTTCTATAAACAAACCCCCTTCACATTTTGTGTTACCACAAATCCGAAAAGATGTTTACTTTTGAGTTTTTTTTTTGTTGTTGTTGTAAAAATTGTGTACATTTATAACACTATGCTTTGTGTTACATTACCTTGGGATTAAATTACAGAAAACTAGTTAACGCTGCTGTGTGAGTGTTCTAATACAGTGGCTAAGGGGGTGATGGCAAATTTGATATCTCTTCTTACCAACGTAATCAATCTCTCAATATTATTTTTTTCCTCTTTTGTAAAGACATAGAAGCACGATCATGATTCATAATCAAAAATGATATGTGTTGTAGTTTCCGTTAACCACTATAGAAGTTTACACAACTATGATGACTTTGACATTTGTAATGGGTCTGTGGTAATTCTCAACGTCATAATGAAATAAATCATTGTAATACAATGACTGTTTAATTAAAATCATCATAAATTAAAGCCGTTTTTTGAACAGTTTCAAAAACAGTTTGCTTAAATGTCATGAAAATGTCACAATGCAAAAATATATGTGTCAAAACAGCCTATATATGTGTGTTGGCACACAAAATGTGAGAGCGCATTTGTGGTTTCCGTGTCTGTGCTGTGGTGTTCAGGACGGGCCATGCAGACAGTGGAATGCTTGGTGACTTGGCGCTTAGATTCTACTGCAGTGCTGGCTGCATTCAGGGCCGGAGATCCAGTGAGGCTGGAAAACTGGGGGAGCCAGTGACACAGCAGACACACACAAAACGCAAAAAAGGACACACCTTTCAAGGGCTCAGCATGCAAAACTTGCCAGTATAATCAGTGTCGTATTAGCCTTAGCATTCAGCACACATCAAACGAGTGGAATAGATTCTTCTGTGTGCACGTTATTGGATTCTAGGAGTTTCCTTCCCTGTTGTCTTTTCCTGGTCCGGCCCCATATTGTTCTGTCTGCTGTTTTAGGCAGTCTACATCTGAGGTTTTGCGAGCTAAAGGCTGCTTATCTTATCTGACAAAGGTCTTACACCATACGGCTATTTCAAGTGAAAACAGAACACAGCTATTAATAGACCGCCGTGTATAACGGCACTGTTGCATAGCTAGTCGTGCTGCATGGAAAAAGAAATGCGTCTTTCTTTCTCGCTGTCTTGCTCTAACTAACAAATGGCTGCACACACAGGGTTAGTGTAGTCCATTTCCAGTGGGGCAGTGGCCAAAGTCAAGCTCCAGAATGGAGAAACAGGATATTGGACTGGCATTCGTCTCACTAGTGTGCTGCAGCTCGTATGTAACGAATACGCAGGGGACAAAAACACCATCCTTTTCAATATCTGATCTCTGCATCAATTTGGCACCTTTCTTATTTTCCACTGGCGGGCCGAAGCTTGGCCCAGACTAGAGGGTGAGGCCTGAGACGGTACACAAGAGTCGAGTGTTTATTGTCAGAGGCCAGAGGTTCTGTCTGTGTTGTTAACTATTTATTACAGATGCTGGCTTTAGAAAAATGGTAGTAAAAGTTTAGCGTGGGAGGATGTTGTGTTTTTAAGGTTCATTTAACATGTTTTAAAATGTCATTAAAGTTTATGCAGTCAGCTTTTGTTCATAAGATTATATTTTGGGATTGAAAAGATATACTTTTTCATAATGTAAGACAATTTTCGCATGAATAGCCAAATTCGGCCAATATCAGTAATTTTCCACTTATTTTGTTATAACTGATAAAATTGGACTAAAATGTTATTAAAAAATCTAACCTTACCGTTTTTAGCCTATGGTTCGGCACGCACTTGCACCTCAGTTAATCTCAAATCTAACGAGGCATCTATAATAACGCATAAAACAGACATTCAGCTAATGTATTTTTCTGTCAATGGATGCGCTCCGCATGCGTTTCACGGGAGTAGCGGAGAGGTCCAATCAACTATTAGTATGTAAATCTATTGCTGACATCAAGTTCCTCACATGTTGGTGTGTTGCAGTTCAGCATGGCAAGCGAATGAGACAAGTCGCTTGTCATATAAATATCCTGTCTGGGATCATTCTGGCTTCCCAATGCGTTACATGGGGGGGGGGGAAATAAAAATAAAAGTGGAATAAACGGTCACTCTTTGTAAACTTTGTTCGATGCGAGTGCCATTTGCTCTAATATGAACACTCATATATGCTGTCATTACCCAGGTGTTGATAGTGAGCGAGCGCAGGTGAGACCAAAACAGCACACATTGCCTTCTGTGTTTAAACAGGCACTCAGTGCTAATTTGGACTGGCACAAAACAATAACGAAAGCGCTGGGCAGGGTTCGTCAATAAGGACTACCTGATGGCCTGGGGCCAGCGTGAAAGACGCTTGGGACAGTTGTCGAAAGAGTCACTGTCCTGATTGGGCCAGTGCTACATTGCCACAGAAGTTTATAATTTGTGCGTGTTCTTGCACCAATTTAAACATGCAAGTGCAAGAAGAAAAACTTGCACGCACTGTGAGAGAAGATTTGTGTCCGCACACATCCGAAGCGCGTACTTGGAAAGCCACATCTCAGACGGCACGTGAATACTAAATTAAGTATTAATGAGTCTTATTGCGCTTGAACAGACAAATTCACACAAAAATGATGTCAAATGCCCATATTGGCGAGTATCCTAGCAAACATAGTCAGTTATGTCTTAAGTGAACGTAAATAGTCGAGAAAGACAACGCATATGTATCAGTATCAGTATGTTGGATCCGTGCATTATGTCTTAAAGTGACAGCAGCCTAATATTCCTGCTGCTGTCTGTTTTAATGTTAACCAAACAACAAAAGACAAAGAAATCACTCACTGCTCTTGATTGAATAACTTTTAAGTTTAAGTTTAACTTTATTTCTAATTAATCTTAATTAAATGTATACATTGTAGATTATATGCAGTGTTATTTTAGATTTGATTATTTTGTTCAATTTCTGTACCTGAAAACTAATGTTAGACCTACCTGAAAAACCTGAAAAGCATTGTTTATTTTATTTGTATCTTTGCTCTATTGTATTTATTTGTTTTGTCTTATTTTCTTTATTTCTATTTGACAGTAGTCTTTTTTTCCTGAACATAGCACATACCGAACCGTACCGAAACCGTGACCCTAAAACCGTGATACAAACTGTGAGTAATTTTACACCCTTATTATAAATATATACTGTTTGACTTTTTTTTTTTTAAACACTCTTGCCTAGTGAAGCTGCTGCTTCACATCATAGAGACCGATGGCATTGATTCAATGCATTGACCAGTGCTGACGCCATTGACAGGATGCTACGACAAAGATTTCACGTTCCTTTTCGGACATGGCAAACTTTTTTTTTTATAGGCGGATAGACGTAGGTAATCGCACACATTCAGTCGATATCTCTCTCTGACTGGCTGTCTGTTTAGGCTTGTTTAGTACAAATCACAATTGTACATGGAGTCTTCAGTAAAAAAAAAGCCAGGTGGCTGAAAAAATTGCATTCTTCACTCTTGTTATCGTTAATAATAATAATAAATAATTCGTAACATAGGCTATATATAGCGCTTTTGTGGGTACTCAGAGCGCTTTACATAGTGGGGGGATCTCCTCAACCACCACCAATGTGCAGCTTCCACCTGGATGATGCGATGGCAGCCATATTGCGTCAGAACGCCCACCACACACCAGCTTATTGGTGGAGAGGAGACAGAGTGATAGAGCTAATAAATATACGCGGCTGATTAGGAGGCCATGATGGACAGAGGTCAATGGGCAAATTATTTTCTGTATATTCACCAAATTTTGGCCTAATCAGACAACAATAATTCACTGATATTGTCCAGTATGATAGCCAATATTTTGTGCAACATTTTAGTCACATTCATTATTACTACCAGCTTTTGACTAAGTGAAGTTGCCAAGAATGTGGTAGTGATTCACATTGTGTGTGTAAGTGTTTGTGAGCAAAGCAGTTGTGTGAAGTGTGCGAACACATCGGTGAGATCAGTAATTGCCTTGTTAGAGAGGTGTCAGTCAAGCGACCCCATGGGCCCTAGCACTTTATCCAATACAATATGCATACTCTTCCTCTCCAGCATCGCTCCAGGGTAGACTGAAGGTCACACCCCTGCCCCAGTAACCCCGGGCAGGGCAATCAAAACTGGACTTTACAGGCCCATCTTGGCCATAACAGCGCTCCATCCAATAATCTAATGCACCTAATGCATGAGCTCAGAGGGGTGTGTGCGTGCACGTCTGTGAGCAAGTGTGATGAGGTCACAGCGGAGGTCAGCTGTCAACCCCTCCTGCTAATCATTGTATGGCCTGTTCACGCTCCTAGGAGGGTGTGTGCGCACTCTGTCATGTCAAAAGGGTTTTAAGGCACACAGGGGGTGGGTCAGCCTGCTGAGGGGTAACTAGATTCATTTTTACAACACTACTAAAATGCACCATTCAATTTCCGTCAGACCATTAAACGTAGTGAAGATCCACTCCACCAAGATAACAGTGCTGTGCTGACGAAATGTGTAACTTAAAAAACGTGTGTCTTTGTGACTGGCAGGAAGCTACTTTGAAACAGTAGCTTCATAAGCTACAAGCTACTTTGAAGCTGCTTAGAACGACAATGTAATTAAAGGTGAACTAAGTAACTTTTTTACCTTAACTGAACAGCTTCGGAGTCATTGGAATGGTTATATTACTTATTTCGGGTTGAATGGTGGTCGTTTCGCACCCCCCTGGTGCCCGTGAGCGGAAAATCCGCACTTGCAACTTTGAGCCGGCGGGCCGCCGGCCGCCGCGTCAAGAAGTATCGCGTGATATCAGGTCTCGCGATGTAAACAATTGCTTTACAGCCAAAATAAATCTGCTAAAATGCCGTCATTATTGCGCTCCCTCACGCTGTCCGAAACCGAATGAAGAAGACGTTTTAAAGAATGTCCCATCTGCTTTGATGTCGTTGATCTACTAGCCTCTGGTGTCTGAGAATCGCCAACGAGTTTTTACAACAGTGTTGTCAAATATCTATTCCGAAGCTGTGGGGGGAGCTCTAGAGAGAAACCTGCGAGCAAAAAGCGAGAATACAGCGAAGAAATCCCGAAACTACTGAGCCCCGCTTTAATTAGTTACTACAATCTACTAATAAAAATGAGGTCACTACATTAAAGCTTTCTATAAAGAAAATGTATTTTCAACAGTATAAATATGCAATGGAATAATTACAAATTGGCACATAATGAGGATTTGTAAACGAAGCAACTTTTAAACTAAATACAACAACACACAAAAAACTAGATTACACTCTAATTTATATAACTAAATTGAAGAAAGAAACATAATGAAGTAGGTAGCACTTAAATAAATACTTGAAAAAAAAGACCTGCAATTTTTTTATCAGTTCATTTACATTGACCACTTCAACAAACTGATTCATTAGAATGAATCAGACTTTTCAATGCATTTCTTCCCAAGACTTTTCCATTTCAACACTCTCTTGGCAATTCGTAACTTTGACGTTTTGGTGAATTTGCGGCAAAATTAGTATCAATTTATACAATCTTGTTAATACGGTTTCATACAATCTGCTTACAACCCACTGATCTGTAAAATAGTTCAGTTTTGTCATGACATCTTGTTGGACATTTTAAGAGAGCACATTTGATTAGTGATTAGGGCTGGGAACTGTATCACAATATAAGTGTTTCATATCAGTCGATATCGATAATTATTGATCTTTTTTATGACCTATTTAAAATAAGGACCAGGAGAAAAATATGTTACATTTAAACATTTTTATTTTAAACTTAACCTTCCTCTGATTATATTATAATCCCCTCAGTTATAAAGGCAGAAATGTCAACACAACCATGGAAAACACTCAAATAATCTAAAATCACAATGAACACTTAACAATTATCTCTTAACATTAAGGTGCAAAATTAAAGAATACGTAAGAAATGCTTAATAAAGTGTAATACAATTGTGCAAAGTGTTAAATATAAACATAGAGAAACCGACGACGGTCTTGCATAATTTGCAGATGACATTGGTCTGACTACGGTCAGACTTATACAATCCAAAAAAAACTGCCATACTAGCGAGCTGACTTTTCCTGTTTTATCAACAATTTCCTCGCTCGCTGCGGCGCTCATTTTCCACTTATCACTCCACGCCGGTTCTGTTACTGAAGAATCCAACACGAGACAACGATATGGCGCAACCAAACTTGATACTGTTACATGACTGGCTGTTAGCGTGTCACTCCCTACGTTGCTTGGTTACCAGAGAGTGAGTGCCTTTGTTCATGCAACCAAACTTGCTTCGCAACCTCTGGTTTCTTCCGACGAAGAAAAAAAAATAATCGAACATATTTTTTATTGATATTGATTACGTGTCTATCGCGAGACATAGCGTTATCGATTTATCGCCCAGCCCTATTACTGATTATAGCCCTTTATTGCACTACAATATGACTTGTTGGAAAAAGTAATGGAAACATTCATGAAAAAGCTTTGGAAAACAGTTGAGCTTCTGTCAAATTACATGTATTTCAGTCAACATCACTATTTTAGATAGTTACCCCTTGGTGACTCAATAGTTTCAAATCCAATTTTATTTTGTTTATGTGAGTGTTGTTGGATCATTTTACCACCGTATTCCGGGTGTCTTTGGAAGACAAAAAGGGGGCAGCTTTAGGGTGTCACCCTCCACTCTTGCCCTCTGACAGCAGCAGCTGAGCCTCACCCTGCAGCAGTCAGCCAGCCTTGACATTGGCCATGGTCCCCTTCTTTGTGTCTGGTCCTGCACCCACCTTCTGGGATTCTCCAAGGGCCCCAGGGGACTCGTCTCAGAGGAGATTGGTAGTCATGCTGGGGGTTTGACGAGCCCTGCAGGGAGGCATGTTGTGTGTTTTGTACGGGTCTGGCAGAGTCGTATCTGGACAGACCCATGTATGTATTCATGCTGTCTGATGGGGGTGTGCTGATAATGGATAGAGTTTAAGAGTTGCACGTCTCTCGCCTGTGTTTGGCTTTTGTGTAACCAGAGGACCAGACTTGTGTCTGATGTCAGCCTTTTTATTTGGAGGTCGTTTCCTTTAGGCAGTCACACAAACACAGTGGCAGTTGTGTCTTGTTCAGCATATTGTTATTATTATTTTATTAAGCCAATTTCTGAACTCCCTTAAGGTTCTATTGGTCAACTGATACAGGTTTTAAAAATAGCCAATACAGCATCAAGAATATGAGTGATTAATAAAGTGATGTACTGTTTAAGTTAACTATTCTATTTTAAACAAATTTCCTGAAAAATTCACTAAATGTACACTACAGTTAAAATGACAAAAAATTTGTTTTGTTTCCACCAGAAAATTAAGCAGCACAATCTTTTTCAACATTGATAATAATACGAAATGTTTCTTGAGCAGCAAATCAGCATATTAGAATGATTTCTGAAGGATCATGTGACACTGAAGACTGGAGTTATGATGCTGAAAATTCAGCTTTGCATCACATGAATAAATTACATTTTAAAATAAATTACAATAGAAAACAGTTATTTTAAATTGTAATACTGTTTCACAATATTACTGATTTTACTGTATTTTTGATTTAATAAATGCAGATTTAGTGAGCATAACTTTTCAACTGTAGTGTATATTTTAATTTGAGCAGAAAATATGTAATCCAAGGAAGTGGCTAGATTTTAAAACTAATTTTGGTAATCACAAATTATTTTGGTTTTCGATCTAAATGGCCAAATATTATCAGATTTAGTGGCCTGGTCAATATATATATTGATCTATCACAAGTTCTATAATAAGTTTTAGTGGGTTAAATACAATGAGCGCCATTCTGCAATTTCTTTGAGGCAGCTTTCAGTAAAAAAAAAAAAAAAGCTAAATTAAAGCATCAAGCATATGCAGGAATATTTTTCATATGGTTAGCTGTAAATCGAAAGCCTTTTATTGTATGAGCGCAAAAGCAGAATATTTAAGCAACAGCATAATTTGTTTTACAGTGAAGTTTATTGAAGAATTATTTTTTTATTTTTTTGTAATGCAGACATAGACGTTGCATTTAAAAGAAATCCTGAGTGTGGTTTTCAAAACAGTCACGGCACAACGCAGACCTATCTAAAGCAGCTTCCCTGTTTAGTTTTTACCCAGGAATGTAAACGATTTGTCCGCATAACACACACAGCATCTGGCCTCCCTTCCGCTGCCTTTTTTTGTTGTTGTTGTAAAATGGTGCATTGGTGCTCCAGGCAAGAGAGACAGCCGAGCAGACAGCAGACGCAACAGAATCAGATCAGACGTGATGTTATCAGACTGTGTGTCTCACACCCATCCCCTCTCATCAGGCATGCATGCACTGGGTCCTGCTCTCAGACATCACTCCTCCAACCCCCTGCTCTCAGAGTTGAAAGGTCAGAAGGTCTCTTCGGTAACTCTTAGCTTCTTATTCATCGGGCTCGTCCTCGTGGAGTTCCGGCTGCCTGATTTAAATATGAAAACAATCTTTTCTGCATTGGAAATTACCAGAAAAGAACCCTGCGTAAACATAAAGGATTATTTTAGTAATGATTTGAATATTTTAGGTTTATTTCACAGATCACAATTACCTTGATGATTGGATTTGTGTAGTTTTCTGCAATTCATGGAATCTAAATAGATTTTCACTAAATGAACTCAATGAAAAATTATTTATATGCAGTGCACCAATGTAATGATACTCCGTAATAAACAGTAATAGTTACTTATGTAAATGTTTTAATACATTTTATTACATGAATAATATCACAACAGTGACTTTTCCATTTTTGAGTGAGGATGCACAAATCAATGTAATGGCCTAATAAAATGTGCATTTCAATCATTGGAATGTTCACAATTGTGCTTATTTCGCACATGAAACAGAACAATTGTGTGTTGCATTGCAGTATTTACTGTATATTAATTTATTTTCACATGATATTTTAGAGTTTATCATATTTTATAGCAACATTAAACCTTCATCACATTAAAGCTTTGTTGTCGTGTGGCTGGTATTTTGGATGAGGGATGTGTCCAGACCCCCATTTGAAAGTCAGTCGGGGATCTGATTATGTCGGTCACCCCTTTCGGCGCCTGACCCCAAATTAAGAATGGGGGAGCATAATTAAGATCAAGTCAGCAGTTGGTCTGTCTGGGACAAATTACCTCTTGAATTTCACCTTTCATTTCTATTATCTAAATATTTACATTTTATTTAAAGGGGACCTATTATGCAAAATTCACTTTTACATGATGTTTGAACATAAATGTGTGTTGGCAGAGAGTGTACACAACCACCCAATAATGATAAAAATCCTCCCGCTCCATTTTTTTAATCCCCATAAATCTTAAGCACTGTGTCAGAACAAGTCGTTTGTAGATTCTAACTTTTATGACGTCACACTGCAAAATACTGCTGACGGACTCTGGCGTATTAGCATAGACCCCCACCCTCAGTGAGCTGTACACAGTCCGCCGTTTTCTCCATTTGTTTACTGTAAGTGTTTTGTGTAATTCGCTTTGTATGTTGATGATAATGCAAGGGAGAGAGAGAGTTTATGGATAAGACTTTAATGCGCATTTCTTGTACTGTGTTTTATTCAGCTCTTATGGTGATTTTCTGGAGTGCAAACGGACGCTTCATCTTTAGTGTGATGTACAATTAACTTCATAAAACTCATCAGTAAAGTTTTGGCCATCATTCGGACGGGGTCCGCTACAACAGGCTTGTTACTGATAGTGGATAAAAGCAAGATGATAACATAAGTTATAACCACGTAATTAAACTATACCTGTTATATCTCCATGCAGCATATATTATCTGGCTCTGTAGTCCAACTACAATTCGAACCGAACACTGGTACTGACATTTTCAGTGCGTGAGATTGTCCTGTTTTGTTGCCGGTATGAGCTCTGGAAGCTCCGCCCTCTTCTTGAAAGGGGGCCGGGAGCAGCAGTTTATTTGCATTTAAAGGGACACGCACAAAACGGCAAATGTTTTGGCAATTTGTGGCAATTTTGACATGCTATAAAAACTGATCTGTGTGGTATTTTGAGCTAAAACTTCACATACACACATTCTGGGGACATCAGATCAAACAAGACTGTTAGATATATATGATGCTGCCTATGTTATATTAGATGTTATGTTACATATAAACAGGGTCCAAAAAACACTCACCAACTGCCAAATGCAGGTTAAAATTTGACCTTTTTATTTCCCTTCAGTGGTGACATGTATATAGAATCTTCCTCAAATTAAGCCGCTACATTTTAAATACGAGTAACAAATTCACTGTCTGTCCTCATATTTTTGTGACAGGTGCAGTTTTACTGAGAGAGTAAGACTGGTTCACCACTGCCTGACTGTTTGATGACAAGAAAAAAACTGCTAACAGCTGTCTTGAGGACAAAAATATTTCTGTTGAAAAAAAATGCAGAACAGTTTCATGGAAGCTAAGATCTATTAATGGCTTACAAATGTTCTCGAATCACCTACAATTGGCTGGTAGCAAGAAGTAAATTGTTTTTAGTACTTTGCTTGACCCAACATGTCACACAATACTGTTTACAAAGTATCCTGCAAGTAGCTTGTAACATGCAGTTATAGAATCTAACATCGATTTCTACACTGGGCCATAAGTGAATGACCAGACAATGAATGTGTTGTTTTTACCTGTCAATATATTTTGTCCTCATGGATACTTAACCAAAAGTGTACGATAGAATGCCAATATAGTCACAGCTAAAGAGCATTGTAAGGACTGGTCCACGCAGAAGGCATTTTTGCTGTTAAAAACACGAGTTGCAAGTCAGTGGAATGGAAAAAAGTGCAAGGTCCAGAGACGAGTAAAAAAAAAAAAAAAAAAAAACAGACTACTTGAGCGTCGCGTTTTTAGAATACCGTGTCCTGCAATGATTAAAGACATCCATCTAGCACATTTACATTGAAAAACAATGTAAAAGTAGCGCAGTGGAATGGAAAAATGTTCTCTGTGTGAATGGCTCCTAAGGCGTGATGAGCTGTGAAGTAACTGCAACCCCTAAAGTAATGACAATCACAATATAGCAGAAGTTTGTGTCGTAAAAAACAAATTCATGAAGTGATATTTTTCTGTTAGAAGATATAGTCTCTTACATGAAAATATGAAAACTAAGGTTGATAGTTGGCCTTTTTTGGTGCTGCGCAATGAACTGGTGTTTCACGTCATAGATGTTACTATATGAGATATTTTAGCACGACTGGAATGCTGTATTCACCAGTCAGCATCCAAGATAAGAATTATATCCATTCTGTGATCAAGAAGGGCATGGTCAGGATGTTTAGTCTGTCTTGGATTTTATTGCCAGGTCTTGTTTTTTGGGTTTTTTTTGGTCCTGTTCGTCAACCACTCATTCTCTGTGCGTGTATGGCCGTGCAGCTGCGTAGGAGATGATGCACTGGATGTAGTGTGTTCCTCAGGGAGTGCATGGAGGCCGAGGGGTTGTATGTGTGTTAATCTAGTGAGTCAGTGTTCAGATTGGATGGGCTCTTACCTTCACATCTCATATTACAGCAGTCAGTGAAGTCACATGCTGAACCCAGTCATAATCATCATGTTGTTGACTTGATGTTTGCAGTTATTCTCTGAGTCTCAGCGCTATGTTTAGAAGACATTCCCCTGCCTGGGCTAAAGCTAGCAAGGTTTAGCGTTCTTTCTTTATGGTTTCCCTCTGTGATAATTTCCATTATCTCTTTGGAAAAGTAGAGTTTGTCTGGGGTTTGGCAGTGTGACACATGCATATTTGAGAGCAATTTGCACTGTGTCACTTGTGTCTGTTGTAAGAGCCACCAAGCCATTTGCTCTCCAATCATTTATGTTGTTCGGTTCATTCAGAGAAGATAAACAAAATGGAGGAAAATGGAGCTTTTAAAATGAGGGTAATTATGGCAATTTAATATTTTGATCCAAATATGAGGGGTTTGGCTTATTGATATCAGTGCAGTTCAGAATGTGCAAATGTCTTTGTGTTGTTTCTGCTATTGTGTTGTGTTGTGTTGTTTCCTTCTCTGCAGCATGTTAACCAATTTAAAATCCAAATGAAATTAAAATTTCCTTTCCTTTCTTAATACATGTTCCTGGTATTGTTGTGCAGTCCGTCAGTGCTTTGTTTGCACAGGAACCAAATGTTTCTATTAGAGCCGCACGATTCTTGACTAGTTGAGAATCATGACTTTTCTTGTTGTTGTTGTTGTTGTTGTTTAAAATAGAGATTTCGAATAGACAACGGAACAAAATAACATGTAATTTACTAGAGGTTCTGACAAAATGTTAACAGCTGCAGACTATATTAAAAAACTATTTAAATAATTTTGAATTATTTTTTTACATTTTGGTTTGAATGAATGATTTAATTACTCACTCATAAAGACTTCAGTTGTTTCATTACTGGATAAATCAGTGATTATGAACAAATCTTATTTAATGAATGATTTAATGACTTGATTCAAACACACCTACTAGTATAATGATTTAATTGATACAACCCTTGTTTGAAGCGTCAAGTTACTTTCAAAAGGTGATTTCCTCTATTTTGATCGCTACCGTAGTGTTTATCTGAACTATAGACTTTTATCACAGTACTTCTGTGATAATTTAAATTATTATAACAGAAATAATGATACTGTGTGGTTTAAAATACTGTTTGTGAAGCTGATTCATACCTTAACATGACAAATGCTCACTCTGGGTCAGCAGCAGTGCCAAAGCGGATTTGAATGTTCCAGTGTGATCGTACTTGTCAAAGGTTTAATAGACATCCGAATGGTCATTTAGGAGTAAGATCGTGTAGATGTTTGAATTGAGATCACAATCGTTTAACGATTAATCGTGAAGCTCTAGTTTCTATAGGACAATGTATATTGTATGCAGCATTTGTCTGTTGTGCGTACACATGCTGTTGCATCGTAGAGTGCTTGAAGAGCTCTGTCATGCCGTCAGAACTACAGAGAGAACATCATGTACCAAACACTATTTGATGAAGAACTAAACCCAGAGCTGGGTCCAGTTTCAAGGGGATATGACTCAATCTGCCTGGGCGAACGGTAGTGAGAGGTGGAGGAGGAAGAGAAGGGGGTGTCGAATTGAAGAAGAAGAAGAGGAGGAGAGGGGTGTAAAACAATATTTGTGGTAAGTCGGCGTCACCGGTGGGATGAGATGAGTTGCAGGTTGGGGGTGGGTGTAGGGGGACTCTGCAGCAGGTGGCGTCTGGGCCCAGGCAGAGCTTATCTTGTACAGTCTTACGAGGAGGTTAAATAATTAAAGAAAAGTGGGTGTTATGGCATGGGGAGTCTAGACGTGTCTGGCGCCCTAATGGGGCGTCTCTTTAATACGAGAGCTTTATCTCAGATTAGAGAGCGAGGTCAGTGGCTTGCGCCCTGCTTAGGTGACAGTGCCGCTTTGCTAGCGAGGCACAGATGAACAGCTCCTGCCACTGGCACGATTAAATCACCCTAGTTCTCCATCACACTTCCTGCTATCTCTCCCACTGTGAAAGACCATGCGTTAGATAGCGGCGTTCATTTTTAACTCATTGATTGATTATGGTGTGCCTCAAGTTCGTAGATTTGGCCCGTCTTTGTTTTTTTGGGTGGCTCTTTGAGTTGTTCTCTGATCTCATTTGTTCCATGAGACTCAGTTTATTGAAGTGTCCTTACTTTCTCTCTTTTCTTTCCTCTGTCTCCCACATTCTCTCAGTCTCTCTTGCACTCCGTCTCTTGCGTTTTTTATACACCTTGTGTGTGAATGGAAAATGTCTGTCACACAAGAAAGGGCTGCTCTGGTGAAAGACTTCACAAGCTCTCCCTCCCCTTTCTCTCAGTTTCCCCAAAACAGAAAAACGGGAAAATTCCACAATGCTTAAATGCCTCTTTCTTTCTTTCTTTTCTAAATAGAATAAGCCCCACACACTGTTGAAGCCTGCAAATATTTACTGAAATAGCAATACTTTGGTCTATCGTCCTTCCACAGACATTTCTTTTCTGGCTTTCTTTCGTTATTTTGCCCCTTCCACAGCCTCTCATAAAATGACTCATAGTATGTTGCTAGGGAATGTTCCAGAAAGGGACATTTACTGCACCAGGTTCAGGCTTCCCTTATGATTGTGTTTCTGGGTGAAACCTGCCGTCTTTCAAGTCTCCATCGCACATGTGCGTCTGGCATGTGCCCTTTCCTTTTGTCTGGCATTCTGATGGGACAACTCAGATAACGCAGGAGGAGGGGGAAATGCGTCCCCTCTTAAGTTCCCATAATGCCTTTGTTGTCTGGTGAATGCTGTGACGTGGGTGAATGGATGGTTAACTACATTAAGGCTTGTGCTTGATGAAGCAGTGCTATTATGACTGGCTATGTCTATCTCAGTTTTTCTCCTGTTACCGGTACAACCTGCAGTCATAAGTGCCCACATGGGTGGCTGATGGCTTTATGCATGTCCAGTTTGTGCATAGGATCTACTGGGGATGCTCACTTTTAGTGTTGTTTGTACTCACTGCACCACAAGCTGGGCCAAACTAGAGAGGACGCAAGGAAACTTTCAATGTTTTTCTCTAATCTTCGCTGTCTTGCCATGTCGATGAAGTCACTTGGAAATTAGTCGTTCACCGCGCACACACACACAATCTTTCCCGTGGAAATCTGTTGTGTAATGTGTGCTTTGGTAGGAATTCAAAGCCCAGTCTAAGAACTTTCCCTCACTGCTGTGAGTTCAACTGTTGGATCACTCATGACATGATCTCCACATACTGTGCCCGACTCCATGAGAATAGTACTGTACCGGAGAGACATTTGGAGACGGAGCACAGATGGCTGGCAGTGAGCAGCAGTCCCCATTCTCCAGCCTCTCTCTCCCCCTCCTCCTCCACCCTCTCCGTTTCTTTACTCCCAGATCGTGAGAGCACAGCTGTTTTCCTTCTGTTATGAAACTGCGGAGAGGAGGAAACAGGAAATGGCTTCATGAAATATAGATCTGGAGGCCAGACTTGGTTGTCTTTGCAGCTTGTGTGCACAGTATAAAAAAGAGAGAGAGAAAGGGGGAAAAAAGTTTCAGATAGGCTTATGTAATGCCTCCTCCATTTCCTTCAGCTCAGAAATGGAATGGCCTCCACAGAACAGAGCGGTCTCACAGCTTCTTGCACACTTCTGTGCAGCCAGGTCTTTTTCCGACCTTAGAGACGAGGTGACGACTGCTTGAACAACATTCACCGAAGTTCCAGTTTACCTAAGAGTCTGTTAGAGGCTCTGTGACAGGTGTTAGGGCATATCTCCTCTTAGCTATAACAACACAATGGAGCAGCATACGTAGTGGTAAGAGGATTGAGCTGTCTAATCTCAGAGAGTCCACATAAGGCTAACCCGAATTAGCCCAGCTGCCTCTCTCCCTCGCTCTAAGGCTTGCTGTTGTGCAGTTGTTGCCACATTATCACAGCCTGTTTACATTTCTGCCCTGTTGCAAACAGGCTGACGACGGTTTGTTGTGTCTGCTCTGTCTGGGGTTTGTGTCTGTAATCATAACACATTAACAGATCTTCCGGGATGCCGTCACGTCTGACTTAGACTCTTGAGCCCTCCGATTAGCACATGGAAGGTTAAACAAAGCTCAAGCAATATGATTTTATATAAGGATTACAAGTTTATGTAACTTGCACTCTTGGCAAAGAGAGAAAAAAAATAAACTGTTCTGATGACTCACAAGTCACATTGAATTCAGTTGCATTGTTATCTGAGCAGTAGCTAATTTGGCTACAACCAATAAGGACCCGACACACTAATTACACACCTGCTTTTAATGGACCCTAGTAAGGTTAGACACCATATTTAATTTGACAAATTAAAGCAGGACTGTGAGGGATAGATGGACAGTTTATACAGGTGTCTATTATTTAGCTGGCAAAACATTGAAAAAGGTATCTTTCCAAAACAATTTGAGTGAGCAAAACATTTCAGACATACAACCTATTGGATGGACTGTATATCTGTACTTACAGCATTGTTTTCAAAACATAGTGTCCACCCTGACTACAGTCTATTTTGACCGTATTAGATGCCATCATCTGTTGTTTGCACATTGGGTTGTTTGGGTCCGAACAAGCCATTTTGAAGGAGGATAGATTGAGGCTACTCTGATGAGATTTGCCTGTCAATTTAGAGAAAACGGTTACATTGTGTTACAGCTGCAGCGGGCAGTCCTGGATGGGGGAATGGTGCTAGAGCTTTGCCTGGTACTGTAGGTTGGCAGAGATTACAAACTTAATATCTCAGAGGTGTGTCAGTAACAACATGTTTGCCCCACCCCCAATCTACCACCATTTGTCTGTCTCTTGGATCTGGTCCAGGCCGTAATCCGGTTATGGGCAGCAGATTTGGGCCGTTTTATCTCCTATGTTGGGTTAACTCCTGGGATGTGTCTGGTCTCTGGTCCTCTCCTCCAAGCCCTCAACAGATGGGGTCTTGTCTTGCAAGCACTCTCTCCAGAGGAGTCATGGCAAAGAGCCAGCGCCAATGCAGCTTATTTAACAATGCCACTACATGGCCCAACTGCATCCTGGGAACGGCCTTTCTGCTTTAGAGAGAAAGTGATCATGATGGAAATGATAGTAACTCAATTTTGAAACAGCTCACCTATAGAAACTATTAGCTGGACATCTCAGGATGGATGAGTAGTCATTCAACAACTGACAAGTAGTTTATTGAGATTGATTTAATTTAATTTATTTTCTTCGTTATTTTTTTTTTAAATCGCAATGAAAGAAGCAGATATTTTCTTCCATGTTATTTTCCATGCATCCAAGTAGGGATGGGACGATTACCGGTTTCACTATAAACCACGATAAAATGTACTGACGGTTAGTATTATCGTTTAAAATTTAATTATCATTAAAACCGTGTTTGATTATCGCGATTTTAATAACTCGCTGTAAATCCTGTCCAGCCAGTAACAGTCTGACGCAGGCGCAGCGCGCAATGTTGTTGTTGTTTTTTTATTCGAGAAGGAATGGCGGAAGGCAGTGACCGTGCTCGGGAGATTTTTACGCCTTTTAAGAGGACCAAATCTGAGGTGTGGTCATATTTTGGCTTTTACAAAAGTCCTGAGTGAAACTTAATCGAGGATGGTCACTACAATAGGGGGGAAACACTTCAAATCTGCCTAACTTAGTCATCTTGTTTGACCATCACCCACTGTTTATAGCGAACGCAAGTTAACTTTGACCTCAAAATGTTTTGAGTTGAAATATTTTATCTCTCTCACTTGAAATAAACGTGAAGCTTCCGCAAAGAAAAGTTCGCAGCAAGTGGCTTTGAGCCAAAGACAAACGATCAAGTTCAAACAAGACTATTAAGAGTGACATTTAAGGGATAATAATGTATATCATTGTACACTTATTACACCGAATTATTTTTTATTTTATTTTTTACCATATGTGACCCTGCCTGTGAAAACCCAGCTAAAGTCATTTTTTTGTGATTCAGTGTTTTTTACATAAAATCATCCTACACAATGTAAAGAACATTCTGTGAAAATATAACCTTGATATCTTTAAAACTGAGTGAGTAAGGCCATGTCAAAGATTTGCTCAAATTCGGCCTCAGAAAATCATAATTTTGAGAAATTCCAATTTAAAGATAAGTTATTTTTTAAAACTGCAACACATTTGATCCATAGTTATCCTGCATATGTGACTTATAACACATTAAAGCTGAGATTCTCCCCTTTTTAGTGATATATGACACATCAGTGGAAAAATTCTTAAAGTTTTGTAAAACAGGTCTATTTATTATGATGTGCATGTCCAAAAAGCTAAAAGCATAAACACATTGAAACGAATGGGGGTACCACAAGAGCTTGATCGTAGCAACAATTACCATGTCAATTCAGTGGAATGATTTGTATAACTTTATTAGTAAAATGTAATATCAGTGAAATGTCAATAATATATAAATTAAATAACATAACATTTCTCATTCTCTGAAATTATCATTCTCTTACTGGCCCACGGTGTAATTGAGTAAAAAAAAAAAATAATAATAATAATTTCAAGGGATAGTTCACCCAAAAATGATTTACTCATACTCACCCTCGTGTTATTCTGATCCTGTATACAGTAAGTTTCTTGCTTCTGTTAATAATAAGATATTTTAAAGAATGTTGGTAATGAGACAGTTGACGGCACCCATTGACTTCCATAGGTGCTGCCAACTGTCTGGTTATCAACATTCTTTAAAATATCTAAAGATCAGAATAACATGAGGGTGAGTATGAGTAAATCATTTTTGGGTGAACTATCCCTTTGACAGGTCAGTCTCAAACTTTGTACACATTCTAAAATTGTCTAGATGCAAAATAAAATCCTGAGTGACAGCAACTCTCCCTCCTTGAAAAATAAAGAACACTTTTCCCCATTTAATTGAAATACTTGCAGTTGCAAGAGAAACTGATTTTCAGTTTCACATCTGGACTTCCAGCATGGTGTTGGTGCTGGTGTTCCCTATTCATGTTCGCCAGACAAATAGCTTGGGGTTCAATCACCAGAACTGGCTTGTCCTCCTCATCATCTTGGTCACTGCCTGAAAAAGCAAAGATCATTTTTTTCAATTCAAAGCAAGATACCTAAAAACATGATTGCGTAACATGCAAGAATTGGAAGTGGGTTTAATTACACATTTAAAATGGATAATGAAGCATTTTATATGAAAATATCAGAAAATATTTATATAATATAAATATCAGTTTAGTCAGACTGGATCTGATTAATTGAGGGGAGGGCATAGGAATAAGAAACAGCCTATAGGTGGTAAGCAGACTTCAATTCAGAGTGTAGCCTAATGAGACAAATAAACATCATGCCATAAACGTAATTAATTTAAACTGACTCAATCATCATCAACAAATGTAATAAACATTTAAATCCACTATTTTTGCATCACAGATATGTGTTAGCATTACATTCGCTGGACACTGACAGTATACATTTACATAATAGCATAACAAAAAACTTACCGTCAAATTCCTCGTCAGTTTCGTCAAAGAATGTGTCCTGTTCATCATCACAATCATCCTCCAGAAGATAATCCGCAATACAACCGGTTAAATCATAATTTGGGGCAATTCCACCGAGATTAATATCAAGCAAGCTGTTTAAGCAAGCAGCTATTTTTCCGTTCATGCTGTGCTCATACTTCGGTGTCGCCGGCGAAGCCATGGCCATGTCAGATGTCAAAACAACGCATTACGTTACCATCATCCAGCAAATAACACGTAGCAGGCCAAAAATGTCTTTCAAATAAGTTTAATATTATTGGCAGAATACCAAGCTACAAAACAAATAACCAGTTCTTAAAATATTGGCTATGACAAGAAAAAATCACCACAGACATCTAAACGCGGCTGACATCTCTCTTTTTTTTCCATTGTGTTGACCTGATTACCGGCGCTCGCGGATTGATATTAAAGTCTGTTTTACTCTTCCTAATAGAAAAGACACAGAAAAGAAGTTCCTGAACCGAATGGCATACGAATCAGCAGTGTTGTTGCGCGAAATAAACCCAGAGACGATTGAAATCAATGTTTAGGAAGCCCACGTCCGGTTTTTTTTTTTGCGCAAAAGTACAACATAGTGTCAATAAAATCATTAATTTCAGTATTTATCATGTTATAAATGAAAATGTAAGTATTGCATCCATAGGTGTCATTTACACTGGGGACGCTGGGGACATGTCCCCACCACTTTTTGAAATGGCTGATTTTGTCCCCACCACTTTTTGAAAGCATTTGGTTAAAATGTTCTGAAAAATGAAGCGAACCAAGAAATGTTAAAGGTTTATTTATCAATTATCACTTAAAATATTACTAAAATCCATATTGCTATCACACGAGCCAATGGCAATTAAATGCACAGATGCATAGTCAGATTAATGATTCACGAACAGAAGATTGTATTTGACTTATGCTGCATACACATACGCAATGACAATTATGCCTACTGTAAATATAGAGTTACAACTATGATTAGAGTTGTTTGCATAAAATGCACCGCAAACATTCACGTTTGCCCTGTGATAGGCTACGATTTATCTCCATAAATACTATTTTCTCAATTCTGCGCATATATTTTTACTTTCATCAATTGCTCGATCAATATTATCATCACATATTTTACATTTAAATTTTTTACTGTAGGTAGGCTACCTGTAAACAATTTAATATAGGTTAATAAAGTTGTAACCTTTAATATAGGTTACAACTGTTTAACTCCCCCAGAGTTAAACAGTTGAGTTTTACCGTTTTGGAATCCATTCAGCCGATCTCCGGGTCTGGGGGTACCACTTTTAGCATAGCTTAGCATAATGAATTGAACCGGACAGGACCATTAGCATCTCTCTCAAAAAAATGAACAAAGAGTTTCGATATTTTTCCTATTTAAAACTTGACTCTTCTGTAGTTACATCATGTACTAAAACCGACGGAAAATTAAAAGTTGCGATTTTCTAGGCTGATATGGCTAGGAACTATACTCTCATTCCTGCGTAATAATCAAGAAACTTTGCTGCCGTACCATGAGTGCAGCAGGCGTAATGATATGACGCAGCGCCTGCCGCCTGATAATAGGCTACCGAGCTGGGGACTATTTTCAGGCGCTGCGTCATATCATTACGCCTGCTGCACTCATGGTATGGCAGCAAAGTTTCTTGATTATTACGCAGGAATGAGAGTATAGTTCCTAGCCATATCAGCCTAGAAAATTTTTGACTTTATTGATTCTGCTTTTATTCGTAATAGTGGTGCACGATATATCGGCCGCCGATATAATATCGGCCGATATGGTCATTTTTTTACACATCGGTATCGTTCCGATGTCAAAATATGGCCGATGTGAACAGGCCGATATTTAATGTGTGAAGCTGAAGAGGTTGATGTGAGAGAAATACACATTTCATACAGATGACATAAGCAGAGAACAGTCTGTTTTCTTTCATTTTGAATTGTTCTGTTTAAAAATAGAAGTTTCAAGCTTTCTATATATGTCTCAGGTCTGTGAGTCAGGTAGGTTTCGGTTCATTTATGAGACGCGCTCCAGGTTCACGCGCCGTCGCCTCTGTCCTGATTAAATATTTTCTAGTATATTTACTTTTTATTTATTAAATCCAATTCAATTCGTTGATGAAACATTGATCAAAATTAAGATACAATTAGGTTTTGGTTCATTTATGAGACGCGCTCCAGGTTCACGCGCCGTCGCCTCTGTCCTGATTAAATATTTTCTAGTATATATACTTTTTATTTATTAAATCCAATGCAATTCGTTGATGAAACATTGATCAAAATTAAGATACAATTAATACAAAACGAAATTAAATTTAAAGACAGGCTTTGTGCTTTCTGCTTGAGGTCTCTGTGAAAGTTTTAAAGCAGTTTTTAAGTGCCGAGAGCGCTCACGTCCGTAACATTGTTAATGCAGTCCAGTGCGACTTATGTTTTTTTCCTCCTCATGACACATTTTTGACTGATCGTTTTTTGACTCGTAGATATTTGAATATATTGCTTGATATATGATACCCATTCGAATTTGATTTTTCTCAAAAGTGACAGCGCGTGTGATTTGTGGATTCTGATAAGCGCGAGTGGAGAAACAGGCGTTTATTTATTCATTCTCAGTGTTGAGAAACGTAGCCTTCATGTGTTATTGTGTTAATAATAACTAAAGTAGCCTACCTAATTATGTTACATATTTAGTTTGTATGAAAACTATCGCGTTCGTTACTTATGGATTAAAAAAGTAGGCTACCGGTGCTGCGCGAGCTCTCTCTCACAAACACGGACGCGCGCACATAGAGAGAGAAGATAATTGTAAAATGAAAACGGGCTAAGCAGAAAGCACTATTTTTCATGTGTTATTGTGTTAATAATAACTAAAGTAGCCTACCTAATTATGTTACATATTTAGTTTGTATGAAAACTATCGCGTTCGTTACTTATGGATTAAAAAAGTAGGCTACCGATGCTGCGCGAGCTCTCTCTCACAAACACGGACGCGCGCACATAGAGAGAGAAGATAATTGTAAAATGAAAACGGGCTAAGTTTAAATTTTGTGTTTGTTTTTTTCTGTCAAAATGTCAGAAAGCATTTTGTATTATCCATCCGTGTTTTTAAAATTCGTTAAATGACGGACGTTTTACTGTTAACACAGCCCATATGTCGGATTCGTCTTATAGCCTACTTGTTATTATTTTTAGAATAAGTGATTCGTTATGCTATTATTGGACTCCTGTCTATTCATTGTCAACTGTTTTCTATAAATATGTTTGTATTGGCTAACATTTATTCAGCTGCGTGTCCTGTTTAAAATGTGCAATGTTCAAACGCAAAGACAGTCACAAGAAGCCCTTTTCCCTGTGGTATTTTTTAGAATAATATTTGGATATTGGAATAATAAATGAAGTAGCCTATCTTAATTGTACAAATGTTCCTGTTTTTTTGGGGTTTTTTTTACTGTTTTCTAAGGGTTTCTTAATTTTAGACAAGTTGACCAGCACACATTATATGCAATGCAATGTGTGTATGTGTGACATATTTTGCACACAGGTAAAGGTGCCCAATATCAGTCATTTCTAAAGTAAAAAAAATGTGTTTTGGAAAATAGCTCTTTATTTGATAATCATTAAAATTTGTTTTCTATACAGAGATATCGACATCGGTAAATATCGGTATCGGCCATAACAGCAATATTAATATCGGTTATCGGTATCGGCCACAATTTTCACATCGGTGCATCCCTAATTCGTAACGCAATGGACCGGTCAACGGGACATAAATTAATCCTTAAAGGATGGGACATTTGCACAAAAATAATAAATAACTTACCGTAGCCTATTTTATAAGTCGCTCCAGAGTCGCATATCAGTCAAAAAATGCGTCACGAGGAAGAAAAAACATATAGGCCTATAGCTTAAGTCGCACTGGACTAAGTCGCATTTTTTTTAGAAATTTATTTCACACAAAAAAAACATATAGGCCTATAGCTTAAGTCGCACTGGACTAAGTCGCATTTTTTTTAGAAATTTATTTCACAAAAAAAAAAAAAAATGTTTTACAGACAGTTCTCCATTATGGACGTGAGCGCGTCTAAAGCGGCACTAAACGAATGTTTTAAACTTTCACAGAGACCTCAAACTGAAAGCACAAAGCCTGTCTTTACATTTAATTTCGTTTTGTATTAATTGTATCTTAATTTTAATCGATGTTTCATCAACAAATTGTCTGGATTTAATAAGAAGTAGCTAAATATAGGCTATTAGAAAATAGATAATCAGGACACGGAGGCGCTGGCGAACCTGGAGCTCGTCTCATAATCAACCGAAACTCAGCGTAGGCCTATAAGGTAGCCTATTGCCTCACAGACCTGAGACATAGATAGCTTGAAATGTCTACTTTAAAGCAGAACAATTCAAAACGAAAGAAAACAGACTGCGCTGCTTATGTAATTCGTATGAAATGTGCATTTCTCTCTGGCGCTGCGAAGATCGCGATTCGTCAACTTCATGGCTATAGCCGACACTGACATAAAAAAAATAACTGTTTTATTAGTAAACAATTAAAATGTATCCTGCTATATTTTACATATTTGCCTGTTCCTTACAAAACACTAACAGTGAGGTTTTTGACTTTTTTTTTTTTTTTTTGCAGCTGCGGACAAATTCTTTCACACACACACAATACACTCTGCGCTTGTTTTAAAATCATAATTTAACATATATAACAATTTTTAAATAGCCCAGTTAAAGTGTTTATTACAAATAAATTACTAAATGCTAAAAAAAAAAAAAAAAATTTTTTTAATGAACTAACATATGCGTTGCATTTACAATTCTGTGAAAACGGCACCCCCACTTCCCGCGTCCCTGACTCTACGTTGTTAGAACGTGTTAGAAATTCCATGGGACTACCGCTCCTTTCCAGCTTCATGGATTTGCGCTCTGGCCTGAGCAGGAATGGATGGACATGATGTGCTACGTTCAGACCTCGAAGTGTTGGGGAGGAGGTTTCATTCATCCATGTATTAGCCAGCTAACATCGTTAGTTCTTCTTGACGTTTTAAAAATTTTCAACTTTAAGAGAAGATGTTGATCAACAGTACAGGTAGGGGAGTTTTTATATAGCATATATTTGCACTGTGATTGATTTAGTTAATTATAGCCGATTAAGTAATTTACAGATCAATAAAAAAAAAAAATTGGCTTTGTGTGTGTGTGTGTGTGTGTGTGTGCGAGAGAGAGAGGGCCTGCGTGCCATCTTATAGTTTTAAAATAGTTTGGATGTTTTTTTTTTTTTTTTTTTTTTTTTTTTGTGGCATATGACAGTATTTGTCTGGCCTACGCTATGCCCATTTTTGATGCGCCCTTATTCAATATTTTCCCCGTCCTGCTGTAATGTTTTTTCATCAGATTTTTTGTCCCCACCACTTTTCAACACAAACTGACGCCCCTGATTGCATCTCAAAACTATTGGTATAATCTATCATTTACAGCAATAAACGCACATGGACTATTTTGGTCATTTTTATGGCTATGACTACTTTGACGCTCGTTAACTCATAATTCGATTCTGCGACTTTAGCCGGGGTTTCACAGGCGGGGTCACATATAATTACGGGGACATTGAATTGAGATTAATGTTTTAAATCTTACCTGTTTATAAATGCATTTTGTACAGCGTACAAAACAATCGTCCAAAAACGTAGACGCAAGACGGCAAGTTGTATTTGAATGAAACGAGAGAGCGCTGCGATACATGTCCGTTGCGATACATGGATGTGCGCTGTGTTATAATGGGTTGCTATTGACGACGGTCATTGGAAGGAAATGCCACAGAATATAATCTTGCTTAAAAAAGCGCACAGAGCTGCTTGTTTTATTTGTTGTTTGTTGATTTTCAAATATTAAACTGTTTTTAGTGTGAGCATCAGTTATTTTTTAACACTTTCATCTCGTTTTGACAAAACCGTGATAATATTGATAATCACGATAATTTTGGTCACTATAATCGTGATATGAAATGTTCATACCGTCCCATCCCTACATCCAAGTGTAATGGATTATCAAAAAAGAAAAAAATGTAGGGCAAGGACTTGGTTTTGTGCATTAGTTGTTGATTGGATTTTGAGATGTGGACATTGCAATCAAAAGCGGAGGCAGATGAACGTGAGCTTGCAGAGGCGGGTTTAAGCAAACTAAATTATTGGAGAAGTCCGGCATATGTCACCAGAGAGAAGTCTGATGTTTTCACCGGAAGATCCAGCTGTGACATTTTGATTCAACATTAAATATATGTGGACAAATTGTTCACAATAAGATCTATAACAGGCGTTTGAAAAATAGATACGGTGAGTTTTCATTGCATGCTAAATTTAAAGAGGATGAATTTGAGTTTGTAGCTTCTTGGAGAGAGCCATCAAAGCACCCATTTCATTCAGATCTTCTTTCCTGCGTAAACCAAAGCCCATTGTGCGTTGCTGATGTCATAGTCGTAGGTTTGAAAATGATTACCCTTAACATCAGTGTAGATTGTGTTAGACAGCTAATGTTGTTCGTGTAAGGGTTTACTTCAGTACCGCAGCTTTGCAGCAGTTTTTCCATTGTCTCAAAACATAAACCTTCATGTGTCAGAGTGAATTGTGGGAGTTCCTCAGTGGGCAGCAGGGATAACAAGATTTCTCTGAATATACGTGTGGCACATTTCTACATGATTTTCATGTGACTGGAGAACAAGTCTGTATTGACTGGGCCCATCTGTGTGTGAAAGTGTGTCGGCAGGGTGGGCTGTGGTCAGCAGGAGGTTGAAAGAGAGGTCTACCCTGTTTGTAACAACATTTCTGCTCCCTTTTTTACACTAGTGCAATTTGCTGGAGAAGTCTAAAACAGGATATTAAGAGGAGACTGTCATGTTCATTCAGGCATTCCTTTCAAAGGATTCCCAATACATGCACCTCTGTGAAGAGGAAGTATGACGAGAAACATAAAATATTAATTCCGTCCTTTGACTGTGTGAGGTCTACCCATGACATAATCATCAGTTCATGAAATCAGAGCTGTGGCCTAGCAGTAAGTGCACATGCTTTGACATATTGAGCTGCGTTGCTCATGTGGGCAGTGCAAGTTAAAATCTAGCTCGCATCATATCCCCATCATATCCTCTGACCTGTCCTATAAATAATAAAAATGACCCAAAATCTTTTTCTCTTTTTCTCCCTTCTTGACTTGATGTAGGTCAGAAAAGCCATTTGAAATGTCATGTTATCACATTTTTGTGGATTAGTCTGTTGCGTCACACCCAATCTCAATACTCTCAGAAGTGTTCATTTTATTGCCCCCTGGTGGTAAGAATGAAGAACATGTTGTGCTTGCTGTGTCAATACTTGTATCCATCCATATTCAACTGTCTATCTTTACGCTGCCTCTCTGTGTTCCTGAAAGCTTATAAATAATTAAGAGTAATCATTAATACTATTTTGAATGAACTATAACCCCTAAAGTTTAATGCCTAACTTGTCTTGCACTGTTTGAATAATATCTCCTGAAATTGTGGGCATTTTTGAGGTTTTGCGTATTTGAATTATTATTTTTTTTATTTTTTTTAAGCAGACAATTACCATCTTAGCAACTGCATAGCATTGCCCTGGCAACCACCCACGACACCCTAGCAGGGAGTTTTGCACAGGGAAACACTACTCATTTTCTATTGAAAATGTAAAAATCTTCTTTCTTTTTTTTTTCTTCAATTGTGTGAAATGTGCAAATAATTTTCTCTCTGTTTTCTTGTCTTGCAGCTGAACTGGAGTTTGTTCAGATAATAATCATAATTGTGGTGATGACTGTAATGGTAGTTGTGATCATCTGTTTGCTGAACCACTATCGGCTGTCGGCCTGGGCCTTCCTCACACGCCACAGCCAGGCCCGAAGACGAGAGGAGGGCATGCAGCCGGTAAGTGTGCGTGTGAATTTTATTCTGAGTGGGTGTTCGTTTGATTCTCCAGTCGCCATGTGTGTCCTGTCTGTGTGAGCTCTGAGTGGGTGTAGAGTTCCTGTTCTTTTGTTTGATCACCATGTGTGTGACTTTGTGACCGTGTTCATATGGGACTCGGCAATGTGCGTGCCAGCTTCAGGGTCTTTGTGTCGGTACACCTGCACAAATGCATAACGCAGTTCCTAGGGATGGGTCATGATGGTCAACTGGCTCCATTAGTAAACATTTTTTTTTACTGTGCATTATAAACCACAGGCCTGTTTTCTGTGAGGAAAAAGTTGCAGTTATCCATATTTCATTAATAAACATGTCTTACAGTGGACACAATGCTAAACCAACCTAATTATATAGGGTTTCTATTAGTCTAACTAGTCAATTTTGGAATTACGTAGTTCTGCACATCCCTGGTTGTTCTTTATGTTGATTTACGTCCTGTAGTTGG
The DNA here is from genome assembly GCF_951802725.1 of Rutilus rutilus. NCBI lineage: Eukaryota > Metazoa > Chordata > Actinopteri > Cypriniformes > Leuciscidae > Rutilus > Rutilus rutilus. Next base: position 15,228,888 of record NC_140216.1, read on the forward strand.
GAACGCCAAGACAAGCTCGTCTAGACTGCAGTCCATTTCACCTCCTAGAGTGCGAGAGAGTCGTAAAAAGATAGGAAGAAGGTGACGATGTGATTTAGCAACAGATGCAGAGCATGAAAGGAACCGAGCTCTTAAATTTAGAAACAAGCTCATAAATTTAGAGAACAGCACATTTTCTACAGCTGCATTCTCAGAGGCCACATAATTTACCAGCAGCCCTGAATTAATAATACATGATATATTATTGTATTCTCATATTTACTGTATGTGCATTTAGATGGAGTATTCTGATGTCTGGAGCAAATTTGGTTTTCTAGCCAAACTCAAAGCTCTAATGCATCAATTGAAGTTGTTTTTAATGTGATGTCTTTAATGCATGACTCACATCGGTCCTCTCTCTTCTGCATCATACTAGGACGGCTGTGCATGGCCAACAGACAGTTTGGTGACGCAACAAGGAGCCACTGAGGTTAGTCAGCTGACACAACCTATTATTCAGCCTTTCTGCATAATGTTATTTATTACTCTAATGTTTTATTGTCATGTTTAGGGCTGGGCAACATAGCTAATAGCTCAAAAAGCTCAATATTGTTAACCCTTTCAAAGACAGTTAATCTATTTCAATATTTATCTATTTGCTCTGAAATTACTATATTTTCCACTAAATAAACACATTAGTATTATTTTTATTTATATACAACAGTATAACACTGCATAATAATAAAGATCTGTTTTACATGTATTTTTTTTTTACAAAATATACACTACTGATCAAAAGTTTGGGGGTCAGTAAGATTTTTTTTTTTAAATAAATGAATACTTTAATTCAGCAAGGATGCGTTAAATTAATTAAAAGTGACAGTAAAGACATATTACAAAAGATTTCTATTTCAAATAAATGCTGTTCTTTTGACCTTTCTATTCATTAAAGAATCCTGAAAAAAAACAAGTGTAGCAGTATTAAGCTGCACAACTGTTTTCACCATTGATGATAAGAAGAAATGTTTCTTGAGCATTTCAGTGTATTACAATGATTTCCAAAGGATCATGTGACACTGGAAACACAGAATGGCTGCTGAAAATTCAACTTTGCCATCACAGGAATAAATTACATTTTAAAATATATTCAAATAGAAAATAAACATTTTAAGTAATAATCATATTTCATAGTATTACTGTTTTTACTGTATTTTTGATCAAATAATGAAGCATTGGTGACCAAAAGAGACTTCTTTAAAAAAAAAGTATAGTATATTGATTGTATAGTTAATTTATTGTGTAATTATTCTGGCTGCATGTTTACAAAAACATTTTTAACTTTTTATTTATTAAATTCTAAAGGTTTAATGAATATATTCTTCTCTGTGTTCAGGTGATGTATGGGCCACGGAGCGGAGAGCGCTTCAACCCACCTTCATTTATGCAAAGGGACCGATTCAGTCGCTTCCAGCCCACCTACCCATACCTGCAGCAGGACATCCACTTGCCGCCCACCATCTGCCTGTCAGATGGCGAGGAGCTGCCGCCCTACAAGGGCCCCTGTACCCTGCAGCTCAGAGACCCCGAGCAGCAGCTCGAGCTCAGCCGTGCATCCGTTCGCGCGCCCCCCAACCGGACCATTTTCGACAGCGACCTGATAGACGTTTATGTGCACGGAGGCGGGCCACGGCCCCCAAGCAGCAACTCTGGCAAGAGTGCCTCGAACTCGCACGTGGAGGGGCCGCCGCCCACCTATAGCGAGGTGATGGGTCAGACGTGCCCAGGCTCCGCCTCCTTTCTGCACCAGCACAGCAATAATGCACCACCCTCCAACCAGAGGACAGCCAGTCGCTCCCCCCAGCCTGGCGCAAGCACAACCCTGTTCGTCAAGGTTAAGGAAAGCCGGCGAGACAAACCCGTGTGACTAGGAGGCATGGAGAGGGCCATAGAGAGTGCGTGCCATCATCTGTGCTCTCTGGTACTTCCTCCTGGACCTAAAGGGGAGTGGCTTCACTGTTAGACCACTCCCCTTGCACAATTTGAATTGAATATTGCGGAACCAAGCTTACAAAGTTTATTTTTTTGTATTTTTTTGTTTCGTTTTTGCTAGAACTTCGGGGCCTTGTATGGATGTTTGGGCTCCTTGGCTAAATCTCTTTTTTTTGTTCGGTTTTGTATGCTTTCATGTATTTAAAGAACACGCGTGTTGGCACAGATTGTTTGCGTGAGAGACCACATAGGTCATAGGATTGAGAAATTTTCTATTCATTTGTGTGCATTTCCAGGACTTGTGCACAAAAACTGTTCATAATCAATCAAAATCCAAATTGAGTGCCATGATAAAATCTTAAATCTTGGGGATGTGACTTACTACAACAACAACAACAACAACAACTAAAGTCTTTATGTTGCACTTATTCTCTAAAGAGTAGAAACAGCAACCCTTAGTTTTTATATGTCAATCTGTCACAGGTCTTTGATGGTTCCTGGGAATTATTTCCTTCCTTTTTGTGTTTTTCGTTTTCCTGAAATGGAGATGTAGAACTCTGATCCAGCCTAAAATCTCTACAAATGAACTGCATCATGGCACTTATTTAAAGAAAAAGGGTTGTTCAAATTCCAGTTCACTTTTTCCACTGACCAAGTGAGAGATATTGGCATGGATATCTGCAGATGGAAGTCACGACACATACGCCACTTTCATTCTGTCGAGTAGCACTTTAAACTTACGTCACTTCAGCATTGTCATGGGGTCCAATGGAAGGGAATCATGGGAACTGTAGTCTTATGCACATCCTGTCCCTTTCTGAATGAGTGTGTCATACTGTTTGTTTTCCACTATAAAAAGCATGCGTATAGTTTTTTTTCCAGTTATCCATACTATACTTTAGTTCACAATCATATATGGATCTCATATTTTATCCCTTATTTTCATCTCCTGGAATGCCGTTTTATTCCAAGGCAGCACAGGAACACATTTTGTCTGTTATTTGTCTGTTTATTCAACACCAGTATTTCGTATTCTTTTATCTGTTCTGTACCAATCATGACGAGGTACATCCCGCTTTTTCCTTTCTTTATTTGAAGTTGTATTCAATCATCACCACATGGCACACATTTGGAATGCTTTCAGACATGTTGATTGTGTTTTTGATCACATCATTCTGAGCTTTGTAAACCATCAGTCTTTGGCCTTCCCTTAAAAAAAGTACCATAGAAAACCTATTTATTAACTAGCTATTTATTAAAGTGACCAGTTTGAAAGGATATTTAGTCAAAGTCAAAAATAGGCTTTTATACAACCTTCTTACACCTTAAATAGCAAGATTCTACTATCACCCATCCGCTTTGGCTCCGAAACGGCCTCCTGTCATAGGCTCTGCTTCTGTCACTCATTCTGACCACGCAGTTTGAGTTCGTACTGTAATGCTGCTGCTGCTATGCGCTGCTACTGCTACTGCTGCTGTTGTTCGTTCGGTATGTAGGCCTATGTCCGCTTCCCCATTACTTTATATTTGCTTACCAACCGAGACATAGATGTTTGTGCTCCTTTTTTGTTTTCTTCGTTAACATTAGTGCATTTCCGCTGTCATAGTCGTGCTAGGAAAACAAATCCAAATGTATTTTTTACATTTGCAGCCGAGAGGTTTGCATGTTACTATTTACATGAGCAAATTCGGTGCCTAACAGTCATGTTTAAGCAGACATAGAAACCCACTTGCACTCAAAAGTCCCCACCTTTGTTGTGCCTCACTTCCTATGGTGCTTCTTTCAGTAGTCGGACTCTGTTTATTTGTACGGTGCTGTATATAACTTGAATATATTATGCACATATCCTACCCAATGGGTAGAAAACCACAAGAAAGCATTGTTAATACTGTAATATAATGTATAGATAATATTAAAAAGAAAACTTTAACACGGTGGCATCAAGTTTTGTGAATGCCTTCAATTGTGCTTTGTCTTTTTTGTAAAACAGAGTAATGTTTGCAAAGAGAAATGCTACAGTGTGGTCACATAAATACAAAAAGACTTCTTATATTTTTTTTCCTATACAGTAAATGCAAATCTGTTATGTGATTAAAATATTCTGAGGCAGTTATATAAAGGATAACTAGCTGCTGCTTTTGTAACTTCCAGAGAAAGAATTATTATGCCAGCGCTTGTCATTTTATTTATTGAAATTTATTTTGTGACTGCTATAGCTGTTTGGACGTGTATTAACCACGCTCCACCGATCGCAGAAAATAACTCGGCATGACGTAATTGTACCGTAGTTATCGAAACGAACGGAACCGACTGCCGACTTTTGGGCTCCCACGAGGCCTTTTCTCCAGCCCGAGAGATGGTTTAGTGGTTCATATCAAATAGAAGCTCAGGGTGAGGCTTTATTGGATCGGTGAGACATCCGTGGGAAACGGTTAACATTTTGTTCTTTTTTTAAATGCACATAATCGAGTTGTGTGGTATATAAAAGAGCATCAAATGCATACATGAGAATCCAGCCCATAGCTGATTGTTACTGCATGTTCATGTTGTCATTTTCCTCGGCATAGCAGTCTCGCTCCGCACCAAAAGGATCCGCCTCTCCAGAACACTCGGTAATTATTCCCTGTACCCGCTTGAATGAACGAATCAACGAGTGAATGACTGACTGACGACTTCGACGTGTGGCTGTCTGGCTGACTTCAGCATCCTGGAACTCCGACGAATCCACAGCACTGTTCATCATTGGCCTTGAGCGAGATCACAGGACTATGAAATTTTGGACTACAAACTTTTTTTCCTTTTTTTTTTTCTTTTTCCTTTTTTTTTTTTAAACAAGAAAACAGTTCAGTGAGCGAGGAACACTGCTGTCCTTACGCCTTTTTTATTTTTATTGTTCTATTTAATTGTGATGTCAGCGGTTTTCAGTTTGAGGTCTGGTAATTGCAATACTTTTACAGGAAAAAGGTGACTAAAAATGATTAAAAAAAATCATAAAAAATAAACACACGGGGAAAAAAACTAAACAATGAAACTATTGCTCAAAGATACTGTTGTAGTCCCTCATGAAACGATTCCACGCTTGTTCTTTCGCTGTCATCAAATGGCTAGAGAGAGCAATTAAAGTTGAGGAAAAGAACCAGAATGAGTCTCTTTTGTGCTTTGTGTTTGTCATTCTGTTGTGCTCCTGAAGGCGATGTGAAACTTTCCTTTAAAGGTGAAAAAAGTCATTTTCCCCATAATAAATCAAATGATTCATAATTGAAATAGGCATAGTAAAAAAACAAGCAAACTACACATTATTTTAAACTCAAGTTTAAACAGTCAAGCTACCCTAATTTGCAATGTTTTTTGCCAAAGTTTGCAGTTTATCTACGTTTAAATAGTCTATATCATATCAGATTTGTTTCACAATAGCCTATATTTAAACTATGATTAGCGATTTTTTTTGTGTGTTAATTTGGTGAAAAAATTTACACTTAAAAACAAAAAAAACTGAGTGAATTTACAAGTTTCACATACATTTTCTAAATTTAATAGTAAAAAGTTAGTTCGTCCAACTAATGCTGCCTTCACGTGCTGTCGGAAAATTCCGACTTCCCACTTCTGAAGTCGTGAGTGCGAGCTCATCGCATTCGAATTTTGACTTGAGAGGGCGGTCATGTCCTAGGAACTAGGCAACTATAGACCTTATTCAGAGCAGCGCCATGACAGATATGAAAGTGAGGCTGTGAGGGATAGACTTGCCGTGTTTCCAATGGCATCCGCTGTATAAAGCTCCTAGATTAGCCTACTTAGAATTTTCCACAGCTTGTCGGGAGTTTTTTGTCAACTGAAATTTCTTGGAAAGATATTTTTCTAGTGTTTCATGAGCAGAACAATCCAAAAACACATTAAATAACAGTACAGCGGCAGCCCATTTATGATATGTCTGTCTGTCCCTCACAGCCTCGCTTTCATTCACATTAAAAATCAAAGATGGCGCTGCTGTGAATGGTCTATACTAGGGTTTACGATCATTTCGATAGCACGTGAAGGCAGCTCAAGTCAAAATAAATGAACTGTAGGCCTACTTCTGTCCAAAAAAACATGCTGATATTAAGACTTCAAAAAAAACATGCTGAGATGACTAGCCTAGAAAAAGTTGTGCCTTACAATTTGACAGAGATTATCACTTCCAAACAGCTCTGGTAATTAAGTATTCACGCTGAAAACTGTCAGTATAAAAATTTTCATTTCACTGGTGATCATTAATCATCATGAGTAATAAATGTTCTTTTAAGTGATGTGTTCAATGTGCATGTTAAAAAAAAACCTCAATGTTTAATACACACATCAAAACACTATTGTTTATTGTTACTGTTGACAGCCAGGTGGAACATCCTTCAACAGACAAAAAGGCCTCGAAGTCCCATCAAACTTAGACACTTTTCAAGTGCTGCACCAGCAGAGACCTTTGCTGTGGAATAATCAGCTCAATTATCAACCTTCATTTAAAGCAGAAACAGGGCTTTGAAAAATATGTGACAGTACCAACTGAAAATAAAGGTTGCATAAATTAAACATGAATATGGCAGGAATCTATTGAATTTGAAACAGGACGTAAAGGCTGTTGATGATTTTCAGAATGACTGTCAGGACAATTTATGATTTTTTCCCCCTGCATTATAAGCAACGGTACAAGTTGTGTTACATCTTAACGTACATTTACAACTTTCTGACAAACACTACTTTGCATAATAACTAAAGTTACAATCAATTTTCAAGATTTTACAGTATGACCATTTCATTCTCAGCAACTTGTGTGACACGTCCGTACTGTTTTCAATCCATAACTTAAACATTATTTAACATATGCGAGAATTGAAAGAGGCAGTGCTATTTGTTAGGGAACAAAGCATTAAATATATAATATTGGGCACATTACACCTTCTGTTCTCTTTAGAAAACACACTCTCATCCGTTAAAAGGTATTTCAAGTTAAGTCCAATGCCTTTCAATAGACTTTTGTGCTGTAATATTTAATATCTAAAATCTATGGTCAATTTATGAATCATAATACCACATTTTTTGTAATAGTTTAGGCTATTACGTGAACAGTGAGTGTAGAGCATACAGCCTACATTATATTTAAAAAATACTAAAGACAGGTTGCTTTCCTTAAAGTGTATTATATTGTTAAATAACGTGAATCTTCATGACATTATGGGAAGATAAAGTCACTTCATGACCTTTCGTAAATGTATATAAACCTATTCCTTTTTCTTTCGGAAAGACACTTTGTCTTTGGTTTCTTGAAGTTTTTCGGTGAACTTGTCTTTCGTTTCCTCCATTCTCTCGGATAAACGATCCTTGGTCTCTTCCATTTTCCCAGAGATCCTCTCTTTGGTCTCCTCCATCTTCTCCTGGAGGTATTCCTTCACGGGCGGAGGAGTGGACATGTAGCCGTGCTTCCTCAGGTACTTCACGGACAGTGACGTTCCTCCTAGTGTCGCGGTGTACCTCGCAGGTGTGGCGATCTTTAGGAGATCAAGAAAATGAAACCAGCGTCACATTAACTTGAACTGAAAAGAAGTTTGTTCATGTAGTGAGTGACTCTAACAAGGTTTGAAGTCAATGACATTCTAATTCATTCAATTCAGATGAGCTGTCGTATAGGTGAAAAGATTCTGTCTGAAAATGCATTTTATTTTATTCAATTTTATGATACAAATTGTCCAGGAAAACTGAACCTAAACTGGCTTAATTTTGCTTGCATCTCAGTGATATTAATAACTTAAAGGGATAGTTCACTTTGAAATTAATTTTTGATATGTTTTAGCTTACCTCAAGGGCATCCAAGATGTAGGTGTCTTTGTTTCCGCAGTAGTTTCAATTTTGATATTTTTAGGTCAAACCGTTCTTGTCTGTCAGTCATATAATGCAGGTCTATGGTCACTGGCTCAAAACACAAGCACAGAGTCCAAATTAAAACAATTCCCCATCGTCCAAATGAAACAATTCCCTATCATAAGTACACATTGATGGCCTAAGACACGAAACGAGCGGTTTGTGTGAGAAAACGAACAGTATTTATATCGTTGTTATCTCTTGAAAACAGCACACGTCCAAATGATCTGACGGCGCGGGCGGGTATAGATATATAACATAGATGTCGCCTTGGCTACTGCAGTTCATTGGAACGAAACCGTAGCCAAGCGACATCTAGTGTATATATCTATACCCGCCCGCGCCGTCAGATCATTTGGACGTGTGCTGTTTTCAAGAGATAACAACGATATAAATACTGTTCGTTTTCTCACACAAACCGCTCGTTTCGTGTCTTAGGCCATCAATGTGTACTTATGATGGGGAATTGTTTCATTTGGACGATGGGGAATTGTTTTAATTTGGACTCTGTGCTTGTGTTTTGAGCCAGTGACCATAGACCTGCATTATATGACTGACAGACAAGAACGGTTTGACCTAAAAATATCAAAATTGAAACTACTGCGGAAACAAAGACACCTACATCTTGGATGCCCTTGAGGTAAGCTAAAACATATCAAAAATTAATTTCAAAGTGAACTATCCCTTTAAATGATGAATTAATAGTAAATCAGTTAGTAAATCATTTTATTTAAACAATTTATTTATTAAAAAATAACTTGGCCCACCTTGTACATGGCATATGCCGTCAGTGCATAGCCACTCTGAGAGTTCTCCAGGAGTTTCACAACCTTGTCAGGAAACCCAACATACTCAAGAAATGGCACCAAATTCACTCCTCTAAACAAACAAAGAGAGAGAGAAAGCAAGCATATTATTCTCTTTTTTTTAATCAAAAGTCTTAATTTTCTTAAAAGGACAATTCACCCAAACATTTATATTCAGTCATTCACCCACCCTCATGTCATTCCAAACTTGTATGACTTTCTTCTGTGGAAGATTTTTGACAAAACATATTTTGAAGAATATTTTGCTGACCATTGACTTCCATTGAATGAAAAAAAAGACATTTTTAAAAGAAAAATCTTTTATGTTCCACGAAAAAAAGTACGTTTTACAGGTATGAATGACACAAGGGCGAGTAAATGATGACACTTTTAATTTCTGGGTGAAATTATCTCTTTAAGACCATCATTAAGAAAAAAAAAAAAAATCTTAAAGGGATAGTTCACTCAAAACTTCTGTCATTCATACCTTTAAAACGGAATTTTTTTTCGTGGAACATATTTCTTCATAATATTCATATTTCATATTAATTTCTTTCTTCTGCTATGGGTATATGGAAGTCAATGGGGTCCATCAACTATTTGGTTACCGACATTCTTTAAAATATCTTTTGTGTTCAGCAGAAGAGAGAAATTCATACAGGCTTGGGCCAACTTGAGGAGTAAATGATGACAGAATCTTCATTTTTGGGTGAACTATCCATTTAAAACCTGTCCTGAAACACAATAGTTAAACAGCTTCAAAAGGCACATCAATTTAATGAGTGGACATTTTTTAGTCTTTTGATGATATTTGGTAACTGAGATGAAGAATAGGTATTAACAGAATGAAGTATATGGAGCAAACAACAATTGTTTTTTTAAAGTATTTAAAAAAAGATATCAACTTAATACAATACTTAACATAATAATACAATGTTTAAACAGCTAAAATATTCAAGTGTGAAGATTAGTGGGGAACGTATGACAAGGCAAACTGATAAATCAGAGCTTCTCTGCAGAGTGAGGTCATGGTGAATGAAATAGCCCATATTCAAGCATCCATTACCACCTCCCACATTTCTTAAACGTCTAGACAGTGGTGACCCACATTCAGCCAGATGTATTGCAGAGTAAACATTCCAGTGTGCCATTTACCTCAATCCAGCATACGCCATACACAGACAGAATGACCAGGCAAAAAGAAAATTACCTATATAACCCCACAGACACCTGGTCAACAGATTACCGCCTGAGAACCAACACCTCACTGACTTTTACAATGTATGAGGAAATCTGACAGACATTCCTTATTTATCGGTTTGTTTTGTCAGAATTTAACTTTATGTTGTGCTTCTTTGTGGGATACTGGTCATATTTCTTCTCACTTTCTTTGACTTTAATAAACTAGAATGAAATATCATCAACAACACACCGATATATCTGCCAGGCCGATATATTAATAAAGAGTATATTTATATTTAAATATGTATACATATTTAAATCATATTACATGAATTTTTTCATGAAAGACTTGTCTATTAGTATTTTTTATTAAAATATGATCAATTTTATCATACAAATTTTTTTTTATAACTGGTCATTAGCCCCCATCCTCTCTACATATCACGATATGGCTTAGTGTGTTTCTCAAAGTGATTTAAATAAATATATGCATTGTGTAATTCAGAGTGAAGCGCCGCACAGTGTACATTTACACATGAACAGCTCATGATCCAGTTTTTCCAGCGTCTCGGTTCTCAGTTAATAGTTAGTGGATTTGACTAACAGGTTATTATTGTGGAGTGAGTAACTCTGAGCCATCTTAGCCTCTAACCTAAATTAACATAACTGTGATCCATCATCTACTTACTTCATTGCAGCATAATAAAATGTACCGAACCACACTGTAGACGTCAACAGGTGCACAGGGATCATGACTTTGCCATATTGCTTAAAGGTTTTCTTGAATCTCTGAATGAGGCCGATGGATTTGTCCTGCAGAGGGTCTGGATCATCCTGTACTGGAGCTGAGTTTACCAGATGATCACTGCTGGTGTTCTTCTGAGAGGCCGGAGAGCAGAGCGCACTGGAGCTGCTGAGCCATCGTGCGTGTTTCCAGCACTGCTGGGTCGGGGGATGCAGTCTCTGTGCGGTCCGGCTACAGGACGGAGGACAGATCTGCAGCAGGACAGCAGTCTGCCTGAAGACACTAGCACACACAAACCGCTGCATCGCTAAACAAGCTTCTTCTCCCACGGGTCTGTCAGCATAAAAACAAGTAGACAGTCTGACAGGGGCCTGACTGTGGGCGCAAGACAATGGATAAATACATCTCACAAAAAATCCAAAAAGAATTCTAGACAGATAAAACAGATCGACAAAGGATCCTTTATAATATAAATAGATGGCCAGTAGTACTAAAGATGCTCAATATACAGTAGGGTGCAAAAGCTTGAGACCATAATAATTATTTAATTTAAATCCTGAAATATGTTTTAAGGATTAAAAATAAATATAAAAAATATATAATTGAAGAAATCTGTGACACTAATCATATACAGTATGTAATTTAAAATAGAGGTGTTTGAACTAGTTTTTTCAGACTTTCCGACGCCACTGCATCTGTGAGCATCTCAGTATCTACCATAATTTACCTTTATTTATTTATTTTGGTGTTACATTGACATTGGAAGCACAAATATTTACATGCATAATGTGTATTAATACTAATAAACATTTGTCCATATTTTCTACTGTACATTACAATGTGTTGACGCCTGAATTCAATTGAAGCATGGGATTTCACTTATTTTTTTGGATGAAAACAGGCAAACCCTGTATATTAATAAAAAATATCAGGTATCATATCAGTTTGACGTGGATTACTTTTTCCTCTACCTTCAATATCCCATCGAGAATGACGTCACTGGTGCTGGAACTGCTGAAAACATTAAGGAAAACATAATCTGCACATGCTCAATCACATTCATAAAGAAACTCTGGAAATAATCACAGACTAACCTCCTAAAAATCGTATTTAAAACTCAGATATATTAGTATAACTTCACATGTGTGAAGTATCCTACGATAGGCACCAAAAGTGAATCAGCTAGCATTGCTAAGGGATGTCTACTGTCTAAGTTAATCTACTGAACGAATCCAAGTTTCACTCGTCCTCCTGTCTAAACATACAGAAACGATACTATAGAAATATGCACAGTTACATACATGAGTGACTAGATCCGACATGATGATTTTCCCACCACAAACACTTTCATGTCCCTTCTGTCATTCACAACTCCCCACAAGACGCTGCGACATTACACATGGTGACTGTGCTCGGCATTGTGTTGTGGGAAATGTAGTACAGTCGTGCTGTGGAGCTTTTCTCCATGGAGCAATGTTTCTCTCTGAAACTACATTTCCCAGAATGCACGGCAACGTCGCGAATGATTAGTCTTTACACGTGCTTATGGACGTGTTTTAATACAAAATAAATGAAAATACGTTAAAATGCGGTGATATGTATGTGTATGTGGGGAACAAATACGTAATTTATTTAAAGAGAACAAAATATTTCTTCCTGTTCTAAATTTATACCATGTATGTACTGTCTTTATCTGTCTATATCTATTTAGAATGGTGTTACACTTAAGTTATGTTTAGAATAATTAACTTCCATTAACTAGTACTAAAACAGTATTCCAAGTTGGCAGTATGCAGTGCTGCCGCTGCGCAGTGAGTGATTAGTCAGAAGTAAGTAGGCTAGCTAACGTTACTTGAAGCATTTCGACTGCTGTTGTCGACGCCAGTCCTTTAGGCGGCGCTGCGCTGGTTTTCTCATATAATACTGCAGTGAAGATCGGGAAGTGCGCTGTTTGTTGGATACATGATGGCGCAAAACTCAAGTGAGTGCAGCAACATTGTTTCAGTCTTCAGTGATCTGTGTGTTACACAATCATGGCGTTGAGCACACAAACTCTTGATATGATTTATGTTTGTCTCATTTTAAATTCGACTAGACTCAATCAGTGTTTGCAGATGAAACACGTGCCGAGACGGACGCTTGACATGAGCTGTTGTAATGAACGCGACACTGTCGCACTACAATTTTACGTTTATATTAGTCTATCTACGTAAACTTCATATATACGCATTGCTTTCATTTTAAATAATTGAAATCATGACTTATGTTTTTTTCCCCTGTGGTCCATTACTATTTTTAAAAGGCGAATGCACATTCATAACATAAATACTAATGCTGTGCTTTTCTATGCACAGGATTGTTTGAGGCGGACAGTAAATATGCTGATCCAAAGGACGATCAGGACAGCATAAGATCTTTAGATGGCTCCCAGACTTCATCATCATCATCCTCACTGAAGAGACACAGGGACGGTGATGAAGGGTATGAAGATCACTCTCCCAGGAAGAAGCTGGTAAGCTCGCACCATCATAATTGACATGTATATTTCTATATAATGTAAGTTGACTCTTTATAAGCTAAAGACTGGGGCTAGTCCAGGCAATTTTCTCTGGATATTTACTGTTTATTAAAATTGTCAAGAAGGATTTTTTTTTTTGACCGAATAAAAACGAGCCAGGGACTGAAGTACAATATGTTTAAATAGATTTTACTGTTGTTTAACAACTTGCAAGTCCTTCAGTTGTTTCTTAATAAAACTAAACTATAAGACAAGAACTCCATAAAACAGTTGTAAGTTCTGAAATTTAAAGGGATAGTTCACTTTGAAATTAATTTTTGATATGTTTTAGCTTACCTCAAGGCATCCAAGATGTAGGTGTCTTTGTTTCCGCAGTAGTTTCAATTTTGATATTTTTAGGTCAAACCGTTCTTGTCTCTCAGTCAGATAATGCAGGTCTATGGTCACTGGCTCAAAACACAAGCACAGAGTCCAAATTAAAACAATTCCCCACGTCCAAATGAAACAATTCCCCATCATAAGTACACATTGATGGCCTAAGACACGAAACGAGCGGTTTGTGTGAGAAAACGAACAGTATTTATATCGTTGTTATCTCTTGAAAACAGCCGCGTCCAAATGATCTGACGGCGCGGGCGGGTATAGATATATACATAGATGTCGCCTTGGCTACGGTTTCGTTCCAATGAACTGCAGTAGCCAAGGCGACATCTATGTATATATCTATACCCGCCCGCGCCGTCAGATCATTTGGACGTGTGCTGTTTTCAAGAGATAACAACGATATAAATACTGTTCGTTTTCTCACACAAACCGCTCGTTTCGTGTCTTAGGCCATCAATGTGTACTTATGATGGGGAATTGTTTCATTTGGACGATGGGGAATTGTTTTAATTTGGACTCTGTGCTTGTGTTTTGAGACAGTGACCATCGACCTGCATTATATGACTGACAGACAAGAACGGTTTGACCTAAAAATATCAAAATTGAAACTACTGCGGAAACAAAGACACCTACATCTTGGATGCCCTTGAGGTAAGCTAAAACATATCAAAAATTAATTTCAAAGTGAACTATCCCTTTAAGAGGCTTTGTTTAAAAACATTAAAAAAAGTGTAATGTTTCCAAAGTCTTGACAGGTACTGTTAATCACAGACTAATGTAATCTTCATAAAATTCAATATGATCACCCTGACTAAGGTTAATAATTATTATTATTATTTCCACAACATATATGTATTTAAAATGCATGAAATGTATAAAATGTTAAATGGACCCTTTCCAAATGTCCTCAGAAGCAGAAGTCATCATAGTTCGGTAAACTTTTATGGCTGTGAATGGAAATTACAACAATTATCATTTTTGCACTCCCCATTTGCTCCAATAACAAAAGAAAAAAATCCACAATAGCGTTTTTATGATTTTACAAAAGAAGATAAAAATATAGAGCGATTGATTACATCAGTCAGAAGAAGATGTCATTTGCCGTCACTCCCTCAGCCATTGTATTAGAAACGCTCAAACAGCAGCGTTAAAGGTGCATTGCGCAACTTTTCATGTTAAAAATACCCGTTTTCTAACCCATACATGCTTAAACAATTGCCTGATGGGCTGACTGAGCCCTTCTCTGATCACTGCGATTGCCTCTATAATCCTGTACAGTAAAATAAATAAGAGGGATTCGGGTCGGAATCTGAGACTGGGCGTGACGTCATGCGCGTTCACGGCACGCTCATATGTCTGGCAGGTTTGTGTATGCGCCGACGCCGCCATTCTCCGTAGAAAATGGATTCTAAGAGACCGGCTTGTAGTTCATTTCAAACACCAACGCAAACTCCACGTAAGATAAAAAAAAAAGAGAACTTTTGTCTAGTGCAACCAAAAGGTCCAAATTGGAGTCAGACAGGCGTCGGGGTAAGACGAGAGTAAACATAGGGAAGGCTTTCAACAAATGGAGAGATCTCCGGTCTGCTCTAGGGCTCAAACGGGATCCTCAGTTGGCTTTTTTCTTGATAAAAAGGTAAGATATATCCCATTCTCTAATGTCTGATACGGCCAATAATGACAATAAATGACGATCCATAAAATGTGTAATGCTTTAGCGTAAGCTAGATAAATGTACAATCGGAATAGGTTTTACTAACTTACCATTGTCAGTGATCAGGTTCAGAATGATTGTGATATAAAATGCTGATATATAAGTTAGATACTTAGACACAAATTTTGAGCAAATTACTGCTTAATTACGATGTATTGCTATTGGAATATGCTACTTAGCTGATCAATAAAACAGGCTAAACCCCCGCAAATCTTCGGCGGATTAGCCTGTTTGGCTTTTATGGTAACGTCATAGTGCCACTTGATTGTTTATTACCTTGAGACATTTGGGTGTACTTTGTTGACCGACTGTGTATGGTATGGTATCATGATTACAATTTTGAGTTTTTACAAAGTTATAACTTATATTGTTCAATGAACGTGTTTCCATAATAATAGTCATAAGTGGATACAGTAAACACATAACACAGTTCAACATGGAGATAGATGGGAATAAAAAACGAAGTTTTCTACTAACTTACCCCCATTTTTTCCCTCACACATAAGTGTGTTATTTACTCAATTGCCTTTCCTTTCACATATTTTAAATTACTTGCAGATTTAAAACTTTATTACCTCTGAAGACATTATGATTGTAAACAAAAGATTTGTGCGGCTGATGCTCCTTGGGTTATGACCAGCTCGAGCTCGTGCAAGCGTGCGTGTGCGTGTGGTCCGTGAGCGTGCACACCTCTGGTTGCAGTTTCGCTTGCCGCCAGAGGGGGCGTAGTTCTGCGAAAACTCAGACTCTCGCGCAATGCACCTTTAACTAGTTTTCTGTTATTTAATGCCAAGGCAATATAACATAAAGTATAGTGTTACAAACATCAACAATAGAAAATGTAACATGCAAAATATTAAACCATTGTTTGATAGAAACAAATATTGATTTATTTGATAGGGACAGGGCTCATCAATCAACAGTCAGTCAGACACTGTATATAAGCCAGAGTTTACCCAACAGGCTCATTTTCATCTGTTGTCCCTTGCCAGATTTTAAAGTGCCAGCCTAAATTTAGAAAACATGGCAAATTATCACAAATAAAACTCACAATTATCCACAAATAATAAAACATGTCAATACAATAAAACCAAGTTTTCAAATTAAGAAAAGAAAACAAGCAACTGGTCATTCAACTCTGAATCTAGTTACTGAGAAAAAGTGCTGGTAATAATAACGTCTCAGTGTGCCAACTGATCTCCCCTGCTCAGTTCAGTACATGCTTTATGTTTTGCAGGTCACAGAGGAATCATTACACAGTCAAAAAGTGGCCACACATTACAACAAACTTCAGGAGTGTGGCCTGGCAGAGCGTAATAAAAGCAGGATAGTCCACATGCGTAACTTCAACAACTGGTTGAAGAGCGTTCTTATTGGTGAGAAGAGCACAGGCTTACTTTTATCTCTCATGCCACGGTATTGGTACCATATAGTGGCATGTTTGTTTGTGGTTTGGTGAGTCAGGGATGAGAATTATTAACTGTTCCGAGGTCTGTGTGTTGGTCTCCTCAGGGGAGTTCTTGGATAAGGTGAGGCAAAGACGGAGAGATATAACCGTGCTGGATCTGGGCTGTGGCAAAGGTGGGGATCTTCTCAAATGGAAGAAAGGACGCATTGATAAACTGGTCTGTGCAGGTAACTACACAATCCTCTTCATACTTTCCAGTGTCTGTGAAGTTATATGGTCCTGTTTACACCATTATTAAGATTTCTCAGTGAGCCATAAAATAAAAACTAGGGCTTTTTTTTTTTTTGCTTTTCGAAATGGTAAAGCCGTACCTAACCAACAAAGTTTAAAGACCTTTTATCACAATTATTGCATGTTAGTGGTTTGCTAATAGTAAATAACATGTTGCAATGACATTTCAGTCCCTCCAGAATTCCTGATGTTAACAGCAGGTGTAAACAGGGCCTAACTTGCTCGTAAATGTATAAACTGCATCCTTTTTTAAAAATGTCTTCATATTGGGAATCACACTTACTTCTGTTTTATGTTTGCACGTCACAGATATCGCTGCTGTGTCCATTGAGCAGTGTCAGCAGCGCTATAATGACATCAGACGGAGGGGTCACCCAAACGACCGCACGTACTCTGCCGAGTTCATCACCGCAGACTGCAGCAGGGTACGAGCCGTGTTTCATTTTTTAGAGGGACTCTGTTCATTGTCAAAAAGGAGAAACATGAAAGTCATCATTCAGTACCCGATGGTACAGGGTCACATACTCTCTGTCTTTCTCAGGAGCTGCTGTCGGAGAAGTTGCGAGACCCTGAGATGCAGTTCGACTTGTGCAGCTGTCAGTTTGTGTATCATTATTCCTTTGAGAGCGAGCAGCAGGCTGACACCATGCTGAGAAACGCCTGTGAGAGACTCCGGCCTGGAGGATTCTTCATCGGAACAACTCCAGATGCATATGAACTGGTGTAAGCTCTCACACACACACTCTTACTATGATATTTATATCTATTACGGTTTAAATGCACAATGTGTTGTAGGGCTGGGCTAATTGTGATGTGTATATTAGGTTTGAATTGAAACATTGTGAATTATTTGGATTTAGTTGCTGTGTTGCAGGTAGGGTGACCAGATGAGATTGGCTGAGGGGTTCTGCGGTCTGGGGTGACGGGATGGGGGGTTTCTATGATATTAGACTGCGTAGCCTATAATAAAAGATAGTGAATTTCAAACCTGAACCAAACATATTTTTATTCAAAGATCAACAGTCTGTCATTAGTCTTTAGTCTGCCACAAAAAAACAACATCATGACCTCAAATGTCATTGTGAAAAGAAAAAAACCAATGACTGTTGTAAGGTAAATCAGACCTTTCAGTATAGCCTAACGCTAATAAGCTTAAACGAAAATAACGAAATAATTGTGTAGTTAAGTATTTTTTTGTACACAGTGCCGCGAACAATCAATCACTCCTTTACGCGTGCATCACTGTCCTCCGAGGCTGCAGCAACTTGCGCTCTCTTCATCAAGGCTTAAAACAAAAAGGGGACAAAAAGGTCGTATTGTCTTTGTGCATATAGATTAATTCGAAAAATGAATAGAAACAATAGGCCCGACGTCAGCATATTTCACAGAGGTTTTCACTGTTTCCAGCACTCCTGTCTTTTTTTAGAACTTCAATAAAAGAAACAAAAAAGATTCTGCAGCCAATGAGCAGTCGGCGGGGGCTGGTTGCAGGACGACTCAACCTCCGCAGACAGTTTTTAATGTTTATCAGACAATAACTACTCAAGATTTTGCTTTAGGATAATTTTCGGGACAATTAGGGCCAGATTCGGGATTCGGGACAACAGTTTAGATTTCGGGACGTCTGGTCACCCTAGTTGCAGGGCGTTGTAACGGGAAGAGCGCATCCACAACAGGAGTTGCACATTCTGACTAGCACATGACTTAGTTCAAGTTCACTTGTGCATTCCCGTCATTTTGTGCAGGAATAAGTTGTAATATTATGATTATGTTGTATAAATATCTGATTCATCTCATATAGGATGTACAGTATTTCGTTGAGTCAATTAGCTCGCAAAGAAAGCGCTTCAGTTTACGTGTGTTCATTCAGCTTTTAGCTTCTGCGTGTGCAGCTCAAACAGCAGTGCTGTTATTTGAAACAGTAATATTAATTTTAGATGTTTAGTGTGTAAAATAAATTTTTAAATTTGCACTGGTTCAAACTAGTGCTGTCAATCTTCCTCTATAATACTATTCGAATTCCATTCCTTATTTTATTTAATATTCGAATAATATTCGAATATTAAATGCTCAAATTCATCCTATTATTAATATTTACGACATTACACAGTCTTATGGATCGCCAATGCGTGATGTTGATCGGTCTCATATCTTCACAGATAAACCGTCAGTTTGTCTGTGCGGACAGCTGGTAGCAGTTGAGCCCCGTGATGAGGAGAGAGAGAGAGGCAGAACATAAGTAATTCTTGCCTGTTTTAGCGGCGGTTCCTCGGACAGATCGCCTAGCTTGTCAGGTTGTAAGTTGTCATAAAAAAAAAACCGTATATTTTCCTCTCCGTTTTGGCCTTCCGTCCACAATGAGACGGCGTTTTTATTAATGAAAACGCACTCCAAAGTGGATATATTTGAAGACGCCGTTTTCACGTTGTAATGTGGACTGAGAATCAAATTGTTGATCTCCGTTACCGTGGAGACATTCCTCTCCGCGACTTTTGACAGTTGTTATGATGATACAGCGTGGATAACGTGCACAATTGTGTTACGATTCAAAAACTTTATTGTTTATCAGACGAAACAAAAGCATTTAATTTTCACATGTGTGTGCCAAGGCGGCGAGAAAGGCAAGATTGCATTAAAAAAAATATATATACATAAAAAAGCAATATTCGAATACAGTGGCGGATCTAGAAAATTTTACATGGGGGGGGGCAAAGGGGGGGCAAGAGGTCTTGGCAGGGTGGCAGGGGTAGACAATACATGGGAATCCCTATATATAAATGTCGGAGAGAAACAAACACAAAAACACTTTTAAACTACAGTAGTTATTGTTTAATCATGCCCTTACACACTACAAAGGTTTTTAATTCACAACAGGAATAAGCCCAGTGTTCAAACAAAACAAAACTGTGCATCTTTTAAAAAGTAAAAGTATAAAAAGCAAAATGAAAATATAAAAAAAGTACAATAATTGTGTCCAAGATGCAGTGGACTAGAAGTATAAAACAGCGGACAATACTCAAGTTCTTATTATAATTAAAAACTTATAATTACAATAATTTGCGTCACCGGATACTGTCGGTAGTTGAACATATTGTAAAACAGTTGAATATTAAATGTTTATCTTCTTACATTTTACCAAGCATTCGTTTACGTCTTTAATCATTTTGACATTGATGAGCTAGACCGCTGAACTTTAGTCTTCCTAACAACAAACAGAGCGTTGCGTAATGTAGTGCATCAGAGTAACATCAAGAATATCAAGTGAATCTCTTATTTGCATGATTGCATCTTAAGTTTATTGCCAATAATAATGACAGGTTTGCGAACGTGAACTCGGTGAGCTCGCGCAAAACACATCTTCAGCACAGCGACACATATTGGCCGATGTGTTCAACAGACATGTCTGTGATTGGCTACAATGCTCAACGCTGCAAAAGCACGTCGTACCTTGCAAAGGGAAAAATATATATAAAACTGCACTGTTCATGATTAGGTAATCGAGGCCGCTGTAATCTTATTCACATTTGTTTTTCTGATTAATTGTTTTGCTCTGAGAAAGGCAATTTAAAAAAAATATTCGGGGCTTTACTAAAAACATTCGGGGCTTAAGCCCCCTTAGCCCAGCCCTAGCGCCGCCCCACAATATTTTAGATTTTTTATTAAGCTGTTCTTGTCTTTACTAAAAATAAAAAAATAGGCTAATCAAAGGGAAGAGTGCTCTTACCTATCACGAGGGAGCAATTTGACCGCTGATTTTGGCTAACGTAATAGACTCGCTGTTTTTGCTGATGCTGAATCGTCTTTAGCATACAATACATTAATTACAAATGTAACTTTAAGTTAAACGTGTGTTTAAACTACACCTGGGGAAACTCACTTCACCTTCAGAGGCTCTGGGGCAGCTCAGTCTCTCCAGTCGGGTTGCACAGCCACCGCACCGCAGCAGACTTGCTGTGTGTGTGAGCCAGACTGAGCGAACGCCGCTCTGCACGTTTGAATCAGGGACGTAGCTAAGTATTTGAGGGGCAGGGGGAGGGGCGAATAATACATTTAAAATTAAAAATGAAATTGTTCACTTTTGGTAAATGTATTGGACATAGTGGCGGGTTGTTTTTAAAGGTACAGTTTTTGGATAATCAAAGTTAGGGGGGCAGCTGGGGGGGCAAGGCTCTAGAGTGGGGGGGCACCTGCCCCCCCTTGCCCCCCTGTAGATCCGCCCCTGTTCGAATAGGAACTTCAGCATTCAAATAGTATTGATTTTTTTAATATTCGAATTATATTCGAATTTCGGAATTCGTTCCAACAGCCCTAGTTCAAACTAGGCTACTACTGCATAAATTTGATTTGTTTAAGTGCTTTGGGACATGGATTTTAATGGTGATTCTTTTATATTTATCTGCCAATATATCTATTATTGGCTTTCACATATAAAGAGTAATCGGTTATTAGTATCGACCAAAATTTTCTTATCGGTGCATCCCTATCATCTGCTTCCATATTTACACTACTGCTGAAACATTTTAGGTTGGTAAGATTTTTTTTTTTATGAAAAATTGTCAAGGCAACAAAACAAAACTTGAACAAAAATACTGTAAAATTTTGAAAAATTATTAACTTTTCTGTATTAATACATTTTAAATTCATTTATTCCTATGATGCCAAAGCTGAATTTTCAGCATCATTACTGAAAATGTCAGAAATTATTCCAATTATGCTGATTTGCTGCTCAAGAAACATTTATTATTAGCAATGTTGAAAACGGTTGTGTGTCTGCTTAAAGGTATAGCGGAGGATTTTCCCGAATTTTAGAAAAGAACCGCCCTCTCCACTTTTTGAAAAAATGCACATGCGCAACACTCTACCTGCTCCCGAGAGGGAACGCCTATTAAACGCGTGCACGAGAGAGCATGCACGAGCCTAGTTCTCCTCGTGCACGCTCTGTTTACAAGTTGCTGTTGGCATGGCTCATACAAGCCTACTTTCCTTTACCTGTCAAGTAGAAACTTTGCGACTGAGGCATCAGTGGGAAGCCCAACCTGTGCTTTTAGCACACGCCAGCATGTGAAATATTCTCCCAAAAACACTCTAACTCAAAAACATTCATGCAAGACAAAATATCAAATGCCCTTCCGTGTTTTATTTACTTATTATACTGATCGATTGAGTGAGGACTCAAGACATGATCTGCAATGGAGAAGTAGCTTGTTGCATTTGTGTAATAAATACTATGTGAACACATTGGAATTAAATGAACACACAAGGTTTTAGAACATTTCAGCGTGATACCTTTTACCATTTGGTCATAATTACTTGAGACAAATTGAGATATTTACCGTGTCTCCGCGGTGCGTGACTTGTGCCAGGGCTAGCATCGCTAATCATAGCTTACATTAACTTTTACTAGCAGTGATTTTAAATGGATTTCTCCAAATAGCATGCCAAACTTTACCTGTCGAGTAGAAACTTCGCGACTGAGGCATCAGTGGGAAGCCCAACCTGTGCTTTTAGCGCACGCCAGCGTGTGAAATATTCTCCCAAAAACACTCTGGTCTTGTTTCTTTCTTCAGAGGCCTTTCTCTTCTTGTCATACAATTCGTAGACATTTTTTCTCTTGCGACCCTCAGACATTTTGAAAAAACCCGGTGAGAACGGGCGAGCTTCAATGAATGGCTGAAACCGTAACGTTAGCTCACCACACAGATACACCCGAAAGTGCGCATGCGCAGAAAGCGAAAACTACCTAGGGACGAGCACGTACGACGGCCTTACGTAAACATATCACCAGAATGATTGACAACTAGGAGGACCAATAGTCTTGATGATCCACCCGGAAAAAGAAAATCCTCCGCAATACCTTTAATGTTTTTGTAGAAACGGTGAGAATCTTTTAACATTATAAATGTCTTTACTGCATCAATTTAATGCATCCTTTCTGAATAAAAGTATTATTATTATTATTATTATTATTATTATTGTTTTAAAATCTTACTGACCCCAAACTTTTGAACAGTAAGTGTAATTGTACACTAGTACGAAATAGTTAACAAAAACTATATTAAATATTTACAATTTATTATTCATATTTAATAATTTATTTCTATACAGCAACATGACAATCCTTAGTATTATTGACCTACATATATTCTTTACTCAAATGTTTTAAAGCCTACAGAACTTTATTTTTAGCATTTTGATGCAAACAAATCATTCAGTCTGTTTTAAACTGATTCATTGAAATGGACGGCTTGAACTTATAGAAATGAATCAAACTATCCAACACAATCTGCATTTTCGCTACTGATGTTTAAATCAGAGATGTGTGCAAAATATCTTTGTCATTACGGTCAAATTAAAAACACCAAAATTGCAATATTAAACCACATAACTGATATTGCAATTTATTCAAGTATTAAACCTCACACATGTTAGCTATGTTCTAAAGCAGAACAAAACAGTAATTTATTCATAACCAAAACTTTCAAACTGATTGTTTTTAAATAGGAAGCGCTTGGAGGAGTCAGACTCCAACAGCTTTGGAAATGAAGTGTTCAGTGTGACCTTCCAGAAGAAAGGGGAATACCCTCTGTTCGGCTGTCAGTATGACTTTAACCTGGAGGGGGTTGTCAATGTCCCAGAGTTTCTGGTGTATTTCCCCCTGTTTGAGGAGTAAGTATCTCATCTCATCTCATCTCAAAACACATCGCATCAACATGATAGTTACTTTCCTGATGTGCCAGCAGAGGGTGCAACAGCTTCATAAATGTGTGCTGTAGTGTCAGAGATAGTCTTGATTTCTAAGTGTGTTTCTGCTTCTAGAAAATTCATATACAAACATATTATTCAACTGTAATTTTTGTGTTATGGAAGAAATATCATCAATGATGATAGTCTTTTTAATAATTGCATTAATTTACTTATTTTTTTCTGTCCAGAATGGCAAAGAAGTACAACATGCGCCTGGTTTACAAGAAAACCTTCAATGAATTCTTTGAGGAGAAAGTTAAAGATGAGAAGAACAAGGTCCTGATGCAGTGGATGCAGGCGCTGGAGGTATGTGTGCCGGACTGTCACTGGCTTTTCATAATTGATGAATCTGTTGATCGATTATTTTATCTATTCATTCTTTAGTCTCTTAACAATTTGATCTGATTCTGATGTTTTTATTGATTATTGCAAAACATCGTAACTACACATTTTGTCACTGTCAGTGAGTCAGTGAAATCAGGTTTCTCAGAATATGATCTGTCCTTACCAGTCACAGTACACATGCGAGCTGATGCTCACCAATACATTGTGTGCTATAATTGCCTTTCTCTTTCTAGTCTTGATATTTTAACCCTTTAAGCCTACATACACATACATTTTTCAACTCTTAACAGAGTTACGACACACAAAACTCCACTGGCGCTAACTGAAAACATAGATTTCACGTGGCCTTTCGCTCATAACTTCATGAAATATGCACAAGATCGTAGAAAATGGCACATCATTACATACAGTGAATGCTCCCTATTGAAATGAGTCCAAAATCAACATAATCCATTGCATCATTCACAAGATATTCCTCATGAAGGAAGAATTTTAAAAATGCCCATTAGGGAGTGTCAAGGGTTAAACAAAAAGCTTCCGTGGTTCCAAATGCTGTCCAGATGCAACTCTCATGTAGGGGAACATCACCCCCAACATTTTTTTCCTTCTACCTTATTTCTTTCATGAGTTATTGCGTGTCAAATAAGAAAGATATGTAAAATTATAATAATTTTTTTTACTTTTTATAAGCAGTTTCTCAGAATGAGAATGTCCAAGTAGAACACTTTTGATGACATACTTTTTCATGACTCTGAAGTGATGTCGAATTAATTAAATTTGTTTAGAAAATAACTATTTTAGTTATTTGTGTGTCCATGCATTTTTCCTGTGTATGACTGATGTCTTCAGTGAGTTTGACTGCGTCCACACAAGCGCACATCCTCAATCAAATGCAGTTGTTATAACTGCAAATGATCACAAATTGAGCATATTTAACACACTTCAAACCTCTTTTGCCTGTGAGAAATCCCCCTCACAATCTGCTGTAATCAGATTAGCATGCCAGTGGCAATGTGAATATATCTGCTCCATGGTTCCGTTCTTTGTACCTCGCTTTATACATCTGTGATAATTTAACAGATTCCATATCTTCTAATTGTGATTATTGATCTCTGGCTAATTTGGTTCTTTAAACAAATTTGCAGATTTGATTAAAATATCTGGATTAAGTTTGATATTACTTAGTGTTCTTGTGTCCATTGAGAGGGCAGATATATCGACCCTCAAAGCAATGATCAGCAATGCAGTGATTGGCTGGTATCAAGACATCAACATAATGACATCAAATAATTAAAAAAGAAAACAGCCAAGCAGGAAAAATGACAAGTTTTAATATATAAATGAAATGTGTTGCCTAAATGTTTGTTACACGATTCCCGATTATTTAAATTCACATTTCTAGTATATGAACTAAAAGCTTTACACTTTTATTTTTCTCAGTGTCAAGAGTAGCATGTTTTAAATGAGCAATTCATTTCATTTTACTCGTGAAGTAGATTATGCTTCATAAGGGTCAATAACATTTCTAATGGCACATCAGACAGCATACATACATTTTGTAGGTTGTGCACTGCTTCAGGCCACCCATATAATAGCTGTCACCATTCAAATTAATGCATTATGGATACATTTATAATGCATTATAGGTAAAGGCCTTAAGTAAAGTTACCAGCTTATTTCTTGTAAGAAAGTAGCAATGGCTGAGACAGACTTTCACCTTTAAAAACAGTCAAATCTTGTTTATGTGATATACGTCTGATCCTGAGCAGGTTTGAGCTGACAGGCTTGTTGCTTTGACAGGAATTCCAGGATGAGCTTCAAAGAATCTATCCTAACAATCCTAGATCATGTCAAATTGTCAACCGTAAAATCCAGATAACTGAGTAATCCACATACGGAGAATGGGCCCTTGAACTGGCTTAGAAAAAGAAACTGATGAAACTGTTTTTTTTTTTTTTTTTTTTTTTTACTCTTTTCACTGTCAGCCAGACCTCTTCCTTTTCTTCTGTAAAAATTATGGCATATCACGCACATTTTGTCATGTATAAGGTATCAAATTGTCTGGCTTGAATACTGCTATTACTGTTCTAAACGATGAGACATAAAATTTTCACCTGGTGGACTATAAATTGGGTGAGAAATCCTATAGACTTAACACCGGCAAAGAATATAGAATCTCGTAGAGATTTGGGGTTTGGCTCATTTGATTCAGACAGACTAGCAACCAGCCAGTAAGTAGTGACGTAAAAATGTCTTAGCCGTGCCCCTAGCAACAGTATAGTAAAATGAACTGGCATATCTCAGCACCATAACACTATATAGGGATATATTGGGGTGGGCTGTATTGACTTGACAGGCAAGCAGTTTACATATCATTCGTTGAACTGTATAGCCACGCCCTAGATACATAGTGTATCCTAGCAACTGTACACCAACGTGAATGTCAAATCTCAGCTCTACAA
This sequence comes from Rutilus rutilus, assembly GCF_951802725.1. Classification (NCBI taxonomy): domain Eukaryota; kingdom Metazoa; phylum Chordata; class Actinopteri; order Cypriniformes; family Leuciscidae; genus Rutilus; species Rutilus rutilus. The sequence goes on from NC_140216.1 coordinate 15,255,341, forward strand.
GATCATAGAGACATAGAAGTTGGCTTTAAAAAAAAATTATATATATATATATCATAGACAGGCGACTGAAAATATCACCATGGTAAAGGTGTACAGACACCATAGCAACCATGTACAGCACCCTAGCAAATGTATAGCAGCCATATCTATGTACCAGAACATCATACACACTTTGGAGTTGCCTCTCTTGCAGTCACCCAGAACAGTAGAAACTGTTGTACTTATGGTTCTATAGGCATCATTATCTACAGATAACACTATCACCTTATCTTTCAAACTGTTTTGTGTCATCTTGTTGTCATAGCAATACCCTCCGGATGAGAGGGGCCGACTGGCGTCCGACAGTCCAGGGGAATATGACCATGCCAAGAGAATAGCTGCGAATCCTGCTGTTAGACATCCACTGGTGAGCCTTAATGTGTTTTTTTTCTTTTTTTTAAAAAACACAGAGAAAAAAATGTTTGTATCTTTGTGTTAATTGTGTTGTGTTCTCCACAGGGAACCTTGAGCAAGTCTGAGTGGGAGGCTACAAGTACGTGGTGATGTTCTTCCTGTTAAACACGGGTGTCTTTTGATATAGAAAGATGCTTTAATTTTCTGAAACATCTCAGATGTTGTCTCTAAGGTTTTTCCGATTTCACAAAACATGACAAAAAGATGTAAGATATTAATACAGAAGTCATGATTGGCTTGTTTGATCTTCGTATTCATAAGCATGACATGCGTGAAGTCTCATTTGTATTGAAAGCTCTGCCCGCATATAAGCCAAGCAATTAAAGACCCCCGCTGTGAAAACTCTTTTCTTCTAAAGATAAAGTAGTTAATATTTTCCTCCTACTGAAGTACAGCATATTGGTTTGGCCATCAAAGAAAAAATTATTAACTTTGAAGAGCTTACTTGCATCTTCCACAAAAGTAATGTCATGCTAGTACCTTCCTTGAAGCACCACATATAAGATGGATATGGATATGAATGTGGTTTGCGTTCAGTACTATAGTATATATCAAAAATGTATGTTTATAATATTTCATGACACACACTCTCCTAACGGTCCTCTCTGTTTCTATGTACGCTAACATTCAAAAGTTTGAAAAAAACGGAATACTTTTTTTATAAGCAAGGAATGAATGAAAAGTGACAGTTAACACATTTACATTTATACAAAGTATTTTTTTCATCAACTAATCCAGATTTGTTTATCACAGTTTATAAGAAAAAATATGAAGCTGCACAAACGTATTTAATATTGCAAATTAGCATATTAGAATGATTTCTGAAGGATCAAGTGACACTGAAGACTGGATGAATGAGGATGAAAAAAATCACAGGAAGAAATTACTTTTTAAAAATATTAAGATAGCAAACAGTCATTTACAATTTGAATAATATTTCACAATATTACTGTTTTTATATCAAATAAATGCAGCCTCTGTGAGCAGAAGAGACCTCTTTCAAAAGCATTAACAAATCTTTTTGACCCTAAACTTTTGAAGGGTAGTGTAGCTTTGAAAAGTTTGATTTATTTTATTAAATATTTTAAAAAGATTTAATTCAAGTTTGTGTGCATAATTTTTTGTTATTTATGGAGAAATATTTAGTTAAATGCTTGGGTATATGTATTTAGATTTTTTTTTTTTTATGTTGTATTTAGTGTAAATATTAGTTTACTTAAATAAAAATATTGAGATTTTATTTATTCACAATTGAAGGTAACTCTGGTTTACACCTGGTATCAACATTAATTTTGGGTGATCCAATTGAAATGAGATTTATTATATATATATTACTATTAGATTCATCCACGTAAGCCGCCTAACAAGGGTTTTTGAAAGTGAATGTGTAGTTGAGTGTGACAAAAGAAAGGAGGCGTGGGTCTCCACAAAATCCGAACGCAAGTGGTCCGTGTTAAATAATAGGCGATCTGGTGCTGGAATGTGAAACGCATCTTAATACCAGGTGGAACCAGGCTTTCTTGCTCGCTCCATTTCCGGGAAATTGTATATAATTTGTGGGCGTCAGGGAGCCGCTATCAATATGCGAGAGGCTCCCGGGCATTTTAGGAGAGGTGGGATGTGTGCATTGTTTTATGATTAGTCCACAAAGAAGTATCATCAGCATTCACTTTCACATTTGTGTACTTCCATAGAGTATATTTCTGGTCTTAATCTATTTCAAAATAAGTGATATTTTAGTACATTTTGCATGTGATTACCATGATGTCTCATCCTTAACCTTGACAAACAACACTCCTTCCTCTTTCTTTTTTTTTTTTAGGCATATACCTGGTGTATGTGTTTGAGAAAATGTCATGAGTCTGAGGGATTCACCATCGAGCTGATGTATCTGGATGAGTGGAATCTCATTGTCATTCATTCGGTTTCCAAAAGCCTGCTGAGCGTGTCCATTCTGCAAACTATCAAATATTTTTATACAAACGAAGCTTTTCTTTCGTGAGTGTTTGTGTGTTTTGAGCTTGTGTAAGGAAGTGAATACAATGCAAATGATCAATATTCTGTTTGATACTGTATTTCTGTTTGTCTGTAACCTTTTCACCCGCTACCCTTTTTCTTCAAGTCAAGCAATGTACTAACCCTGTAGATCTTATAGTCATGCAGTCCCTTTGGGTTTTACTTGAATTGTGGTCTACCCTTCCCTTCAAGCTTGACTGAACTCTGTCTTGAGTAGGTTTTTTTTTACCAAACAAAACAAAGCTGTCCATTTTTCAAGAATAGTATGTGAAGTTAAAACTGTAAAGTTTTAATTGATATCATGTTTAATGTATGACTCGGCTGTTTTCTGAGGGAGGAGTTCGTCCAATTTAAGACAGAACTTCAACTTTAATCCATAAAATCTGGATTTTTTTTTTTTACTTGTCATTTTAGTAATGATGGCACAATGTGTTTCTCTCCAAATGTATTTGAATACCAGAAAATACGTTTATTTCTGTCTTTACCCTTCTGATTTCAGTATGTAGAGTGTTGTTAGTCCTGCAGTTTGTCAGGGAATGAAAACCTGGTATAGGAATATTAAACCTTGAATTACATAAATTGTATCCCTGTGTCTATTAAGATTATTTTCAAGGTACAATACACTTGCTGTATACACTCTAACATTACAAGAATCTAATGGTCATTGCAGGAAATTACATTATCATTAAACAATATTATAAGAGCTTCAATTTCAAAGTTTTCTGAAATTGTAAAATGGTACAAAATATTAGAAAATTACAATTTGAATACACTTTAAAATAATGTATTCCTTTGATGGCAAAACAGAATTTTCTGTAGCCATTACTTTAGTCTTCAGAGTCACATGATCCTTCATTCTAATATGCTGATTTGGTGCTCAAGAAACATTTCTTATTAATGTTGAAAAAAGTTATTTATCAAAGGAAATTGTGATCCTCTATTAAAAAAAAAAAGAAAATGTATACTTTTACTCAGCAAGGATGCAGTAAATTGATCAAAAGTGACAGTAAAATGTCTTTACATACAGATTCTTTTCTTTCAAATAAATTCAAAGAATCTTCAAAAAAAAATTTTTTTCCAGATTCCACAAAAATAATTCAGCATTATTAATAAATGTTTCTTGAGCACCAAATCAGCATATTAGAATGATTTTTGATGGTTCATTCTATTTTTTTATTTTAAATTGTAATATTTCACAGTATCACCATCTTTATTATTTTGACCAAATAAATTAAGCCTTGCTGAGCATAAACGACTTCTTTCAAAAACATTTGAATGATCCCAAACTTTTGACTCGTAGTGTATATCGTGCAAGCATGTTATTACAGAGAATGGTGTGAAAACCAACAAGTGAGTGGCAGTTCTGTGGACTAAATTGCTTTTTTAATGAGAGGTCAGGATGGCTGAAGCTGACGACAGTAGCTAAAATAATCATGCAATTGCTATGTCTGTCAGGTTAGAGCAGGAAACTGAGGCCAAACTAGCGACAATCCCACAAAAAATAGACAGCAGAATATTGGAAAAATGATGTCTGTCTGACGCATCTTTCTGTGGTGACATGCAGATGGCAGGATCAAAATGTGTAAACAAGATCAATGGATTCATCCTTGAGTCAACAGTTCAGACTGGTGGTGGTGTAGTGGTGTGAGTATTTGTTCTGTCCCGCATTAGGCCTCTTAATACCAACTGAGTTTAAAGTCTCCATGAAATCAAAATAGACATTTCAAACTGGGATATTGCGGTCCTATAATTGATTCATATTTTCTTTTTTCTTTTTTCATGTGCCCTCATAATACTTAATCTAAATAACTTCCCCTCTCTCTTGCAGAAACATCTCTTCTCTGATGACATGTCACTCACATTAGATCATAGCAATAGCAAACCACAATGATCCAAACAATTCCCTTTGGACAAAATCAAGTCCCACCCTACATTTTTTTCTTGTTCAAGAAGCCATTACTTGGATATATACGTCACAATAGGGAAGAAAGGATTGTCGCAACTTCCGTTTCATGTCGACTTTAAGGGAATTTTCTAGATTAAATACAAATTAAGATCTGCTGACATGAATACACTTGATTTACATGCATAAATGTGAATCTTCTTGAAAGTATTTTTTAATTACTCTGTATGAAAATGTGAGTTATAAATTTGTACAAATCATCCTTTCATCTTATGTTAAAAATAATCTTGTGATACTTTTGAAATTGTGAATTTTACCATGTATTCTGATACAATTTGTTGCCTTAAGGACAATTCTCCACTATTCTACCTGAGTATTGTTGCTGTGGAGCTGAGACACAAGGAAAGGAAACAAGGATGCAAATTAGAAATGAGGAGCACCCAGGGTTTCCTTCCTTTCCTCGCATCTCAGCTCCACCTTCGTAGGATGTGAGGGTGTTTCCTTGCTCATGACTCCTCAGCAAGCTTCCTTGTTCCTTGCCTCCTTGCGGTGCAATTAGAGAATTGAGATGTCCTTCAAGATGGCTGAGTTTGAATATTTATTTACCACAATAGTGATTACTTGCTAGAAATGACATCAAAAGTGGAAAACGTTGGTCGAAAACATTTACACACAAACTGACCACCAAACACAACTTTCAGACGCAATCGTTCTGTTTTAGCTTAACTGTCACGGAATGGAATGCACAGGATTGTGGGATTTCAAAGGTAGCGAAGGATACATCTATGCTGCCTTCAAAAATCAATCAGATGAATGTATCTCAGGAAACACTAAGTGAAGCAAGCTAACATTGGATTCGTACATGCCTTGATGCCTTCCTACCTTGCAATGCATCCTCTAAAGGCAGTGTTTCACTGATTTCAAAGATTTCAGACGCAGCCCCATAATGCTACAACAAAGATTAACCCCTAACTGAACAGGCAGCTTTCACGACCAATTGTAAAGACAATTCGACACGGCCCCTACCTTTTGGCAGTCTGACCTGCAGAGACCCACACCTGAAGGGGTGCCCGACCCAGTATTAGAGAGCCAAAACCAAAAGCCTGCAGCTGGACATCCAACTGACCTGAGAAAAGTTTTCCTTGCAAATATTGCAGCATTTACTATTATGTGTCCCATATTTGTCGACTCAACCAGTGATGCCAATCATTTGTTAATTAAACATTCTTTTGAGGCGGTTCTTTCTTTTCAGTGAAATGACCAAACACTTGCAAAGCAGTCTGATTGATTTGCAATCATTCTTATTGCTCTCTGTGAATCATGAAGTGGTTTCTCTGTCAGTAAAACAAACAGATGGTTGATGTGCTCATATTATTTTTTATCAACTGAACAGACCAAAACACGACGTGGTTTGTATAGTACTGATTACTGACATCCGTCCAGCTACCATAGAGCTTTTAATAGCTTGTGGGAGTGCACAATGATTACCGACATACAGCAGGTTACATGATATTGTCCTTACGAAAAATTACAATGGTTTTACAAATACAACCAAAAAAACATTTATTATAGTTAAACGGTGGTAACCACAAATGGTAAAACTATAGTTAGGCAAACGATAATAATAAAAATAAAAAAAACAAAAAAAAACACATGGATGGTACTACACTACTACACTTTTACTATAATAAAACCATGGTTAATTTTCGTACGGGCGGAGTTAGGAGGTTAGGGGAGCGTTCTTGTCATGTTATCAGTATGTAAATAAACTGCACCTTTCTTTCTTTAAAGAAAACAAAACCCTAAACATGCATTTTTTTTTGAACGTTCTGAGAATGCTAGTTTTTGATTCCAAGAAAGTTCTCAGAACATTCTCAAAAATGTAAAATATATTAAATAAATGGACATTAATAAACTAAATTCTCCATCACACTGCATTTTTCTTCTTCAACCAACTGCCAAACTCTATGAACAGGATGTTATAGGTTATCATATCAATGCAGCCTTTAAAAATCAACCAGGCATTGTAGAAGACAGGATATCACAAATATTAGATTTGGATGTTCTTTGATGCTTTCCTTCCTCCAGATATAATCAGAGAATGCAGCATTTAAGATGCAGTCAGTAATTATACACATCTTATAGAATCTGTAATTATGTGAGACGCACACATCAGACAATCTTGAGGCTGACTCATTGCTCCACAGGAGCGTTTCCTTTGCTGCTGTAAATCGATGTCCTCATCCTGACGCTAATTGTTTTTGTTGAGAAGGTGAATGGGGAAAAACTGCTAGTTTGCGTCCTTTAAGCTCTTTAGGTTCAGTCGATTTGTTTGGCAAACAGTGAGGGTGCAAAGCAATTAGTTAGCCGTGGTTATTGACAGTTCACACATAGTCTCCTCAACCAAAGTAAAATCGATTCTTGTCACTTCCAGACTGAAATAACCTACAATAAATCAAGGAGTAAGATGGAGAGTACTTGTCTGTGCCATTAGGCAGACTGAGACAAAATGGCAATGTTACAGGGTCATCTGTAACATTCCTTAAAAATTCTTTGATTGATTAAATAATGACTGATTATGTTGTAGTCAGTGTATGCTTTTTCCTGTGATCTTTTCGTTTTTCTATGATTTAGAACTATTACTAAACCTGTCGCTTTAGTTTGCCTTTTTTGTCGTATAACTACCTTAACAAAGTTTAGTGTTTTGTTCTATTCTCATATTTAATATATATAGATATATATTTAAAAAAATCTAATATTTTCCTCATATTTCAATGGTTTAATTAAACTTGTACAGTCAGTAAAACAAATATCCCCTCCTGACATCACTTTTGGCCACTACTGTATGTTTTAATGAATAGCAAAGATGTCTGAAGGTTCAACTCATGGAATTATTGAATATTATACAACAGTTAGTTCAGGTCCTCAAATCTGATTGGCTGAGAATCTTTCGAGGAGTGCTGATATTTCACCAGTATCAGCACTGGAACTGTTCATCTAATTTTCTTTTGTTGTGTCACGAAATGTAGTTTTAAGAGTTTTTTTTCAGGCAAGAGTGTAGTTGTTTAAACCTAAAATCTGCAGTTTATTTATATCGATAGCACCTATGTGAAAATTTGCTCAGACATTTTCAGAGTTGTGAGGTCCGGAAGATGCACCCCGCGGAGAACAGCCATATCTCGGCTAGTCCTTCTGACATTTGCCGCTGGCTTTGATGTCTCTGTAGTGGTTAAACATGATATAATTTGTTTTGGCTATATCTGACGGGCAATTTTTGGTCTTGTGAATCTATTATTTATTTCTGGGCAAATTGTTTTGGCTGAGGGCTGTCACAGCAGTCCACTGAAGGCGAGATGAAATTGAACCCATGTGCAGTTTATTGAAAATAATCCAAAGTGAGCAAAACAAAGACTGGATATGGACATGGACATGGACAAGGTAACTTGGCAAAAAAGAGGGCTTAAATACACAAGGACTAATGACTAAACAAGACACACCTGAAAGCAATCAAAACAATGAACCAATGAGAAAACAGAACTGAGAAACACCTCACGCCTCATGCATGACCAAAACAACCAATCAGAACATGACACATTAGACAAGGGAAGCACATGTTATGATCACATGAGGGCAAACGAAACACATGAAAAAAACAGGAACCGTGACTGAATCTGAAATCGCTCCCCAAACCCTCATCCCTACTTTAGTCCACTAATACAGTTCACTTGAAGGAGTGCATGAAACCGAGTGAGCAAATTCGGACAGCCGTTGAGCGTAAATCAGCTGTACGCTCGTTATTGCGGTGCAATGTGGGATAGGATGAGTGCACTCGATAACTATGGAGGGATTATTGGGTCAGATTTAAAACTAAAAGTCTAAAACTAAAAGTCTTAAACGAAAACTAAAAGTCTAAATTTGAAACTAAAAGTCTAAGTCGAAAACTAAAAGTCTAAGTCGAAAATTAATTTGGTATTTAGGATTGGGCATTTGGTATTTAGGATTGGGCATTTGGTGTTTAGGATAGGGCCTTTTTTCTATTTAGGATTGGGAATTTGGTCATTTAGCCATTTAGGATTTAGGATTGGGCATTTAGGGATTTAGGATTGGGAATTTGGTATTTAGGATTGGTCATTTAATCATTTAGCCATTTAGGATTTAGGATTGGGGATTTGGGGATTTAGGATTGGGAATTTGGGGATTTAGGGATTTAGGATTGGCCATTTGAGGATTGAGGATTGAGGAGTGTTTGCAAATAAGAAGGCGTGGCCCAAATACTGGAGGCGGGGTTTGAGATGGCTGGTGCGCAGAGGCACCTTATGGACAGCAGAGGGAGCTCCCAGTGCTAAGGAGCACTGTAATGAAACCAAACAGAGCGAGTGAGCAGGGCTGGAGCGAGGACTGTACTTTATAATGTGATAACTTCAACTTAATGACAGCGTTGTAACATTTATGTGGCCTCACACACAAAGTCACCAGTGAAAGGAGTGCTATCGGTCTGACGACGAGAATAACTATTATTATTACTATTAATAGTGAGTGCGCGCGCGCGGCCGGGGCTCTCTCTCTCTCTGCTCGTTCTTATGCCCTGTCAAGCACGCCCTTGTTAAACTGACATGCAAATGATAAACTTTCACTCTATGATGGTTAAACTGTGCAATTAATCCGATAATGATAGGAACCACCTGTTCAAGCAGAAGTTGTAATAGACAGCACACAGGTATAATAAAGAAGCTGCTTGTCTCTTGCCACGGCTTTCACAATATCACTGTGGTGTACTGTGTACTGTTACAATAGATCTGCGCGCGCGCACTCACTATCAACAACCGTTGTCATTGTCAACAATTGTCAACAAGCTTCCCCGTACTTTTTGACAAGCGTCCTTGACAGGGCGGCCAGAGCTTCTTTGCAGCTCAAGTCGGCGGCGTTGTGAACGTATTACTGTTTCCTAACCTTGTTTTTTCTGATGCGTTGCGTTAAAATATATATATTTTTTACTTGCCTTGGTTGAATTCCAATGTAGAATGCGGTGTGTTATTTCTTGATAACAGACCGCTGCGAAGTATACACCGTTGCCATGAAAAACAGAGCGTTGCTATGGACGCGGAATGGACTATTTTCTTTAGCGGAAGCAATACAATCGTTTTTAAATCAATAAACTCCTTTTTAAATCAATATTTTTGTGTCAAATTATTTATTTATTTTGTAGGTAGTAAATATATACTATATTTATATATAGTATATAATAAATACTATATTAAATAAAAAATGCCCTATACCAAATGCCCAATCCTAAATACCAAATGCCCAATCCTAAATACCAAATTCATTTTCGATTTAGACTTTTAGTTTTCGACTTAGACTTTTAGTTTCAAATTTAGACTTTTAGTTTTTGTTTAAGACTTTTAGTTTTAGACTTTTAGTTTTAAATCTGACCCAATAATCTGGTTTCGGACACCACTACAAATGGATGTCCCCTCAAATAATGCCCTATTTAAGGGTATGGGGGCGATTTCGGATTCAGCCTGTGACTAAGAAATATACAAAATAAAACACATGAAAACATAAACATGGTACAAAACCAAAAACCAAACGTGAAAAGAGCAAAGTTAAGTTTCATAACCTTTTATATATTTATTTGACTTTAATGATATACTTGAGCGCTGCCTTTATAGTTTTGAAACGTCTGCTTGTCTATTTCTTGTTGTGAAAACTTCTAATGCTTATATGGCTTTTATTGTACATAATTATTGTTCAGTAATTTTTTTTACATAAATGTATTTTAAAATGTATTTGTATTAGAGGTGAGGAGCCTGACTAAATCTTATTAATGTTGATACTCTGATAAAAAGACAAAATTAAGAGCATAACCATTCATCAAATGTTTTGAAATGAGATTTTGTACCATCTATAGTCTTACCCCTCCTGTACCATAATGGATCCTTTTCACATATTTCAAATTTTGTAATTTATTAGCGTTATAAATGTATATTAATTCAAAAAATGTTGATAACTCTGGAAATGCGTCATCATAGTCTGTGAAAAGGGTCCATTATGGAGCTTGTTAGGGTGGAAATTTAAAAAACTGCAGCCAAGAAAAGCTTTGTTGTAGTAGTGTGTGATTTATGCACTCTTTGTTTTTCAGACTTGCAGGTGGTTGCCGAAATTGGAAAGTCTCGAACTCCAATGATCCCACAATCCCATTACGGGTGCTGTGACATTTTACCTGACCTGTCTTTGCTTGTAGGGTTTCAGAGGAAACGTTGGTGACATCTCAATTACTTTCTGTCTCTACCCTGGAGAAACGTTGATTCCACAATAATGACACTTTTTTCCTTCTCAATCAATCTTTGCAAGCTGTCGTTGGAGATGTGCCTCCTTGATGGGTCTGGTTTGATTCTTGAGCACATTGTCTAAATATTAGACTTGCTTGTGCTCAGATTTTGTATTTAGATTGAAGGTTTATTTTGAGCTCTACTTCTGGTATATTAATGATTATTCATGTTCCTTCCTCTTGAATGCTAATGTAAGTAATTAGCATCTAACTCTGTGCCCTGAGCAGGTGTTCACTCTTGGCTTGGAGATCAATATAATCCACACCAGAGCTCCACAGCATGGCTTTATGTCCTTAATACTGTTGTATATGTGTTCTGTGTTTATATACAGATTCATTAGAGTCAACATGAAATCAACATGGACCTTAATAACCTTTTTTCTTAGTGAACTTTCATGGGCTGCGTTTCCAGATAATGTTGGATCTTTGCACTTAAGAGCGTTTTCTACGAGCAATTCTAAGAACGTTCGTGTTAATTTCATGTGTGTTTCACAAAAATGCACTTAACACGATCACACGCTGTGGTGCTTTAAGTGCTGAAATGTCACCTTATAGAACGGCTCGTAATTGTAGCACACGCTTGTATTTTGAAATGTTTAGCCTAATTATCATTTGCTATGATGCCAAAAATCTATATACTGTAAGCACTTAGGTTGGAGACACCAGCAAAAATGGCTGAACCAAAAAACAAAGAAAATACATTTTTCAAAAAGAGGAAATTAATGTTATTTTAGAGGAGGTCGAGGTAAACACATTTTCAGCAGGTTTAAGGGCAGTCATACAAATAAATAAAAACAAAAAATCTAGGAGGATATTGCTACAAAACTAACTGCAACCAGGGGCATTAAAAGATCAGGGAAGGAGGTCAGAAAGAAGTGGGAGGACTTAGGGAGGACAAGCCTCAAGGGCACTGCAGATGTCAACAATTAATACAACAGATGGTGGGCCCAATGGCTCCCCCCTTCTTAAACCGCTTCCTGTTTATACCCGCGGGGGCGGGGCGCGTGACATGATTCACACACGCCAACGTTCATTGGCTCGTTCTGTAGACACTCGAAGATGATAGGGCTCCCTGAAGTGATCCCAATTACGTCATCACGTCGACGTTACGTCGAACGACTGAAAGGGAACTTCCATTTCTTGCAGACTTTAAACATGAAATTTTGAAATTTGCCTACTCCAAAAATGTTTACAGTGTGGTGGAAACACTCTTCCATAGATTGTTGTTTAGCATAGCTGGTAGGCTATCACTTTAGTTAGGATCACATTACTGTTCTATCATCAAATTTGAACACAAGTCTCTATAACCTACTAATACAAAACAAACAAACTTCTGTCGAACCATAACCCTAAGTAAGTAAGTAAGTATTTCTTTATTTATTTAACTTGATGGGAGCTTGAAGGCTAGAAAGGCTTGAGTAATTTATCATCCTCATGATAAACTGAGTTGTTTACATTTATGAAAATGACAATTGCAGCACTGTATTTCTTGGCTGCTGTGACTGAGCTGTCCTCTGACAGTCATGTGCAGATGCAGGCGCGCGTATATGTGCACTATAGTCCTAATGTAATGAAGCCTGTATGCTAATGAGGGTCAGAGTCATCTCAAAATCACAAGATAACAGATTAGGAATGCTACAGTATTATATAATAGGTTGCACTGATATCATGACAAAAGTCACCACTGGGAGCTTCAAGCAGAATGCTGGTTTGAGACAGAGTAACATGTTATGTTATGTAACGTATCAGCAAGAGGGGAGCGATAAATGAGGCGCAAGACTGAGGGGCTGTCATTATCTGAAGGTCTCTGTGGGATCGGGCTCCTCTGAACTGAAGCTCTGCTGGAGGAGACAGACACATAACCTCATTTCCACTCTCAAAGCCATTAAGAATAAAGCTTTCATAAAGCCAGTAAGCTAAAGTGGATGAGTTTTACTTGTCCCACACTTTTTATGCTACAGATCATTCAGCTGGTTGAAGAGAGGTGTGCCATTACATTTCTAGGCAATTGGACTTAAGATTTTAATTTGGCAGACAATAAATTGGGTGAAAAATATTAGACTTACATACACAGACTAAGCCATATAATAAGATAAAATATACAAATACTTGGAGGTGGACTCTAATTGGGCCAGTGATCTTAATACAGATTTTTTTTCAGTGTAAATTTATGTAATATTGATGTTCTACACAATTTCGGGTTTAAGGAAACACAGTTTGTGAAAGATTTTTGAATGTTTTTGAAAGAAGTCTCTCATGCTCAACTAATACCGGATTTATGTGATCAAAAATACAGTAAAAACATTAATATTATTACAATAATTTTTACAGGATTCTTTGAGTAGAAAGTTCAAAAGAACAGCATTTATTTAGAACAGAAATCTTTTGTAGGATTATAAACATACATATAAACGGAATAGGGTGGCTTGCCCACTTCAGGTTGGTGAAGAGTTCCTGCCTCAAGTGGAGGAGTTCAAGTATCTTGGGGTCTTGTTCATGAGTGAGGGAAGGATGGAACGGGAGATTGACAGACGGATCGGTGCAGCTTCTGCAGTAATGCGGTCGCTGTACCGGTCTGTCGTGGTGAAGAAAGAGCTAAGCCACAAGGCGACTCGATTTACCGGTCAATCTACGTTCCTACTCTCACCATGACCCAAAGCTCATGACCGAAAGGACAAGATCCCGGATACAGGCGGCCGAAATTAGCTTTCTCCGCAGGGTGGCTGGTCGATCCCTTAGAGATAGGGTGAGAAGCTCGGTCATTCGGGAGGAGCTCAGAGTAGAGCCGCTGCTCCTCCACATCGAGAGGGGCCAGCTGAGGTGGCTCGGGCATCTGTTCCGGATGCCTCCTGGATGCCTTCCCGGCCCCGGATAAGCGGAAGAAGATGGATGGATGATAAACATATTTACTGTCGCTTTTGATCAACTTATTGTGTCCTTGCTGAATAAAAGTATTAGTTTATTTTAAAGACCAGAAACTTTTACTGACACCAAGCTTTTGAACAATATTGTACTTTAACCCATTCTAAAATATTTTTGTATGTTTATATTACCACAATGTTAATAAAGTCAAGTCACATGGTTAATGTTATTATTAAAATGCATGCATTTTTATTTAACAACTACAATAATGCAGTACAAAGCATTTTTTGTGTTAGTCACTACTAACTGTGGTTTGGCTATTATTATCAACAGTCACCTTCTTTTCTGACCATCACTCATCATATCCTCTTGTAGTTGTCAGGTTGTCAAGTTCCAATACAAACTTTTACTTACAATATAATTCAAACAAGTACAGACAGGCAGAAGATTCACACACTTAATAGGACTGAGAACGGACAAAGACTGACTGAACGGAAAGGAACTAAATACAAACACTGATGAACAGAACACAGGTGACAGATGATGAACTGACACAGGCGATACAGATGAACTGGTAAAGGTTGTGTAAAGGAATTTTCCCTAAACCTAACTACCTGGGGCGTCTGCACTCGACACCCTACTGATCTTAATATCTCTGGCGTCTTCACTCGACACCAATACCCTAAACTCTCTCTGGCGTCTGCTCTCGACACCAATACCTTAACTCTCTGGCTCTTGCGTCTTCAGTCGACAACTGGCCGAGTTTCTAACTAACTTGCTTCCCTAAACTAGCTTCCTGCGCAGGAATAAATCGACAAACAGATCTGCAAATGTCCTTTAAATGCTTTAATAACGGCCGGGAGATCTTCCCGAGCAGTTCTCAGGGAATCTCTCCCAAGAAGCAAGGCCGGAGGATCTCAGACAAATTCCATTGAGAATCCCACCGTAAAACACATATACAACAGTTTTTATAGTATAGAGGTATGACATAATGTCAGGCTGCATTACATAATTTCCCCACTATCTGATTGGTTCTTCATATGCAAACCCCTATGTTACTAAAGCAAACTCTGATCTTGCGATGACTTCATCTGTAATCACAAGATTCTAACAGACTGTCTAGTTTCATTTCCCAAAACTATGTTATTTTTACATACATACGCACACGGTCAAAGACACAAGTTTTCCATTGGTTTCATACAGTACATCCTGTTCCATTGTTAGATGTTAAATAAGGTTAGATGTTATAAACATGGTTAGTTTAATATACGGTTTAAAATTTCCACGACAGTTGTCAAGGAAACAAATGAGTGGCTGGAAAACAGAACAAAGGAAGACATGTGACTATGAAAATACAAACACTGACACATGACAGTACTCCCCCCTCCCGGTAGGCGCGTCCTCGCACCGTAGATAGGCCAACTGCGGAGGGAGGAAGGGGACTTAGGAGGAGGACGGAGAGGAGGTGAAAAGCAGACGGAAGGCAGGAGGGACCAGGGCGGAGCAGGATGTGCAGGCGGCGCCGATGGAGTGAGGAGCCATGGAGGAGGCAGACCGGACGAGAAGAGCAGCACCACGCCACGTCGCGTCTAGGACAACTCGAGGTATCGCACACTGGACGCGCATTTTCTCAGTTTATGGCCAGCAATATTGTTATGTTTAAGGACATTATGGAATTAAGATAATGTCTGTACTATGTTATGATTGTACTGTACAATTAAATACAATGATTGCAAACTAAAGTCTGCAGTCTGAACACTTTACCTCAGAGCGTCCGTTAACTGAATGAATTGAGAATATCACCTGAAAATCCGATAACATCAGCAGTTTTCACCCACGCATCTGATTTCTGTAAATGAAAATAAAACTAAATGTATATTGCAAGACAGGGTGAAGTCAGTATATACATTAACGACGATTTAAGACAAATATGAGACAAAAATGTAAATGGCGCGGTAGGATTTTGAACAAGGTCCTGAGCCGTTGCTGGCATTGCGGGCATGACGTGAAGAACAGGTTCGTCAGGCATGACGTGAAGATCAGGCTGGTCAGGCAGTGTTCTGGATCGCAACGCTCTCCAGACACCTATTGACAGTCTCTTTCCAGTCCAAACCTGTGGTGTCTGGGAGGTCGCTATGTTGGTGCAAAGTTGCCCCCATCCAGAACAGGGTCCTTAGGGTCTCGACGTCCAGGGCGCTGGTGGCGGCTAGACACAAACTTCTTCATGAATGAAAAAAAGTCAGGGCTGTCCTGAGCCAGGACGATTATTCTGGCCCTATCGTCCATTTTGGGCGGTCCGTTGTTCTGTCAGGGTGTGGTGCAGGCAGAAGAAGACGAAGAGGAGTCAAAAGTTCCAATGCAAACTTTTACTTACAATATAATTCAAACAGGTACAGACGGGCAGAAGGTTCATACCCACTTAATAATAGGACTGAGAACAGACGAAGACTGACTGAACGGAAAGGAACTAAATACAAACACTGATGAACAGAACACAGGTGACATAGATGATGATGGTGAACTGACACAGGTGATACAGATGAACTGGAAAAGGTTGTCAAACAAACACTGGCACGTGACAGTAGTGTTTTGAGTTTTGTGACCATTCCAGCAAACTTAAAGTCAACTTTAAATTATCCTTCTGAATTAATTTGAATTTGAATTTGAATTTATTGAAAGGATAGAAAACACAAACAGAATAATATAACACAAAAAACAACAACCTTACAAAACAAACACACACTACAAACATACAAAACAAAAGAAATGCTCAACCTGTCCCCCACACCCACAAACCACAGTTGAAATACAAAAACGCAACATCATACATCAGTAACATCAACATAAGACCAGTTAATAACTGAAATCCTCGCATTCTCAAAAAAAGAGAAGAAAAATCAAACACATGAACAAGTTATTTTAAGATAAGAAAATAAAGATAGCCTAAAGTGATTAAGGGAGGTAGTAGATCTCAGAGAAACAGTAAGATTATTCCAGTCAAAAGGGGCTTTATACTGAAATGACCTACATCCGACCTACATCCGACATCCGAAAAAAAGGATACTGCCTAAGTGAATAAGAAGAACTATATGGAATAAAATACAAAATAAAAAAGGACATACAAAATAAACACATTTAAAAAGAATTGTAATTGTCTTCTAGATTTAGGAAGAAACCAATTAAGCAATTCATACAGATGACAATGATGAGTACGATATGGACACCTTAACAATTCATACAGATGACAATGATGAGTACGATATGGACACCTTAACAATTCATACAGATGACAATGATGAGTACGATATGGACACCTTAACAATTCATACAGATGACAATGATGAGTACGATATGGACACCTTAACACAAATCTGCACAAAGAATTGTAAACACCACTAAGACGCTTAAGATAAATATCATGGGTATTTTGATAAACAATATCGGCATAATCAATAAGAGGTAATATTAACTGAGAAACTATTTTTTCCTGACTTGAAATGTAAAACAATTGATTGAGCAATAAAGTAAACACAAACAATGTTCTATTAACAATATAATCAATATGTGGCTTAAAAGTAAGTTCAGGAACAATCCAAAGGCCAATGAATCAACATTATCAAGAGATAAGCCATCATCAAAAATAATATTCAAATCAGAAGGATAGGAATGACAACGAAAAAATCATACAACAAGATTTCCTCTTATTCAATATAAGTATATTGTTATGAAACCATTTTTTTAACCAAATTAAAATCAGATTGTAAAGAATTCTGAATTTGTAACAAATCAGAATTAGTGGTGTAAATAACAGTGTCATCGGCATAAAGATCTAACAAACAATTTGAGCATATCTGAGGTAAATCATTAATAAAAAAATAGAGAAAAGCAAGAGTAGAACCTTGTGGAACACCTTTTTCAACAATTACATAATCTGACTGAAAACCCTGGAAAACAACACATTGACGTCTGTTATGAAGATAAGCACTGAACCAAAGAAGAACATTTCTAGTTAAACCAACAGAATACAATTTATCAAGAAGAAGATAATGATTGACCATATCAAAAGCCAAAATTGAATGTTGTTCGAAGTTTATCAAGGGTTCAACCGGGTTAGGGCAGGGGGCTTTGTTGAATAGTATGCTAGAGCATGACATGATTGCTACCCCAGTAGACTCTCCACCATCAATAACACAAGTCAGTCAGGTGTAAGGTGTGACTCACCAGCTTTTCATAGTGAAAGACATGACTCTGTAGGAGGTGACCAAGCGAACCAGTGGCAAACCATGGCAGACCTAATGAAGCAGTTAGGTAGTGAAATAGGTAACCAGATTGATACCAGCTTGTCATCAGCAGAGCAAAATGCCCAGAGAGATAATCTAAATGCCCAACAGTCCTCAGTTCAGCTACCTGACCTGTAAAATATCTACCTAGTTGTCAGACATCAGGATATCAAAGAACCTCCGACATTCAGAGATGACAAAACAGACAGATGCCCCATTGGTTAATGGGAGAAGTTAATACAAATTTATCTGAACAGGATGGGATTCAATGTGTTAGAACAAGGACAGGGGATTCTTGATAGGCTGATGGGCCATGCTAAAAATGTATGTAAGGACCTGCATTCGCAATAACCCCCTGATTAATGTGAGACCCATTTTCTCTATTTTAAGACAGCATGTTAGATATGCAATTTCCTCCACTACTCCTTTGAGAGACTTTTATGAGATCTTGCCCAGGCGATCAGAAAGGGAATCAGATTGTTGTATCAGACTTAATAACGCTGTTGACCTTGCTGATGAGTGCCTACAGAGACAGGGAAAAAGAGTTGAATACCCTAGTCATGAAGTAACAAAGATGTTTGTTAGGTACTGTCTGGAACCTACCCTTTGTATGGTCCTGTGGAGTAAACCACTGGAGAGTTGGAAAGCTAGGGAGGTTCAAGCGCTGATAGACAGCCATCATAGAGGTGAGCAATCAGCCAGTGTGGAAAGAGCATAACAAGTTGAAGAAAAGCCCTCTAGTGCTTGTTGTATGACAGCAGCAAGCTTCTGGCAGTAGTCATTCCAGTGGTCTTGATCCAGCTCTTCTTGGTAGAGCAGTGTCCCTCCTACAACAGATCCTAATCTCACAGAAGGGCAAGAGCCAAAAGCAGAGTAAGTCAAAGCCAGGTCTGGAGAGTCGAGTGTATATTCAGGTTCCTGTAGAGTTTGTAAGGCCCTTGATCACACAACAAAGACACACTGCTTTAGGGCTGTGTTTAAGGTGTTACAAGACTGGACACAGAGGCTTGCCCACAATGCCCCAAACAATGCCCACAATGCCCCAAAAGAAAACCAATAAAACAAGAAACATCCAGAGGGTCTTCTGGTCCTGAGTGGCCTTTAAACTAGAAAGCCTGCACTGCAAGGAGAACAGTGCGGGTACCAGCCAACTAAAATCACCAGAGAATTTTGTTAATGTTCAGACCAAAATTGCTGACAGTCTGACTCAATAGGCAAGCAATGAGAGTGAAGCAAGTACCTTTGAGAATAGTTGTTCACGCTTCCTTCAAAAACCGATCTATACAAAAGGGAATGATGAGGATGATCTTTTCCATGCTCCGGTATAAATTGAAGGAAAAGTAGAACTCTTAGCCATTCTAGACAGTGGATCCGTAACCTGTTACCTGCAAAATACCTGTGAACTTTTCAAGGTTAAGATGATGACTTGATAGCAGGCTCAAATGTTTTAAGGTATGTGACTCAGCAGATCGAAAATACAAAGTAGTACTGTGAGAAAGTCTCACAGCCTGTTAAGGAAAACAGTAATGACCCTCTCCTCATTCTACTCTCCAGTGTTGACCGTCAGCATGGAGATAGGATTCCAAAAAGAGTTGGTACTGTGTTATTAAGCCGGAACACAAACATCTAGTCTGGGGAAGGTTGAAAGAAGAAGTTCTTTTGTCTGTTGGGAGTACTGTGATGGTAGAGTCCTCAACTTCCAAATCATGGAACATTATGATTGCTCGTAGTGCGTGTCCATTGTGGGCTGATAAGTGGATTTCTGTATAATAACTGAGCTGCGGTGGCGTGTGAAGTCGCAGAGGCTCCTCTCACTCCCGAAAGTATGATGTTTACATGTTTACCTTCGTGTGAGCTGTTGTGTTTAAGTGTGAATGAGTGTTCGGCACGTTTGTCCATCTCTAGGCGCATATACAATCGAACGTTTCTGCTAGAGTCAAACAGAACTTCTATTTACGAGTTAAACTCTGCGTACGCTGATGAGCTTCGGGGCTTGGGATTACTCCTCTGATTTATCACACACAACATCAACCTCCAGTGCTGCACTCCAACCGCTGAGGAGGCACCGCAGGTGGCATGAGAGGAGGCAGAAGAGGGGAAAGCGCGGAGGTATCCGGGCTAGGCTAGCGGCTAGCCCACACAAGCCAGCTATCCCTAGAGATATCTTGCTCGCCAGCGTACGCTCTTTGGCCAATAAAATGGACCACATACCCAGCGGACTGTCAAAGAATGCTGTGTTTTTATATTTACGGAGACGTGGCTCAAAGACAACATTCCAGACTCTGCTATTCTGCTATTCAGACTCTGCTAGACACAGTGTAATCACCATGGGAAAACCTCAGAGTAAAACTGGGAGTTGTGAAAAATATGATACGCCGGTGTTTTGCCAGATGAGTTGCCAGAAGTTTATCTATGTATCATCTTTTTACTCTTCTAGTTCATTTTATAACTGTATCATATATCTGTCACACCACTGTATGAACGAGGACACAGAGGTAAGGATAACAAAGGTTTATTTAGACACTGTATGCAGCTCCGGATAGCTTGGGGGCACAGATGGTCAAACTCAGGGAATATAATGTAGAGCTTAGAGTTTCTAGAATGCAGGAAACAGATAGAGTCACTCAGGGCATGGAACTGGGATACATGAAGTTTGGCAGGTTGAGACAAACAGGACTGGTCTTGATCTTGAGGGATTCCAGGAAATCACCGGTAAATGAAGCTGGCAGGGAACACACAGAGAGAGTAATGAGAGACTTGAACTTGAGGTATACTTGCAGTATAACAGAGTCGTGGAGAGTAGTGCTGGGGAGTCACGGGTGTCTGAAGACGAGACCGGACAGTGAGCTGTGGTGTGACTGGGGTTTATATCCAGAGTGAAGTGATGAGTTGCAGGTGCAGACAATCAGAATTCGGGTGAGTGAGATCGCGACCAGGTGTGTTGAGTTGACGCTGGCTGAGGTGTGCTGAGTGGATCCGTGACAGTACCCCCTCCTCCACGGCCAGCTCCTGAGGGCCGTATGCCCCGACGACGAGGGCGACCCCTAGGACGAGGGGCTGGACGATCCGGGTGTTCACGGTGAAAGTCCTGGAGGAGCGTGGGGTCTAAGATGTCGTCCCGGTGTACCCAACAGCGCTCCTCTGGTCCGAACCCCTCCCAGTCCACGAGATACTGCAGTTGGCCCCCCCGTCGTCGGGAATCTAGAATGGCGTGGACCTGATACACGGCTTCGTCAATGGGGTCCACTGGAGGAGGAGGGGGTACTTCACCAGCGTCAGCTTCTGTGGAAGGGGGAGAGAGAGGTGCAATGTAAGGTTTCAGCAGTGATACGTGGAAAGTGGGTGCAATCCTGTAGTGACGGGGTAGTGCGAGACGATACGTGACTTCATTGACCTGCCTCAGTATCGCAAACGGACCTATGAACCTGGGACTCAGCTTACGAGAGGGCAGCCGGAGGCGAATGTCCCGGGTGGAGAGCCACACCAGCTGGCCAGGAGTATAATGGGGTGTGGCTCTACGGCGTGCGTCGGCCTGCTGTTGGAACCTCCGGACTGCCCCCTGAAGATGGACATGGGCTGAGTCCCAGACCCTCTCACTCTCGGTGAACCAGTGTTGGACCGCTGGAACGTCCGAGGGTTCACCTGTCCAAGGGAAAAGAGGTGGTTGATACCCTAGAACGCACTGGAACGGTGTCAATCCGGTGGATGTCTGGCGTAGGGAGTTCTGGGCATACTCTGCCCATGGGAGGTACTGGTTCCAGCGGTCCTGAGCTTCATGGCAGTAGGTCCTCAGGTACCTCCCGATCTCCTGGATCTTACGTTCTGCTTGGCCGTTAGACTGTGGGTGGTACCCCGACGTCAAGCTGACCGATACCCCCAGAAGTTTGAAGAAGGATTTCCAGACTCTTGATATGAACTGTGGGCCCCGATCCGAGACAATATCCTCTGGTATACCGAAATGACGGAAGATTTCGGTAAACAACATTTCTGCTGTCTTGAAGGCTGTGGGAAGACCAGATAGGGAAATCAATTTGCAGGACTTGGAAAATCTGTCCACAACCACTAGAATGCAGGTCTTGGAGTCGGATGATGGTAGATCGGTGACGAAATCCACGGCCAGATGGGACCAGGGTCGATTTGGAAGAGGCAGTGGCAGGAGTTTTCCTTCGGGTAGACGTCGGGGTACTTTGGCCATAGCACAAGCGGTGCATCCCTGCACGTATCGGGAGGTATCCTGAGCCATGCTGGGCCACCAGTACCGTTGTTGAAGGAGTGAGAGGGTCTGCTGGCTGCCTGGGTGTCCAGAGCCCGGAGAGGTGTGGACAGAGTCCATGAGAGGAAGACGGAGATTGGTGGGTACGAAAACCTTCCCCTCAGGACCTCCCGGCGGAGCAGGTTCGGTAAGGGTGGCGTCGGCTATGAGTTCGTCGATGTTCCACTGGATGGGGCTGACAAGCATAGTTGGAGGGAGGATGGTTTCGTTGCTCTCTGTGGAGGATTCAGGCTGATATAAACGTGACAGGGCGTCTGCTTTGAGATTCTTGGAACCAGGACGGTAAGTAACCGTGAAGTTAAAGCGTGTGAAGAAGAGAGCCCACCTAGCCTGGCGAGGATTTAATCTCTTGGCCTCCCGGAGATACTCAAGGTTGCGGTGATCTGTGATCACTTGGAACGGATGATTGGCTCCCTCCAACCAGTGTCTCCATTCCTCTAGCGCCAACTTAATAGCCAGGAGTTCTCGGTTACCGACATCGTAATTCGGCTCCGCCGGGGACATTTTACGTGAAAAGAAGGCGCATGGATGAAGCCGTGGAGGGGTCCCCTGCCGCTGGGAGAGAACTGCTCCAACTCCGTTGGTGGAGGCGTCCACTTCCACTAGAAATGGTAGTTCTGGATCTGGATGACATAGCATAGGAGCAGAACAGAAGGCTTCTTTGAGGTTTACAAAGGCTTGACTCGCCTCTGTAGACCAGGTTAGCTGCTTGGTGCCCTTCTTTACCATGGATGTCACTGGAGTGCAGATTTTACTGTAGTCGCGGATGAACCGGCGATAGAAATTGGCAAAGCCGAGAAAGCGTTGCAGCTCTTTCAGGGTTTGAGGCTTAGGCCAGTTGATTACCGCCTCCACTTTACTTTGATCCATTGAGATGCCGTCTGGACGGATTACATACCCGAGGAAGTGCATGGATTCTCGATGGAATTCGCATTTTTCTAACTTCAGGTATAACTGGTACTCACGGAGGCGTCTTAGCACTTTTTTCACCTGAAGGATGTGTTCGTCGTGGTTGGAGGAGTAGATTAGGATGTCATCAATGTAGATGATCACAAACCGGTGGAGCATATCTCGGAAGATCTCATTCATGAAGCCCTGGAAGATCGCTGGACTGTTGGACAGGCCAAAGGGCATAACCCGATATTCGTAGTGCCCCGCAGGAGTGATGAAGGCCGTTTTCCACTCGTCTCCTTCACGGATACGAACCAGGTTATAAGCACTTCTCAAGTCGAGTTTGGTGAAGATTTTCGCTGAACGGAGTTGCTCCAGGGCAGAGGGCACCAAAGGTAACGGGTATCTGTACTTGACTGTGGCTGCGTTAAGAATGCGATAATCAATACATGGACGGAGTCCTCCGTCCTTTTTCCCAACGAAGAAGAAGCTTGAAGCGGCAGGGGACGTGGATGATCGAATGTATCCTTGGCGTAGAGCTTCCTCCACGTACTCCTCCATGGCCTTCTGCTCCGGGATGGACAATGGATAAATTTTCCCATGCGGTAGTGTGGCCCCAGGCAGCAGGTCGATTGCGCAGTCCCATGGCCGGTGAGGTGGAAGAATGGTGGCGAGTTGCTTACTAAACACGTCCTGGAACGCCCGGTATTCTGGAGGAATCTGAGGAGTTGTATCTGTGGCTGGACTCTCGATGGAGGTTGAACCCAGGATCGCAGGAGAAGTGACCAAGGACGGGGCGGTTGAGTTCTTCTTGATGGGACGTAAACAATGCGATTTGCAGTAATCACTCCATTGGCGTACCTCTCCAGATGTCCAGCAGATGTCAGGCGAGTGCTGGTTAAGCCAAGGGCGTCCCAGGACGATATCAGAGGTGGAGCCCTCCAGTACCAGTAATGAACATCTTTCCTGATGTAAGCATCCGATGGAAAGTTGTAACTCGGGGCTGCAGTGAAGAATATTTCTGTTACTGAGGGGTTTTCCCAGAATGGAGTGAATACTCAGTGGGCGACTCAGGCGACGACGGCGGGCTTGTAACCGGCTGAGCAGAGAGGCTGATATGAAATTCCCCGCAGCACCAGAGTCGATCAGAGCTTTCGCTGAAACAGAATGGTTTCGGTAGGTAAGTGATACTGGAGTTTGCTTCAGGTTTGATACAGGAAATGGTAGATCAACTGTACTCACCGCCGAACGACTGGGACGAACGGGACATTCAGCTCGGTAATGTTCAGAATCCCCACAGTAAAAACACAGATTATGGGCACGACGTCGATTACGTTCTGTTGTGGTTAGACGTCCTGAGTCGATCTCCATTGGCTCTGGTACTGGAGGGTTTACGGGCTCGGAGAGGCGAGGAGTTCGTGCAGAGGAATGTTGAAAGCAAGCATTGCGGTGTTGAGCTATGAGTATGGAGCGTTGAATAAGTTTTTCTATCCCGATGGTGTCGTCATAAATGGCCAGTTGTAAACAGATGTCAGAGTTGAGACCTTGTCGATAGGCTGTCATCAAAGCGATCTCATTCCATCCACTGCTTGCAGCGATAGTTCGGAACTTCAGGGCGTAATCTGAAACAGAGGATTTGCCTTGCCGTAGGTGATACAACTGATCATGAATTGATGTGGTATTGGATGCTTGAGAAAATACTATATTGAAATGATCAAGGAACTCATTGAAAGACTGTAATGCCGGTGCATTGGAATCCCAGAGAGCTTGAGCCCAATTCAACGCTCGACCTGTGAGTAGGGAAATTATGAAAGCAATTTTGGCTTTTTCTGAAATGAACTGAACAGCATTTACCTCCATATAAAGCTTGCACTGTAGCAGAAACCCTTTGCACTCTCCGTCGCCCGAATAAATAGCAGGTTTGGCCATGGGACTTACTGAGGCAGGTCAATAGTTCTGAAGAGTATGACTGAATTCCCTTAGCGATTCTTGTAGTGTTGGTTGCGGGGTGACGGCTGCGTGCGCAGGGGTCCTCTGAGAGGGTTCGGGGGGTGAAGCGGAGATTCCGGAAGCCGTGGGAGCCTGCATTGTGTGTGGTCCGGTCTTCTGTCACACCACTGTATGAACGAGGACACAGAGGTAAGGATAACAAAGGTTTATTTAGACACTGTATGCAGCTCCGGATAGCTTGGGGGCACAGATGGTCAAACTCAGGGAATATAATGTAGAGCTTAGAGTTTCTAGAATGCAGGAAACAGATAGAGTCACTCAGGGCATGGAACTGGGATACATGAAGCTTGGCAGGTTGAGACAAACAGGACTGGTCTTGATCTTGAGGGATTCCAGGAAATCACCGGTAAATGAAGCTGGCAGGGAACACACAGAGGGAGTAATGAGAGACTTGAACTTGAGGTATACTTGCAGTATAACAGAGTCGTGGAGAGTAGTGCTGGGGAGTCACGGGTGTCTGAAGACGAGACCGGACAGTGAGCTGTGGTGTGACTGGGGTTTATATCCAGAGTGAAGTGATGAGTTGCAGGTGCAGACAATCAGAATTCGGGTGAGTGAGATCGCGACCAGGTGTGTTGAGTTGACGCTGGCTGAGGTGTGCTGAGTGGATCCGTGACAATATCTCTTTTAATTTCTTTTATAACTGTTTTAATTTTCCTTGCTTTTATTTTGTGATTTTAATTCCTTTCTGTAAAGCACTTTGAATTGCCATAATTTATGAAATGTGCTATATGAATAAACTTGCCTTGCTTTGCCTTGCCTTGTCTATTCAGCTTGATCAGCTAACATGCCACCTAGCGGACTTTGAGTCTTGTTCGAGGGTGGTAAGACCTGCAGTGGCGGGGTCTGTGATTACATTAATAATGCTTGGTGCCATTATACTGTAGTAGTCTGCAGATACTCACTCCTAGTGGAGTTTATAATCATCAAATGCCGACCTTTCTACATTCCAAGGGAATTCACAGTGAACATGGTTGTAGCTGTTTACATTCCACCCAGCCCTAACAACAACGATAGGAATGAGGCACTCAGTGAACTGTATCATGCCATCAGCAAGCAACAGACAGCACACCCAGATGGATTTTTCCTCCTAGCTGGAGATTTCAGCCATGCAGACCCTAGGTCTGTGTTTCCAAAAACACATATGTATTGACTTTCCAACACAGCGGGGAAATATCTTGGACCTGGTTTAGACAACCCACAGAGGGGCATACAAAGCTTTACCCCTCCCCTCACTTGGCCTTAATATAATAATAAAAGTCACCAAACCAGTTAAGACAGGTACGTGTGTGGCCAGAAGGTGCCTCCTCAGAATTTCAGGACTGCTTTGCCACCACAGATTGGGACAATCAACTGTTGCTCTCTCTTTTGCATACTGTTTGTATGTAAACATATTTAAACTCATGTGCTGTGATGTTTTTATTGTATGTATTGTATCTTATTTATGTTTAATACTTGTCTTGTGTTATGTTGGTGTTTTACACCGTGGGTCTGAGGGAAACGGAATTTCAATCCTCTGTATGTCCTGTACATCTAGTAGAGTTGACAATGACATGGTTCTGACTGCCTTAAAAAACGGTTCCGCCGGCTGACTACTACCACAAGTTGAGACAGACCCTGGATGAAATGCAGGCATGCCGTATCATCCGGAAGTCCAAAAGTGAGTGGGCCTCACCTTTTGTCCTGGTCTGGAAGATCTCGGGACAATTGTGGATATGCACAGACTTCAGGTGGCTTAACCAAAGAACAGCCTCTCCAAAACTGAAGTCCAAGACTGGCACTGCACGTGGTAGACCAATCACAACAGACTATACAATCTGGCCAATCAGAGCAGAGTAGCTCAAGGAAAGGAGGGATTTAGAGATTTAAATTTGGTGATGTGCAATGTATATTATGATAATATGAAACCTTTGATGCATGTAAACCTGTTGTAGAAACCTCCAAAACAAAATTAGGAGACTTTAAAATAGCATAATAGGGACATTTTAAATATACTTTTGAGATTTGAAGTACACACCAAAAGCAAATTCAATATAATTAAGCACTGTAACACTTTATTTTATTAGTAACCCTAACCCTATAGTAATAACAATAAATTATGCACAATTACATGCAACTAACCCTAAACCAAACCAAACCAAACCCTAATCCTAACTATAGTAAGTACATGTAGTTACTTATTATTACTCAGTACTGAAATGTATAATTACAGTGTAAAAAAGTAACCTTAAAATAAAGTGTAACCAAACACACTTTTTCACAAGCATGTGCAGTTCAGGAGCATGTCAAAATAGCAACACAGGTAATGGGTTTGATTCCCAGTAAATGCATGCCCTGAAAACATGTTTACCTACAATGTGTGCATTTCGTGAGTTTCAGAAAACCAATTATGGCAGCACACTTTTTCTACTTGCATACAATTAACAAACCTTTTCATTAACTCAACTACATTACTTAAATCATAAAGAATTAAATGTCTAGCTAAAGGGCAAAATAGAGGTAAAGCAATTGCTATATATATATTCCCTGTGTGTGTTTGTGGACTTTTGCAGTTCTTTGTAGTTTTCCCCTTGATTAGTTTACCATCGTTTAACAAAGTTTACCTCGTTATCTTGTTAAGCTTCCCCATGTCGTGTATATATAGCCCTTGTATTTCTCTTGTGCTTTGTCAGTTGTTTTTTGGTGTGTTGGTTCCCAGGGTTTCTCTGTTTTTGAATGTACATCTGTTTGTTTATTAAACGTACTCTACACGCTAAGATCCTCACCTCTGCCTGCTCACTCCCAATATGGCTATTGCTTTCTCAGTAAGAAATTCAAGGCAAGAAACTGCAGGCAAAAATTATGTTTTTCGTTCACCAAATAAACTTTTAGGTTCCAGAATATTTAGGTTCCTCAGTAATAAAAATATTGAAATTTATAATTTGATACTCTAGGGGAGAAAACATAGATAATGGTCAATAAATAGATCACCTTAATGCACAATGATGTCATCACAGACATGTCTGATCTGTTTAGTTTTGGGTTTGTTAAATCAAGTCATAACCAAACAGTTATCTCTCTTTCCAGTGAGACATACCTGATTTAGTAGCAAATCATTGACATGTCATGGATAGACGAGGCAGAGAGAGAATCCCCTTCCATGCATGCTTTTAATGACAAGACTCCACATGACTTGGAAGAAGTTGAAGACAGGAACATCTAGGAACGATCCACCACAAAACAACAACTAGCAAAGAACAACTGAAAAGCCACAGCTTAAAGATACACTGTGTAGTTTTTTATTAACTAAAATAAATGTCTTTATTCATAAATATGTCCTCATTGGTGTAAAATTACCTCTGCCAATGATCTGACTTATCCTCGAAAGCGAATAATTTCTTATCTTTATTTACATTGGACCGGTAAGTCCCTTAGACAGTAAAAGAAATGGACACAGCGACCCCATTGGATTCAACGGAGAAAAGTGAAGTCAATTAGAAGCACTCACTTCCTGATGGCTGACCGTACTGCGCAGACTCAAACTGAGCTTGACGACGTAGATGTGACGTGTGCAACCTGTCTGTCTTCTAGTAGCTGTGCCAAGAGAAATCTGAATCATTCCCTTCCGAAACTTGCAGAGACGGAGAGTGTGAGTAGGAGGTGTCCATGAGCTAGGAGTATTCTGATTAATTATTTTGTCATTTTGCCTCCACGTCCCCCCGATTGCCCGCGAGCTTCTCCTCCTGTCCATACGGTAATTTCTCTACTGTGCGACAGAGAGTCGCGTGGTTATGATGCAATCGTTAGCCTATTTTACAAAAACTGCTTCTACGGGGCCATAATGTAAGATACAAGGTAATGGAGCCTTTTAAACATTTTCGTGTTTCTTTAGAAATAAATAATGGACAAATGGAGTCTTTAAACGCCTCAGATGTAAAGTTATTCGCTGTCAAAGGCTGCGTTCACACTGCAGCGCTTAATGCTCAATTCCGATTTTTTGAAAAAATCTGATTTTTTTGCAAGGCCGTTCACATTTCCAATTAAATGCGACCTTTTGTGATCTCCTGTGTGAACGTGAAATGACCCAGAAGTGACCCGCATGCGCAAA
The DNA here is from genome assembly GCF_951802725.1 of Rutilus rutilus. NCBI lineage: Eukaryota > Metazoa > Chordata > Actinopteri > Cypriniformes > Leuciscidae > Rutilus > Rutilus rutilus. Next base: position 15,284,447 of record NC_140216.1, read on the forward strand.
AGAGTACTCAACGGTCAACGACGTCACTTGTTTGCGGAAGTAGCTAAACTTCAACTAACTGTGATTCACACACACACACATACACACGAGCGCGCGCAGCGACCGTTACACAATAGCCAGACAGCAGCCGCTGACCTATCTAATATCAGCACAAATAAGTTAACATAACGTTAGTCTACTCTTATTCACATTGGATATATAATGATGGTGGCTGTGAGCTTTTATTTCATTTTTTTAATTAACGGGCTCGTCGAGGTCGACGCGTTCGGCAGATTTACCTCAGCTCGACGAATATGCAGTCCGTTTTCAAACCGACGACTACTTCAACGCAGATTTATGACGTTTGTCGCGTATCAAAGACGTGCAGGTCGGCCTGGCCGTTCAGACTGAAGTCGCATTTCAAAAGATCGGATACGTATCGGATTTGGACAAAAAAACAACACAGAGAATAGGAAACCAAACACAGGAAGTGAGTCTAGAAACAATGGTGTAACAATGGTGGCAAAGACGAGGAGAGGCAAATATCTACATGCAGCAAAAGTTTATTAAAGAAAAAAACATAAACAAAGATAATCCAACCAAGGTGTGGGAACATAATACTGACTAGGAACAAGAATGCAAAACACAGGCAACGACTCCCAAAGACAGACTAAAACACAGGGACATATACACACACAGGGAAACTAACAAGATGACAAGGAAACAAGAAACACCTGAAGGACTATTAAGACCTAATCAATGTTGCTACGGAAACAAGCAAAGAAGATAACACAAAACAAGGGAACCAGGAACTAAACACAAGAGGAGAACACAGAAACAATAGAAACAGAAAACACTTCAACTTAAAAATCATTACAAAAGCACAACATCGGGAACATGACGAATGGTAACTGAGAACACATTTCAACATAAGAGGCCTAACAAAACATAACACAAAACCAGGATTGTGACATGATGTTTTCCTCTTTAAAACAGTTTACTCTACATGCATGTATATTTCATGTACAGTTTATTTTTATTGTTTTGTAAATACATTGTAAATCGGATCTATTAATCTGTTGCAGAGCTTTTTCATTCACTGCCACAATTATAACATCCCTTCCATAAGATGACTAGGTCTGGGTGTTATGAAAGTAACATAGGCTTTCGTAATCTTCTATTTTTATTGAATCTATTATAATCTGAATGAAAACATTTAAATTAAATTGGCTGCTGACGTCAAAGGTTTTTGAGGCAAAATGTCAATGCTTTAGGCTAAGCATTTTCTGAATAACTGAAAAAAGTGCAAGTACAAGTGACAATTGCACAACAACAGAACTACTGTTCTTTCAATACCATTTGCTTAATTGTGATGTCAGACATTTTTAAAAACAAGGACTTGAAGTTCTCATGACCAAACTTTTGGTATCTAATATACAGTACCAAAACATTTGGTATCTTTGACCAGGAGTCCGGGAGTCCAGGAATCTGCTTGTATGGACTCCACAAACACATGTCCTCTACAGAGGACTAACATGAATTCCTTGGAGATCCGCATATACAGCAGATAATCCTCAATCATTTTTCCCAACAAAGAAAAGAAGCACTCCATTTCCCCTCCTCCTCCTCCTTCTCCTCCTCCTTCTCCTCCTCATCTTCAGTCAGCTGACAGAAGTTACACTGGCTCAGTTATGAGTCATCTTCACAGTCTGGATTTTGCCTGCAGGCTTTATCAATGTGCGTTACGCAGTGGAAGACTGAGATACTCTCTCATGGGGGTTTGATGAGGCCACTGGAGACCTTGGGAACACATGAAAGCTTAAGTCCTGAGAAAACGGCCACAAGCTAATTACAGTGAAATTGATCTCAGGGAACAATTTCACCCAGTTCCCTTCCATTTATTATGCTTCAGAATATGATTATCAGATCCTGCATATCTAAACTATCTGCATTCTCTAAATATCTATAACTATGAAGTTGTTTTGTCACACTTAAATAAAATAAGATATTTTTAGAAATGTCTGAGTTTGTTTTTATGTTCATAAAATGGAAGTCTGTTTGGTTTCCATAATTCTTCAAAATATCGTCTTTTGTTTTCCACAGAAGAAAGAAAGTCATACAGTTTTTAAATGAGATGAGAGTGCATACATTTTGACGGAAGTTGAATTTTTTGGTGAACTATCCCTATTGTATAAGAAAGTGTTTTTGACAGCATCTTTCATAGCCTGATGTATGTTATTCTACAAAAAACAACTCTTCTACAGCTCTTCTCATGGTTGTCATATGATGAAAATAATATGAAGTACCAAGCAGTACAGCCCATTTAATTGAATGTTATGGAAGGATTTTCTGCTTATTACACATGCATCCAGACATTCAGCTTTGTGAATGGCTTCAAAGGTACCTCTTGTTGTCTCTTTAAAAGAAAACTTCACAGAAAATTGACTTCAGAAAACAGAAGAAAGGGAAATAGCATTCTCTCCTGCAGATATAAATCAAATAGCTCTTATAAAAGCAACCATTATTATTATCCTTCGTCAGCATTCATGCATTCCTGTCAAGCTTCTATTAAGTGGTCAGCAAGGCAACTAATTAATTATACTGATAATTTGCTGCTGTGCTAATGCTCTTGTAATATGATGAAGTGATTCCATCAATTTCCTTTGGGATCCTTTGTGAAGCCAGTTACTCATATTGTGCTCTAATTTTCAAACAAATGATTCTGCACATGGATCACAGTCACTACATTATCTTCTGTCATCATTAAATGTAATTCATTTAGTTATATTTAGGATATGAACTAAATTATTACATTTAGAAAAGTGAGGGTTATTATTTTTTAAACACTCACTCAAGGTAAAACATCTAAAGTTAGTTCAAAATTGTAATGTGCAATAGACTTTTGTTGTGTTTAAGGGCATATGGCACTGGGAAAACAGCAAACACTTAATGGAGAGAGAGAAAAAAAGGAAAGTGGTTAAATTAGAAACAAGAACAAAATGTTCTGTTCAATAATTCTAAAGTGTTGTGTGAACCCAGCTAACAAAACTATTGTGCAATTTGTTCTTAGAATGTTTTGCTAACATTCCCATTAAGTTATGAAAAAGTTATTTCTGAATGTTCTCAAAATGTCTTTGAACTGTGGTGGAAACTGAAGTCTTCTTCATCCTAGCGTGTTTTTTTTTTTACAAGTGTGGAGTCTTTGGATCTTGGCATGCCATTTTACACGGTCGAGCGTCCCGTTCTTTGTAATTTGATGGTCCTCATATCTGCTTCAATTATATCCTGCCATCTATGCTTTGGTCGTCCATGTGGCCATTTCCCATCCACTATGATGTGGTAGGCACAGCAGCGCCTGCTCATAGGATGTGCCCATACCACTGAAAAAACCTTGGCCACATTTTTCTCCGTAATTGAACACCCTTTTACTGCCGGATTGTATCATTACAGCAGTGTTTAAGAAACTGAGTACCTGGAGGAAACCCACACTGACACACAGAGTGTGATGCAGAGTCAGAGACGTTCGGATCCATTTGCAGTATTTATTAAGGATAGTCACAACAGGCAATGGTCAGAGAACAGCGTAAACAATAGCGAAGATAATCCAAGAGCATAAACAATACCAGGCAGAGGTCGGGGCAGGCGGCAGTAATCAGAGTAGACGGTAAACAGGCAGAAGATCAAGGCAGGCAGCAGGCAAGGAATCGGGAGTCGAAGAACAGTCACAAATCAGTACACGGGGAATCAATAACAGAGAGTAAATGCTTGGAAATGTCAGCCGGGGCAAAACAAGACTTCGCAATGTGTGAGAGTCAGAATGCAGTTTATATGGAGAGGAGAATTGGGAACACCTGTGTGGGTGATTAGTCCTAGGTACGGGGTTTATGGGAAATGAAGTTCAATACTCTGGTGAAGGTGTTCTTTGATGAATGGAGAGAGCCACAGAGGCGCGATCTATGACAGAGCCCCCCTCCTGCGAGCGGCTCCTGAAGCGAGGGCCAGTGCGACGCCGAGGTCTTCCACGGGGTCTGGGGGCAGGTCTCGTAGGGTGGTTCTGATGAAACTCAATGGTAAGCGCGGGATCCAGTATGTCCTGTGATCTCACCCAGGATCTTTCCTCTGGACCATACCCCTCCCAGTCAATCAGGTATTGTAACTCCCTGCCTCGGCGTCTGGAGTCGAGAATCTCCTTTACTCGGTAAGCCTCCTCGCCCTCGATGATGATTGGAGGGGAGCTCTCCTCCGCAGCCTCGTCCTGGTCCCTCTCTCCACTCGGAACACCGGCAGGTTTGAGCAGTGAAACATGAAAAGTGGGAGATATGCGATAAGTGGGAGGTAAGGCTAGACGGTATGACACTGGTGTTATTTGTCTAATAATCTTAAAGGGACCCACGTACCTAGGACTTAGTTTCTTGCTGGGAAGTCGAAGACGGAGGTCTCGGGATGACAGCCACACCCACTGTCCTGGAACGTATTCAGGTCCCCCTCTCCGGTGACGATCCGCCTGTTCTCGGACTCTGCGGACCGCTCTTTGCAGGTGCACGTGAGCATTATTCCAGGTCTCCTCACTTCTTTGAAGCCAAGTGTTAACAGCTGGAAGATCGGTGGGCTCCCCGGACCAGGGAAACAGAGGAGGTTGATACCCAAGCACACATTGGAAGGGAGTGAGGCCAGTAGATGGTTTGCGCAGCGAATTCTGGGCGTACTCGGCCCACATGAGAAAACGGCTCCAGTCCTGCTGGTTCTGATGGCAATAAGTGCGTAGAAAGCGTGTGAGTTCTTGATTCAGCCTCTCTACCTGCCCGTTGGACTGTGGATGATAGCCAGACGTCAAACTGACGTTGATGTTAAGCTGACCACATAATGCCTGCCACACACGAGAGGTGAATTGAGGACCCCGATCGGAGACTATATCCTCAGGTAATCCGTACAGTCTGAAAACTTGTTGCACCAAAGCCTCTGCTGTCTGTAATGCTGTGGGTAGTTTGGTCAGGGGAATGAATCTGCAAGCCTTCGAGAAGCGATCCACCACGGTCAGAATGGTTGTGTTGGTCTGGGAGGGAGGTAGATCGGTTACAAAGTCAATAGCAATGTGAGACCAAGGACGTTGTGGTACAGGTAGTGGCTGGAGTAAACCGGCCGGTCTCTGATGGGATGATTTGACAATGTTGCAAGTTCTGCACTGATGCACAAAGGTGATCACATCGGCTTGAAGCGTAGGCCACCAGAAACGATTCGTAGTTAAATGGGTAGTGGCTGTGATCCCGGGATGTCCAGCACTGGGGTTATTGTGAATCCACTGTAACACTCGTGTGCGGAGACAGGTAGGCACGTAGGTAAGATCTGGAGGGCATTCAGGCGGTGCTTGTTCCTCCCCTTGTGCTGAAGAGATCTCAGTCATTATGTCCCACTGGACAGGGGCGAGAATCAGCGTTGCGGGAAGTATGGGATCAGATGTGGGAGGACTGGAGGAGCTATCAAACTGACGTGACAGTGCATCGGCCTTGACGTTCTTAGAGCCTGGGCGATAAGTTACCTTGAAGTCGAATCTGGTGAAGAAGAGGGACCACCTTGCCTGTCTGGGGTTCAGTCTCTTGGCAGCCTGGATGTATTCCAAATTACGGTGGTCAGTAAGCACCGTAAAAGGCAGATGAGCTCCCTCCAACCAATGCCGCCATTCCTCGAATGCTGTCTTCATCGCCAAGAGTTCTCTGTCACCCACGTCGTAGTTTCGCTCTGCTGGGGTAAGTTTGCGGGAATAGTAGGCACATGGGAATAACTTTGCTGGATTACCTTGTCGTTGTGACAGTATAGCCCCGACTCCTGTATTGGATGCATCCACCTCCACAATAAACTCCCGCTCGGGATCTGGATGGTGTAAAATGGGAGCTGTGGTGAACCTCTCCTTGAGTCGTTGAAATGCTGTGATACACTCAGATGACCATTTTAACTGCCGACCTCCGCCCTGAAGTAGAGAGGTGAGAGGTGCTGCCGTGATGCTGAAGTTTCTGATGAATCGACGATAGAAGTTGGCGAAACCCAGGAAACGTTGTAACTCCTTCACAGTGGTAGGCTGAGGCCAATCTACAACTGCCCGTACCTTGCCGTTATCCATGGTCACCCCCTCAGCACTGATGATGTAACCCAAGAAAGCGACCTGCGTTTGATGAAACTCACATTTCTGTATTTTGGCATACAACTGGTTCTCAATGAGACGTTGCAGAACTGCTCTGACATCTTTCACGTGCTTCTCGAAAGTCTCTGAATAAATGAGGATATCATCAATGTAGACAATAACGCTCTGATTGAGCATGTCTCGGAAGACCTCGTTGACAAAGGATTGGAATACAGAAGGACTGTTGGCGAGCCCGAACGGCATAACGTGATATTCATAGTGCCCAGTTGTGGTTGAGAAAGCTGTTTTCCACTCATCTCCCTCTCTGATTCGAATGAGATTGTAGGCGCTTCGTAAATCCAACTTAGTGAAGTACCTCGCGGTCTGGAGCTGTTCGAGGGCTGCTGGAACTAAAGGTAGTGGATAGCGAAACTTAACCCTCTGGGGACCAAAAACGCGCCCGCGCGTTTTGCTCGTTTTTTTTTTTAGCAATGAAAAATAAACACAAAATGCTCTGTTAATTTTGATCTTTCATTTTCGTGTAATACATCAATCGATCCTGTTCAGTTTCTATTTTTTTTCTGTATACTCACAATAAAAATAAAGTGTTTTGCTTTTTGACAAATAAAGAAAAACTAACATGATGCTATTTCTGCCTTCTCTCTGTCAGTAAACTCCCATTTGAAACGCGTTCGAAAATGATCTATAACTCCGCGAAAATTCAGTCAAACAGGGAAACAGACCCACGGGCATAAAGCTTGAGATCGCAGCTTTTAAATGAAGTAATTTATATAAAAAACAAATATTATCAGCTTCTGTAATCTGTATAAAAAGAGAGCGACTCCAGTCGAGCTCATTACGAGATAATTCACAGTAATTTGACCACGCCCCGGAGAGCGCGTGCTATTCAAACGCAAATTCTGAGAACCATTTCAGTCTGTGAAACGCCCCCACATCAGCTGTAAACAAAGAGGCATAATATAGCCTACCTTATGGAGAAAAGTTTCCGTGCTGATATGAGGAGCAGATCCCGCTGAGGAGTGAGGTAGGCTAAGTTATCCTTTCTCAAGTGTTAATGTGGAATAACGTTATGGAATAACGTTAGTGTAGGCCTATGTAAACAAAAAGATGAATCGCGTTTCTATAATATGAATCGCGTTTCTGTGAGATGAATGAAGGGTACATATTTGTAAAGACTGTTTAGCCTAAATATGAATCGCGTTTCTGTGAGATGAATGAAGGGTACATATTTGTAAAGACTGTTTAGCCTAAATATGAATCGCGTTTCTGTGAGATGAATGAAGGGTACATATTTGTAAAGACTGTTTAGCCTAAATATGAATCGCGTTTCTGTGAGATGAATGAAGGGTACATATTTGTAAAGACTGTTTAGCCTAAATATGAATCGCGTTTCTGTGAGATGAATGAAGGGTACATATTTGTAAAGACTGTTTAGCCTAAATATGAATCGCGCGTCTGTGTGTGAAAGAATAAACTGCTTTGCTAGAGCCTTCTGAGATGAGTAAAAATCGACTGAAATATGTTGAAATAAAATGTATTTGTATAAGCAACGTATTAAACTGCAAATTAACATTTATAGGGCTACAGTCAGGCGAAGTATGAAAGACAACATTTTGTTGACTAGATTTGGGTACAGTTTTTACTGTAGAATATACTGTCACATCAAATAAGCTTTTCTGCTCATATATATAAAATACTATTTTGTCAAAAATAAAGTCATAGACTAAGATGTTCCAATGTTGGCTATATTCAAACTAATGAATACATATGATAAAATGTAGGCCTATAATCTTTTTTTTTTTTTTTTTTACAAAGAAAGAGTACTTTTTTGCAGAAATATTGCTGAAATTGTAATTATTGTTGTAATTGTAACCTTTTTAATAAAATAGCAAAACATATTTACAAGATAGATGTAAGCAAAATCTTAAATGGTCAATATAAGTCTTCTTCTAAATATATATTTTGTCCTTGCATTGTGGCTCAGTCAGTGTCACACCTGAATGAATGGCTAATTATGCAGAGTCATTATGCAGAGTGGGTGGGACTAAGGTGTAAACTACTCCTCCCCCTCGCATATTGGCTTTCCAAGCAAAACCTGTTTTACACCATTTAAATCAATGTATTTTTTTTGTGAACGATAAAGCAAGACTATTTTCACATAATTTTGAAGCTAGAACTCGAAGAGAAAACATCCATTAGTCAAAAGTCTTGTGGGCACATATTTTGTATGAGTTTTGTGGTCTTATTTCAGCAACTTTCATTTTTATTTTTTTAAATAACCACGCATAAACATTATTCTCTTAAAAATACAAACATCTACATACATGTTGCTCGCATATTATGGTAGGCCTGTTTGTGCTATATAGAGTGAATTTACACCTTTGCCATTAACATGTTTATAAATAACTGAAAAAAGCACAAATGTCAGAGCATGTCAGAACATCTCAAGGGCCCCAAAAACAGCTTGGTCCCCAGAGGGTTAACTGTGATCTCGTTGAGACTGCGGTAATCGATACAAGGACGCAGCCCTCCATCCTTCTTCTTCACGAAGAAGAATCCAGCTGAAGCAGGGGAAGTGGATGGCTTTATGAATCCCCTAGAGAGCTGTTCCTCAATGTAAGCTTTCATGGCTTCGGATTCCGGTTGGGAGAGAGGAAAAACTCTTCCTCGTGTGGGCATGGTTCCTGGAATGAGATCAATGGCACAGTCCCCGGACCGATGAGGAGGGAGTTGATTGGCGCGGTTCTCACTGAAAGCCAGAGAGAGATTGTGATATTGAACCGGAATCTTCTGAAGATCGGAATTCTCAGAGGGGATGGTGATGGGAGTAAACTTGGTTAGTGTGTGCAAACACTTTCTCTTGACAGGCTGTGGACCACTGGGTTATCTGCCTCTCGGACCATGAAATCGTGGGATTGTGCTTCTCCAACCAAGGTAAACCGAGAATGATGGGATGTCGTGGAGAGTCAATGGAGAACAGTTGAATGAGTTCAGAATGAAGAGTGCTGGTAGATAAGGTGATTTCTTGAGAGATGTAATGAATCTTGCCGGTACCCAAAGGGCGTCCGTCTAATGCTGCCACTGCCATCCGAGATTCACATGGAAGAAGAGAAAGGCAATGAGTCTTAGCAAAAGTCAGGTCAATGAAATTTCCAGCGGCTCCAGAGTCTATTAAAGCGGTGGTATTAACTATTTCTTTGTCAAAACGCAGAGTAACCGCTAGTTCAAAGGGCTTAGAAGAGCAGAGATGAGAACTCACCGCAGCAGAATCTCGGGGAATTGGGCGGTTAGGACAGGTCGCCCTCATGTGGCCGGATTGTCCACAGTACAAGCAGAGATGATTGCGCATTCTTCTCTCTCTCTCCGCTGGCGTAAGACGAGTGTAGCCCACCTGCATGGGTTCAGAATCCTGGTTGGTGGATAGCTGTTCGGGAAATCGAGGCATTTGTGGCACTCGCCGAGCTCGCATCAGATTGTCAAGACGAATAGCCAGATCCATGAGCTGACTAAGGGATTTCCCCTCATCCCGACATGCCAGTTCCCCCTGCAGGTTCGAATTGAGACCCTTGCGATACAGTAACTTCAGCGGGTCATCCTTCCATCCAGTTTGTGCGGCTAGGGTGCGGAACGAGAGGGTGTAATCGGCGGCCGATGATCCGCCCTGACGCAGGGACAGTAGGAGTTCACCCGGATCTTTTCCTCCAGCGGGATGCTCGAATACCTCTCTAAACTGTTGAAGGAAACTGTCATACGAAGAGAATGACAGTTGACCACCCTGCCAAAGCGCCGTCGCCCACTCAAGAGCCCTTCCGGTCAGCAAAGAACAGATGAACGACACTCGACTGTCATCAGTCTGATAAAACTGTGGTTGCTGATTGATGAATAACGAGCATTGCAACAGAAATCCCTTACATAGCGCAGGAGAGCCATCAAACTTATCAGGAAGGGACAATCGAGGATTACTGGATGGGGTACTCACAGACTGGGGTGGTTGAGCAGGAGCGACCGCTGCCGGGGCTGATGCGGCGGCTTGTGTGGTGAGTGTTTGCATGGATCTGACCAGCTGTTCTGTAAGTGCGGTTAGCTTGACAAGTTGTTGCTGATGGGCAGCCAGCATGGATGCTTGAGATGTTACCTCTGTGGTCAGACGATACATAGCTGCTGGATCCTGTGTGGGCGAAGTCTTCTGTGATGCAGAGTCAGAGACGTTCTGATCCATTTGCAGTATTTATTAAAGGGGTCATATAATGCCATTTTTGTACAAGCTAATATGATTCTTTAGGGTCTAAATTAAAAGTTTGTAATATACTTTAATTAAAAATTCTCATTAGTATTGTAAGAAAACACTAATTTTACCTGGTCAAAAACAGCTCTGTTTTCAGCACGCCGTTTCAGTGCATGTGTCTTTAAATGATAATGAGCTTTGCTCACCCCGCCCCTCTGTTCTGTGGGTACACCGTATTAGACATTCTCTGACCGTATCTAACACAATAACCACGTGTTATTCGTTATAAACGTGGGATTATGAATTATATTGAGAACGTCGTACATAGAAAACATGCCGTAATGTACCCTGAGTGTAAACCTTAGACGCATTCATCGTGAAGCCTGCAGCAAGGTTTGCAAATTTCGCAAAGATTAATATAAATACTAATATAAAGGTTAATAAAACATTACACTCACATCTTCTGGAGGTTCAGCAGGAACACGTTGGTACCGATCCGTTTTTTCTCGTTTGTGAAGCTGTCTGGTGTGAAATGATTCACGCAAACATGAAAGCACAGACGATCGTGGGGAATCCCCGTGAGGGAATCCCCGCGTCAATCCTTTGGGCATATAGCTTCAAAAACAAAACTCAGCCACTGCTTCTTCAACGGCTCAGATTTAGGAACATCCAAATGACTGCTGTGTTCCTTATTACATCTAAGAACAGAACACCACAATCGCTTAGACGCCATTCTACTCCAGCATATCAACAATGGCGGACTACTATGACGACGGCTGTCACAGCTTGCTCAGGGCGGGTCTTGTGTTGAAACATGGCTGTCAATCACAATAGCGGGAGGGGCGTACGATCTTATGACGTCACAATATCGAACGGCTTGATTTCAGAGATGGTCAAACATATAAGGAGATTAAAACAAAACCACTGGATGGATTTTTATCATGATAGGATGGTTGTGTACAGGCACTGCCAACAGACATTTCAGTGCAATCAACTTGTAAAAGTGCATGTACCATTATATGACCCCTTTAAGGATAGTCACAACAGGCAATGGTCAGAGAACAGCGTAAACAATAGCGAAGATAATCCAAGAGCATAAACAATACCAGGCAGAGGTCGGGGCAGGCGGCAGTAATCAGAGTAGACGGTAAACAGGCAGAAGATCAAGGCAGGCAGCAGGCAAGGAATCGGGAGTCGAAGAACAGTCACAAATCAGTACACGGGGAATCAATAACAGAGAGTAAATGCTTGGAAATGTCAGCCGGGGCAAAACAAGACTTCGCAATGTGTGAGAGTCAGAATGCAGTTTATATGGAGAGGAGAATTGGGAACACCTGTGTGGGTGATTAGTCCTAGGTACGGGGTTTATGGGAAATGAAGTTCAATACTCTGGTGAAGGTGTTCTTTGATGAATGGAGAGAGCCACAGAGGCGCGATCTATGACACAGAGAACCTGCAAACTCCTGGTTCATCCGGGACTCAAACCGGGGACCTTCTTAATCTGAGGTGACAGTGCTACCCACTTGTCTTGTCTGTATCTGCTATGTTTATATAAATTCAAGTGATAACAATGGATACATTGTAAGCAATTGAGCTGCAGGTATGAATTTTTAAGTTCCAAAAATTGTTAAGACACATTTTTCCAGAGTGTTTACATTTTACAAAAAGTTGCTAAGTGCATTAAATATTTGAATGACAATAATAACATAAGACTTTACTTTAATATTAACATTTTGCTGTAGTACATAGTCCAAAACATGGAATCATATGAGCAAAGTTTACATTTTCTAAACCAAAAACACAATCTCAACAAGTTAAACCAGGGAAAAAAGAACACAAACTCAAACATACAACTACGGCACACAAATCTAACAACACATGTGGAAAACGCAATACAAAAAGTGTTTCTTGCATTTTGTTTTCTCTGTCATTTCCAGCTTTGTATTTTTTTTCCTTTGTTTTTTTCTGTTTTTTATTTGGTCCTGGTTTTCTTTTTCTTTTTAATTCTTAGCAAGTTCCAGTCTTTATTTTTCTCTATAGAGAAAGAGAAAATGTTTTTATTCTATTTATTTTTATATAGAAAACTATATTTCTCTACAGTTCTTTCAAGCCTTATTTTTGGTTTCTCTCTGGATTTGAATTTTGTTGTTATCTATTCTTTTTATTTCTTTTTTCTCTAGTTCCCTGCAAGGTTGCGGTCTTGTTTTATTTCTTTTAGTTTTCAAGTTTGCTTTCTCTTGTCATAATTGTCAGTTTTATTCTGCTTTAGTTATCTTTTGTCTCTCCTGTTGTCTTGAGTCTTGTCGTGTGTGTGTGTCTCGAATTAAATCAAATCACTTTTATTGTCACATCACTAACAGCAACATGTGCCGTGGTGAGTGAAATTCTTGAGTGCGTGCTCCAGACAGATCAGAATGCAATTAGATACTAAAAGACAAACAGATGACAATGCTCAAAATACAATTAGAATACTCAATACATAGTATACAGTTGACATACTTAACAGTTACCAGTACATATTTTACACAATACAATATACACAATGAATATACTAAATTACAGATTATACAACATACCCTTAATACACATATCCAGTATGATGTGCATTGGATGGTAATTCGGTGATAAAGATAGATTAGTGTATTAAAGTGCTACAGCGTGTGTAGGGCATGGCCTGGCATAGAATATAGTGGCTTGAGTCACTGATGATCCTCCGGGCTTTCCTCATACATCGCCTGGTGTAGATATGTATACTAAACTTACTATTAATAACATTGTAAGAACGTTCCGTAAACATTATTTTAAGAACGATTTTCCTAACATTTACACAACTTTTAAAGAACGTTAGTGAAAGTTATGGGGGAACGTTCCCTGTTAGCTGGGAAAGTGTTCTAAACGTTGGCTCAGAACCATGGTCATTTTGCAAGGATTGCAAAGAACATCAGTAGCTTGGAGATATTGAATACATTTTATTTAATCATAAATATTAAATTAAAAAATAACAGATTTCTTTTGATCCATGTGTATATCCAAACATAAATAACGACAATTTAACTTTCAGTGTGGGGCTTTTTGAACATTCTGGAAAACAACAAGGCTGTTAAAAAATAACCGATTTCTTTTGATCCATGTGTATCCAAACATAATAACGACAATTTAACTTTCAGTGTGGGGCTTTTTGAACATTCTAGAAAACAACAAGGCTGTTATAAGGAGATCATCACTTGACTGCTGCGATCTTCAGATAGACTAGTTCACTACAGTTCATCTTAATCTTCATTAAGCAGAAGTAGTGGTACGGTGGTGTGGGTTGCAGGGTGAGGTATGTGGTTACTAAGGTGTTTTGAGTGTTTTTGCAGTGTTGGTATATCTTCGCCAGAGTGTACTGGGTGGTTACTAGGGCATTGCTAGGTGGCAGGGTTCAGTAATAAGGATGACCCTGCTGGAAATATTGACTGACCCTGGCAGTAAAAAAAAACGGACCCTGGCAGTTAACAGACCTGTCACTTGCTTTTTGGTCCAATGCTGCGGTGCACTGAACATTTTCATTAAATTTTTTCTGTACATTCATTTTGGAGAAAAACAACAACAAGAACTGTTTTTCGGTGCCCTTGTGAAAAAGAAGCACACTTTTGTATGTATGTATGTAAAGAACATGTACATTTTTGCACAACCGTAACTGTACTGTAACTGACTGTGCAATTAGTGTAAATAATTATATATAATATATAATAACATTTTAATGAAATAAAAGGCCATTTAAGTGTACTTAAAGAGAGTCCACTTTCATGGTTTCTTAAAACATTTAAGTACACTTTGTGATTATGTAAAATTAAATGTTTTAAAACTTAAAAGTACATTTTAAATCATTATGTCTTAATAATAATTTGTAGTGCTTTAAAGTACACTTATTTTCATGTTTATACTTTTATTACATAGCCTATAGATTTTATGTTTTAAATATACAAATTTTCAGCTTCATCCCTACAAATGTGTAATTACAAGACATACAAGTTTCAGTAGAAATTACATTAAAGTATATTTAAATTTACCATAAATAAATAGTTTCTCGTGCGCACAAGATACGTTTCTCGCAGGCACGTGGAAGTCTGTATATTTTTATTATTGCAAAGGTCCCTTTAGGGGCTCCGTAGTATATGTCTAACAAATATATATAAAAAATTGTAACAAAGGTTTTTGTGTGTGTGTGTGTGTGTGTGTAGTGAGGATAGTAAAAATATTGGTAGGGCAGGTAAATAACTCTTAGTTGTTGTACTCTTCATGCCTTTTCCTTATGTCAGAAACATCTTATTAAAAAGAAGACCATTTGGTTTTCTTTTCCATGAATTAGCAGGTAACAGCTTTATGAACCAAAAGACACTGTTAGTGTGTCTGGCAAATTGAATCTAACAACATGTTTTGCATACACCCTAAGTACTTCATTAGAGCTGTTGTTTTTGATTAAGAACACATCACAACACATCACACATCTAGCTCTGTGTGCTATTAAGAATTAACAAGCACTATCCATGATATATATACATAGGTTCAGACAGTTGTCACGGCTTGTGTGGGAGAGGTATACAGGCTTTAATTCCAATTTTTTTTTATTTCCAATAAAAATTCAACAAGGTGCATCCAAAACACAACTACACTGAGACGAGACCCAACAAACACTCACAAACTGAACTGAACTTAAATAGGGGAGATAACGAGACACACACACCTGAACATAATGATGAAATCAAAATGAATAACCATGACAACTGACAAGACAGCAGCTTTGCTTCATTTATTTTATGTTCAGAAAACTTCATCAACACAGCAGTGCATGTTTAATGATCTAGTGCCTGATGCCACATTTATAATGATTCCTTTGAGTTGGTACTGATGATCAGAAACATGCACAATGATAAGGTCATATACAAGAAGTAGCCACTGGAACAAAAGCTTTAAGATTTTCTCCAGCATACAGGAGCTTTTAAGCTACAGATTAAAAAAATAAATAAATGTGTGAATAATAAAAAACATGTTAAATAACAATATTCCTAAAAAAATATTTTTGCTTCTCAAGAGTAAGCAACATTTAAAAATGTCTTGAATAAAACTACACATTTTGTAGAGATTATTGTGTCTATCAAACATATGAATAAGCCTTTCCTGTCTAAATGCATCCAATTCGCACTCTTCCCAGCATGCACCACAACATGAATAATTAATATGGTTACATTGTTTGACAATTCACTAGTTTGATTTACACTGTTGTTGATTTTGTTGTTCATGTTGTTGTCAGTTTGTTGATTATAACTTTTGTCATCTTTCATGTAACAAGTTTTTAGGTGTGAACAAACAGTACACAAAAATGGTTAACTATACTGTATATACTCTTGCATTGGCTAGACAGGGTGCTGTGAGACTTGAATGTAAATGCCCACTGCTATGATTGATCTTTGCATATGAAATACGTATTACATGTGGAACTCTCTCAAAATCTTTTACTATGTTTTTACTATTATAGCTTTCGAGATTACCTAATCGTGAAAAGTATTGACTACTATAGCATTATATTTAGATCCACTTCCATTGCATGAAATGTTGCAGTGATGAGAATTGTGAGAGATATGTCTGTGGAGTGCATGAATGCAGTGATCTAGTCAAAGCAACTCTGCACTCTCACGAATGATTTCATCATACAGTGAGGAAAATAAGTATTTGAACACCCTGCTATTTTGCAAGTTCTCCCACTTAGAAATCATGGAGGGGTCTGAAATTGTCATCATAGGTGCATGTCCACTGTGAGAGACATAATCTAAAAAAAAAAATCCAGAAATCACAATGTATGATTTTTTAACTATTTATTTGTATGATACAGCTGCAAATAAGTATTTGAACACCTGAGAAAATCAATGTTAATATTTGGTACAGTAGCCTTTGTTTGCAATTACAGAGGTCAAACGTTTCCTGTAGTTTTTCACCAGGTTTGCACACACTGCAGGAGGGATTTTGGCCCACTCCTCCACACAGATCTTCTCTAGATCAGTCAGGTTTCTGGGCTGTCGCTGAGAAACACGGAGTTTGAGCTCCCTCCAAAGATTCTCTATTGGGTTTAGGTCTGGAGACTGGCTAGGCCACGCCATAACCTTGATATGCTTCTTACAGAGCCACTCCTTGGTTATCCTGGCTGTGTGCTTCGGGTCATTGTCATGTTGGAAGACCCAGCCTCGACCCATCTTCAATGCTCTAACTGAGGGAAGGAGGTTGTTCCCCAAAATCTCGCAATACATGGCCCCGGTCATCCTCTCCTGTTGGATTACAGTGCAGTCGCCCTGTCCCATGTGCAGAAAAACACCCCCAAAGCATGATGCAACCACCCCCATGCTTCACAGTAGGGATGGTGTTCTTGGGATGGTACTCATCATTCTTCTTCCTCCAAACACGTTTAGTGGAATTATGACCAAAAAGTTCTATTTTGGTCTCATCTGACCACATGACTTTCTCCCATGACTCCTCTGGATCATCCAAATGGTCACTGGCAAACTTAAGACGGTCCTTGACATGTGCTGGTTTAAGCAGGGGAACCTTCCGTGCCATGCATGATTTCAAACCATGGCGTCTTAGTGTATTACCAACAGTAACCTTGGAAACGGTGGTCCCAGCTCTTTTCAGGTCATTGACCAGCTCCTCCCGTGTAGTTCTGGGCTGATTTCTCACCTTTCTTAGGATTATTGAGACCCCACGAGGTGAGATCTTGCATGGAGCCCCAGTCCGAGGGAGATTGACAGTCATGTTTAGCTTCTTCCATTTTATAATGATTGCTCCAACAGTGGACCTTTTTTCACCAAGCTGCTTGGCAATTTCCCCGTAGCCCTTTCCAGCCTTGTGGAGGTGTACAATTTTGTCTCTAGTGTCTTTGGACAGCTCTTTGGTCTTGGCCATGTTAGTAGTTGGATTCTTACTGATTGTATGAGGTGGACAGGTGTCTTTATGCAGCTAACGACCTCAAACAGGTGCATCTAATTTAGGATAATAAATGGAGTGGAGGTGGACATTTTAAAGGCAGACTAACAGGTCTTTGAGGGTCAGAATTCTAGCTGATAGACAGGTGTTCAAATACTTATTTGCAGCTGTATCATACAAATAAATAGTTAAAAAATCATATATTGTGATTTCTGGATTTTTTTAATTTTATTATGTCTCTCACAGTGGACATGCACCTACGATGACAATTTCAGACCCCTCCATGATTTCCAAGTGGGAAAACTTGCAAAATAGCAGGGTGTTCAAATACTTATTTTCCTCACTGTAACTAACTCTTCAAACACAATGTAAATAAGAGAATCATTGTAGTGTAAACAGTGTCATAACAGGAGTTTTGGCGAGAGTCCAGAACTCAGTCTGATTTTACAGCTCCAGCAATTATAACGGGAGCATTTTTCAATCGCTTTCTATAAATAATTCAATCACAATTTAAATAACACTTAATGTTCATGATTACTAAGAGAAACAATGTGAAGTTGATTGTTTAGTCACTGACTTGGATTTACTGACGCCTAAACAGCACTAAATGATTTTGAGACAAAGAACATCTGACTATACATGAATGATTATCAGTGAAATCAATGATCACAGATTAGGCATTAGAATTTAACATGGTTACTTACACGTTGTGGCATTACTGTCGGGTCCATATCTTGCAGTAAAGGTCTGTTTGCAAACCCTGTGCTGAAATGGGAATGATTTACCAAAGTGTAAGAGCCATAAGTCACATTTCTTTATATAGAAGTGGAATTGTGTGCATTAAGCAATCAGTAAATAAATAGGATAATTTAAATGTGTGATATAATATTTCGTATTGACGATGTCATTTCCGGCAATGGCGGTTAGTTTTCTTGTGATGCAATATTGGAGCGATACAGTTTTTTGACCGTGTAACATTTTCCAGTTATGGATTATGAATAGTGGACATTGGTGTTTTATGCTACGGTGGATTTAAACAGAGTCACAGAAAATACCGTTGTCACTCAACAAAGTTATATTATTTGAGGTAACGGACTTTAAACCAGCTATTAAGTTTACAAATGCATGTTTGAAGAAGCTGAAATGCACACGTTTGATACAGAAAGGTATTTAGCGTGCCTTTAATCGTGTGCAAGCAGTTTTTGCATTGGTGGAATTAAGATGGCTGAAGGAGGAGAGGATAACGTTGCAGTTTTTGAACACAAGAGGATTGTCAGAACTCATTGGACAGAGAAGAGCGAAATTATCAGCTCTTACCAGTAAGATCAATGCCATTGAAAAGTTGATGATTGATGAAGACAATCTGCAGAATGTACAATATTTTATGCAATTTGACTTTGTACAATTGCTAACCGAATTTACGGATTTAAATTGACAAATTCAAGATATTTTGCCTCAAGATGAGAAGATTGCAGATCAACAAAATTGGTTTCAGCCTAAAATGGATTCCATGAGACTTTTTGAAAATAAAACAAAAAACTGGATTGCTGCTGTTGGTTATAAAAAAAGGCCAAGATGACAATGTTGATATGGAGGATGATGTTTCTCCTCATGACAGTGCCTCACAAGTATCTGTGAACAAGAGTGAATCTAAAAATAAGTGTGATTCAGATATTGAAAGTCGATCTTGTCACACGGGAGAAGAGAGGACCCAAGAGCGATTGCAGGTAAACAGTCTCTTTAATGTAACAAAGGCAATGAGCCGTAGATGGGCTTTCAAACAGAAAAGTTCTCTTTAGATAAATTGCAACAAAAACAGCAGAAAACCCTGGGCTGGGTGAGCAGGTCCACAAGAGTTCTCAGAGCGAAACTGGCAGCAGCAGATAGACGAGGCACCAGACCGATCACAGCCTTCAACAGCAGGGTAACTGGGCAAAGCACAGATTTAACAAACACATAGCCAGAAAAGATAGACTTTACCGCATCAGACATAACTAGACAAGACAAGAAGAGCGTTTGGTCAAAGCACTGACACATACGTATCCATAGTTAATAATCTGGCAGAGGAGAAAAGAGAGAAGGGAACTAGAAGTAGTAAAGCTAATCAGAGAGAAAGAGGGGACAGGTGTGTAAGAGATGAGTGTAATGGCAACAGGTAATGAGAAACAGCTGAGTAGAATGAAGGCGCGTGTGGGTGAGTGTGTGTGTATGTGTGAGTGTGACCAGAAGAGGGAGAAAGAGATAGAGAAGGATACCAGTTCATGACAGATCTGTTTCCTCCTCCGTCTCATCTGCATATGCACGTGAAGGATCAAAACGTGCAGCCCTGCTAGCAAGGGCAGCTTCCCCAAAGAAAAAACAGCAACTTCGAAAATCGAAAAGATGCAATTCCAAGCCAAAATGGAGGAACTTGAAATAGAAACAGCGCTTGCAGAAAGCAATGCTAAATTAAAGGTACTGAAAGAACATGAAAACTCAGAAGATGGAAGATGCAGCATACAATCTAAGGCTACGTTCACACTGCAGGGCTTAATGCTCAATTCCGATTTTTTGAAAAAATTCGATTTTTTTGTAAGGCCGTTCACATTTCCAATTAAATGCGACCTTTTGTGATCTCCTGTGTGAACGTGAAATGACCCAGAAGTGACCCGCATGCGCAGAAGAGTACTCAACGGTCAACGACATCACTTGTTGTTTGCGGAAGTACTGTAACTAAACTTTAACTAACTGTGATTCTCTCACACACACACACACACACACACACACACATGAGCGCGCGCAGCGACCGTTACACAAGAGCCAGACAGCAGCCGCTGACGCTGACCTATCTAATATCAGATTCAGCACAAATAAGTTAACATAACGTATATATAATGGCCGTGGGCTTTTTTTCTTTTTTTTTAATTAACGGGCTCGTCGAGGTCGACCCGTTCGGCAGATTTACCTCAGCTCGACGAATATGCAGTCCGTTTTCAAACCGACGACTACTTCAATGCAGAATTATGAAGTTTTTCGCGTACTGTATCAATGACGTGCGGGTCGGATATATGCGACCTGGCCGTTCAGACTGAAGTCGCATTTCAAAAGATCGGATATGTATCGGATTTGGGACCACATACCCAAGTGGCCTGGGTCGCATTTGAAAAGATCGGATCTGTGTCGTTCAGACTGTCATGAAAAGATCAGATACAGGTCGCATAGGGGCAAAAAAATCGGAATTGGGTCGTTTCAGCCTGCAGTGTGAACGTAGCCTAAGTCAAGAAGGGGAATCCAACAGAAGCCAAAAGAACTGAAAACAGAGCAGATTGACGATTCACCAGGTCATTCATCTGAGAGGAAAAGTAAAATGAAGGCCATCCCAAATCCAGTGTTTCTTGCACCGCTACAATTAGACACATCAAGGGCCACAGACCACAGTAGTAATCGTCAAGCAGATGTGACAGCATTATTCAAATTATGCAAAAGCAAAATGAATTGACGGAATTGCTTGTGAAACAGCAGACACAAATTCAGCTTCCAAGTAAAGACATCCAAGTGTTTACCGGTGATCCACTGACGTTCAAATCCTTCATCAGGTCCTTTGAGCATACCATAGAACATAAAACAGACAATGAAAAAGACAAGCTATATTATCTAGAACAATACACCGCTGGATAGCCACAAGAGATGGTAAGAAGCTGTGAATATATGTCATCAAGCAAAGGTTTTAAAGAAGCAAAACGATTGCTACAAAGGCATTATGGAGACGAGCTAATCATAGCAAGTGCTTATATTGATAAAGCTTTAAAGTGGCCTCAGATCAAGCCTGATGATGGAAAAGTCTTGAGTGCATATGCTCTGTTCCTGATTGGTTGTTGGAATACAATGGAAGATGGAGAGTTCATGGAGGAAATGGACAATCCTACCAATATGAGAGTTATACTTTCAAAGCTACCATACAAGATGAAAGAAAGGTGGCGATCAGAAGCTTACGACATCAAAGAGCGACAAGGAGTAAGAGCAAAATTTACTAATTTGGTTGACTTTATTAATCGTCAAGCTAAAGTGGCCATGGACCCCCTCTTTGGTGACATAATTTGTGGCAGCAAAGGTGAATCAGAGAGAGAAGTATCCTACTAAAAAAGGAATAACAAGGAGCAGCTTTGCTACCAACATTTGCATGGAGGAAAGAAAACCTCAGTATGTGTCAAGGAAACAGGTCAGTCCACCCAAGATGCTCAATGCCTTTGAGAAACCATGTATGTTTTGCACTAAGGATCATGCTCTCGAGTCATGTAGTGAAATAAAGGAGCAGCCACATATGGTGCATGTGGAATTTCTGAAGTCTAAAGGCTTATGTTTTGGAGGCTTAACTCAAGGCCATATTAGTAAAACTTGCTAAATGGAATGCAAAGAATGTTCCCAAAAACACCCAGACATTCTACACATTAATGAGAACCAAAAAGGAACAAAAGATGTTGAAATACCAGACAGGAAGATCTCATGTGCCCAAGTCTCCCTTAACCACAAATCAAGTGATAACACAGAATCTGGAGGAGATAACTGTGCTGTCAATAGTGCCAGTAAAGGTCAAGTCAAACAAGAGTGACAGATATGTAGAAACTTATGCTTTCCTGGATCCAGGAAGTACAGCTACATTTTGTACTGAGGAATTGCAAGGAAACTGAACCTGAAAGGGAAGCCAACTCAGATTCTACTGAGCACTAGGTGTCAAGATGAGCCAAGAGAGCAGAAATTGGGAAACAGTTTCATCCTTACAGACAAACATTCCTAAACAAGAAGACATCAGAAAATGGCCATACTTAAGCAAAGTAAGCATACCTAATATCGATGCAAATGTAGATCTTCTAATTGGAGCCAACAATTCAAAGGCAATGGAACCGTGGTACATCATAAACAGCCAACAAGATGGACCGTATGCTGTAAAGACTGCACTGGGCTGGGTAGTGAACGGACCCATCAAAAAAGAAAGCAACACTTCAGAAAAGTCCAAACTGCCATATCATTCAGTTAATCAGCTCTCAGTGGTGGAAATAGAGCAACTGTTGATTCAGCAGTACAATACTGATTTTCCAGAGCGCCACTATGAAGAGAAAGAGGAAATGTCCCTGGAGGACAAACAGTTCATGCAAGCAGTGCAGGAAAAGACTAAGTTTGAGAATGGTCATTACTGTGTGAAACTACCATTGAGAAATTAAGCAGTCAAGAGGCCAAACAATCGAAGTGTTGCTGAACTGCGTGCAGCTATCCTGAAGAGAAAGCTTCAAAAGAACTCAAGTTTGCTCGAAGACTACAGTAGCTTTATGAATAGCATAATAGAGAAAGGATACGCAGTTAAAGTTCCCACAGAACAGCTTGGTCGCAGCGACAGCAGAGTGTGGTATATACCACCCAAAGAAAAAAACAAACATTCGAGTGGTTTTTGATTGTACTGCTTCGTTTCAAGGCATGTCTCTGAATGGTCAATTGCTACAAGGTCCAACCGTCACAAACACACTTATTGGTGTCCTTACCAGATTTAGGGAAGAACCAATATCCATGATGGCGGATGTGGAATCTATGTTCTATCAGATGAGGGTTCCTGAGGAGGACGCAGATCTGCTTCGCTTTCTTTGGTGGCCAGAGGGCAATCTAGATGCACCTATAGAAGAATTTAGGATGATGGTGCATTTATTCGGAGCCGCTTCATCACCTAGCTGTGCCTCTTATGCATTGAAAAGCAGAGGACAGAAAAGATGTAGCATCTCCAAAGGTTGTTGAAACAGTTTTGCACAATTTTTATGTGGACGACTGCTTGAAATCTGTGTCTACAGAACAAGAAGCAATTGACTTAGCAAAGGGTGTTAGAAATTTGTGTGCTGAAGGAGGTTTCTGCTTAACAAAGTGGGTAAGCAATAATAGGAAAGTATTATTGTCCATCCCAGAAGAACAAAGGGCCAGTGGAGTAAAGGACTTGGACTTGGATCAGGATTCTCTGCCTATCGAGAGAGCACTTGGCATGCAGTGGTGTACAGAAAAAGACACCTTCACATACGACATCAAGTTACAGGAGAAGCCGTTGAGTAGAAGAGGTATTCTCTCGGTTGTTAATTCAATCTATGATCCTCTTGGGTTTCTGGTGCCACTCATTCTACCAGTCAAACTCCTTCTAAGGGATATGTGCAAACAAGGATATGGATGGGATGACCAGATTGAGAGCAAGTGTGCTGATCAGTGGGTCAGATGGCTAGAAGATCTAAATCACCTCTCGGACTTCCAGATCAAAAGGTGCGTAAAACCAGAGAAGTTTGGTAATACATCAGAAGCACAGCTACATAATTTCTCTGGTGCCAGCGAGAATACTTACAGCACAGCAACTTATCTGGTACTTACCAATGAACAAAATCAAAAACATTGTTGATGGGAAAGTCAAGAGTTAGCCCACTCAAGCAAATCAGAATCCCTAGACTTGGACTGACAGCAGCAACCATAGCCGTCAGACAAGTAGACAAAATACTACAAGAGCTTCAAATTCCACTACAGCAATCTGTTTTCTGGACAGACAGCACTACAGTGCTCAGCTACATTGACAATGAGAGTGCACGCTTCAAACCATTCATAGCAAACAGGATCTCACTAATAAGAGATGCTACTACTCCATTACAGTGGAGGTATGTCAGGACATCACAAAACCCTGCAGATCAAGCTACCAGAGGTCTTAAAGCGAAGGACTTTATACAAGAGAAGACGTGGGTTAAAGGGCCCAACTTTTTGTTGAAACCAGAAGAAGAATGGCCTCAAAGACCGGAGTCAAGGTGCACAACAAGACCCTGAAATCAAAAATGAATTCAAGGTCAACATTCTCAACATTAAAGAAAACAATGACATTCTGAGTAAGTTAACTCATTTCTACTCAAGCTGGTTTCATCTGAAAAAGGCAGTGGCATGGATGCTAACACTCAAGGAAACACTGTTACAATTATGTAAGGCAAGAAGACAGTTTCAAGAATCCATTGCACAATCAGAGAAAGACCCAGAAAAACAATCGTCCCTTTTACAGGAGCAGATGCAAAAATACAGATCAACAATGGAGAAAAAGTCACTGAAACTGTGGGACTTGAATCAAGCAGAAATTCAGCTCATTCAATACAGTCAAAAACAGCAATTTCAGAATGAAATTGAGGCTTTGAGAAAAAATATTCCTGTTAAGAGGAAAAGTCAGCTGTACAAGCTTGATCCTGTGCTTCAGGATGGGATACTAAGAGTGGGTGGTAGGCTCAACAGAGCAGCCATGCAGAGGAATCTAAACATCCCGCAATCCTCTCAAAAGGCTCCAGGGTTTCAACTCTCATTCTAAGTGACATTCATCAAAGATGTGGTCATTGTGGTAGAAACTACATGCTATCTACTCTTCTCTGACAAAAATTATGGATCCCGCAAGCCAACTCAGCAATTCGGAAGCTTATACATAAATGCTCAGTTTGTCGCAGATTCAATGGGAGAATTGGAGAGCAAAAAATGGCAAGTTTGCCAGAAGACCGCTTGCTACCTGATAAACCCCCTTTCACGAACGTGGGCGTAGATTAATTTGGACCCTTCGATGTAAAACGGGTCCAGAGTACTGTAAAAAGGTATGGAGTGTTGTTCACTTGCCTAACAATCAGAGCAGTAAACATTGAGATAGCTGATAGTTTGAACACTGATTCATGCATAACACTTTAAGGCATTTTATAAGTAGAAGAGGACAGGTGTCAGTCATGCGCTCAGACAATGGCACAAATTTTGTCGGCGCAGAAAGAGAATTACGATAAGCACTGAGAAACCTGAACTTTACAGTTTTTACATGATGCTCATTAGGAACTTCAATTCTAAAGCAGAATCCCTAACCGCTGTCACCAAGAAGGCATCAATGCAATTTAAGTGGACTGAGAAGCAACTCGAATGACTCACGCAGATTTACATTAACGCACCCATTCTGACTCTCTGTCCTTTGTAGTGGAGGTGGATGCTTTTGATGTCAGGGTAGGATCTTGTCTGAGAGTGAGGAGCGACAGCAAGCTTCATCCTTTGTGCTTACTTTTCACGTCAACTTTTCCCAGCCGAGAGGAATTATGACATTGGTAACTGGGAGCTGTTGAAGGTAAAGTTGGTACTTGTGGAGTGGAGACATTGGCTGGAGGGTGCCAAGCACCCATTCCTCATCTGGACAGACCACAGGAACCTCACCTACATCCAAAAGGCCAAGAGATTGAACTCATGCCAGGCTCGTTACACCCTCCTTTAACCGCTTTAACTTTACATACCATCCATACAAGAACCCACAGCCTGATGCCCTCTCAAGACCAGAAGTGGAGGGCAATCCTGAACCAATCTTACCCAGCTCGTGAGTGGTGGCATCAGTCCAGTGGGGAATCAAAACGGCGGTGAAGAGGACCCAGAGACAACATTCCAACCCAGATAATGGCCCTCCGGTTCGTCTTTTTGTGCCTAACCTCATGTGTTCTTATGTGTTGCAGTGGGGCCATGCTTCCTTTCCCTTGGGCCACCCCAGGAGCACAAGAACATCCAGAGAAAATCTTGGCGGCCCAATATGCAGTGAGACGATCAGGATTTTGTCGCTGCCTGCGTTGTGTGTGCACAAAAAAAGGAAGAAATAACTCACCCTCAAGGCCTACTTCACTCACTTCTCATCCCTACACACCCCTGGTCTCTCACATCATTGGACTTTGTTATGGGTCTACCAAGATCTCAAGTAGTAACCCTGTGGTGGTGAACATATTTTCTAAGGCATGTCATCTCATACAATTACCTAAGATTACCATGGCAGGTTAGACAGCTGACTTACTGATGCAACATGTCTTCAGAATCCATGGCTTCCCCCAAGATATGGTCTCCGACCGGAGACCACAGTTCACCTCCCGGTTCTGGAAATCTTTTAGCCACCTAATTTGGGTATCCATCAGACTGTCCTCTGGGTTCCAACCCAAATCGAATGGCCATAAAGAGAGGGTCAACCAGGAGACTGAAACGACTTTCAGATACCTAGTCTCTAACAACCAGACTGCTTGGAGCTCCCATTTGATCTGGGTTGAATTTGCAGTGTCCTTCCATCTCCTCCTACCCAAGTCCAAGCATTTTCATCCCACCTTTCACATCTCTCGTTTGAAACCCGTTTTCTATTCTCCTTTGTCCTCAGTCAGGAAACCCCCTCAAGTATCTCGCATCATTGGTGGTCAGCCAGCCTACACTTTGCGCCGACTGCTGGACTCTTGCCAGGTCAGTAGGGAAATCCAGTTTCTTGTGAATTGGGAAAGTTATGGCCTGGAGGAGCAGTCTTTGGTGCCAGCTCGAGATATTCTAGACCCATATCTCATCAGGAAGTTCCACCGCCATGGACCAAATGCAGCTAGGGCTACGTTGGGAGTCGTTCCTGGAGGAGGGGCTCCTGTAAGGCTCCAGCTTGTAATGACTCTTGAATTGACTTTTCTGCTTCTTAATGTCTCTCCCAGCCACTAGCTGGTGTTGACACTTTTGCCTTGTAATGTCTTTCCCCAGCCATTAGGTGGCCCCAGATGCTATAGAATTCAATGTGTTGCTGCTCAGTAGTTTATTAGCAGCACCTGTGTTTTGGCCTATTTAAGCATGCCTCTTTCATTCAGCTGTGTTCAGTCTTTAGCATACAATGCATGTATCATCTTCACCAAGAAAGTTAAGTCTTTGGCCAGCTTTTGTTTCTTATAGTTGTCTGTGGAAGCTTGGCTTCCTTTTTGTTTTACTTGACTTTACTTAACTTGGGATCTCCAGTAAAGCACTTTTTGCTTAAACTCCTTTCATGTTATTCTTCTGCCCTTGGGTCGATCCAAGCCTCAGACACCCATCGCAGCAGAATGTCTGATGCATATTGGCACACACAATGGGAAACACTTTGGGAGTTTTGAAGTTGTCATCTGAGTTGAGGTGCTGATGGACTATAGACTTAGTACAGAGTGACGAAAAAGGCTTTGTTCTGGGCAGAATCAGCAGCGATGAAGACAGAAGATTCAGAGCTGGACGGGATCAGTGGCAACGATGAAGACACAAAAGATTCAGAGCTGGGCGGGACCAGCGGCGAAAAAACAGAAATTAGTGCAGGAAGGGACCAGTGGTACAGAAGGTTTGTGGGTGGGCAGCACTACTTCTCAGTCAATCAGCCATTACTCTGTATCCAGCTCCACTAATATCCCCTCTGGCATGGATGTAGCCAGATCACACACCTGGTCAGACTCACTGTGGTGCAAGGGACTCTGGGGTAATGGCTGGCTCGGTCCTCTCCTCTGGAACTGGCTTGTTCATTGCGGCAGACTTGAGCTCCCTGTCTGCGGTGGGCTCTGGCGAGGTGAAGGCTTGCTGGGCTCTGGGCTCTGTGACGTGGAGGATGGTGTTTGCTGGGGGTATACGCTCTCCAGACATCTGAGGATGGCCTCCCTCCATGTACCCTCATTCCAGTGGAGTTTCCTCCGAGGAGGCAAGGGAGGCAGTGTCTCCTCAAAAAAAAAAAACTAGATGATGAAATAATCAATATTCTGGAATCGGCCTGAATGAAGACAATGATGGTGTTAATGGGATGACTAATTAAAAAGTAAGTAACAGTGATTCTTGAGATCAGGGACAAAACAGGTTTTGATTTTCTAAAAAAAAATCTTCATTATTTTAAAAACCAGTGTATACATATTTGTTAAATGAGGGTTTGGCTATGTAACCATGTTTTGGAACAACCTTCCAGTTTTATTCATTTTTTATAAATTAGAGGTTTGTGGGATCAGCACTGGATTTTTGTCAACACCATCAGACACATAGAAATGTCTATAAAATTATTTTTAATAAAATTATCTCAGATATTTTGAATCTTAGCGGTTTTTAATTGTCTTAATCATATAAAAATGTTTTTAAATGAATCGTATCACCTTTTAAAAGTTAGATTAGTCAATGTTTAATGATTGCGGTTTAGGTTGTATGGATTAATCAATTTGAAATAAAATGAAAAAATGTATCATTTAATTTCCATAATGAACAGTGATACTTAGAAGCATACAAATTACACAATAACTTTGAAAATGCAACCATTCTATTAACAAATATTCTTGAGGGAACAAAACAGTTCATCTTTAAAAAACAACAACCAATATATCATTCTGACGGAGTTGACAAGGCATCAACGGTGTTGACACAAAACTGACGGTGGTGACAAACTTGCAAGAAACAGAAAAATATTTCATTCAAAAGGACCATTGAACTCTCACAAATATCGTAACATTGCAAGATATGAAGAAAACACATTATATAACCAATTTTTCATCTCATGGGAGTAGAGGGACTTTACAGGCAATAGAAAAAGAAATTAACCCCCTTTGTAAAGTCCACAACATCTTCAAATATATGCGGCTTATAAAGTATATAAACTAATTCAAATAATCCATAGTTAAAATGACAGCTAAACCTTTAAAATATTGCTAAACTGACTTCTCAATGCAGTCGATGGAGTTTAAACACCAGGCAACAGACGATTCAAGTGTTCCTCTTCTATGAAATCCATGACCTCTGCTGATACAGTGGGGAGAACAACTCTGAACAAGTATTTGATACACTGCCGATTTTGCAGGTTTTCCCACTTACAAAGCATGTAGAAGTCTGTAATTTTTATCATAGGTACTCTTCAACTGTGAGTGACAGAATCTAAAACAAAGATCCAGAAAATCACATTTTATGATTTTTAAGTAATTAGTTTGCATTTTATTGCATGACATAAGTATTTGATACATCAGCAAAGCAGAACTTAATATTTGGTACAGAAACCTTTGTTTGCAATTACAGAGATCATACGTTTCCGGTAGTTCTTGACCAGGTTTGCACACACTGCAGGGATTCTGGCCCACTCCTCCATACAGACCTTCTCCAGATCCTTCAGGTTTCAGGGCTGTCGCTGGGAAATACGGACTTTCAGCTCCCTCCAAAGATTTTCTATTGGGTCCAGGTCTAGAGACTGGCTAGGCCACTCCAGGACCTTGAGATGCTTCTCATGGAGCCACTCCTTAGTTGCCCTGGCTGTGTGTTTCGGGTTGTTGTCATGCTGGAAGACCCAGCCACGACCCATCTTCAATGCTCTTACTGAGGGAAAGAGGTTGTTGGCCAAGATCTTGCGATACATGGCCCCATCCATCCTCCCCTTAATACGGTGCAGTCGTCCTGTTCCCTTTGCAGAAAAGCATCCCCAAAGAATGATGTTTCCACCTCCATGCTTCACGGTTGGGATGGTGTTCTTGGGGTTGTACTCATCCTTCTTCTTCCTCCAAACACGGCGAGTGGAGTTTAGACTAAAAAGCTCTATTTTTGTCTCATCAGACCTTCTCCCATTCCTCCTCTGGATCATCCAGATGGTCATTGGCAAACTTCAGACGGGCCTGGACTTGCGCTGGCTTGAGCAGGGGGACCTTGCGTGCGCTGCAGGATTTTAATCCATGACGGGGTAGTGTGTTACTAATGGTTTTCTTTGAGACTGTGGTCCCAGCTCTCTTCAGGTCATTGACCAAGTCCTACCGTGTAGTTCTGGGCTGATCCCTCACCTTCCTCATGATCATTGATGCCCCATGAGGTGAGATCTTGCATGGTGCCCCAGACCGAGGGAGATTGACCGTCATCTTGAACTTCTTCCATTTTCAAATAATTGTGCCAACAGTTGTTGCCCTCTCACCAAGCTGCTTGCCTATTGTCCTGTAGCCCATCCCAGCCTTGTGCAGGTCTACAGTTTTATCCCTTATGTCCTTACACAGCTCTCTGGTCTTGGCCATTGTGGAGAGGTTGGAGTCTGTTTGATTGAGTGTGTGGACAGGTCTTTTATACAGGTAACGAGTAAGAAAAACTAACAGGTCTGTGAGAGCCGGAATTCTTACTGGTTGGTAGGTGATCAAATACTTATGTCATGCAATAAAATGCAAAATAATTATTAAAAAATCATACAATGTGATTTTTCTGGATTTTTTTAGATTCCGTCTCTCACAGTTGCTATGATAAAAATTACAGACCTCTACATGCTTTGTAAGTAGGAAAACCTGCAAAATCGGCAGTGTATCAAATACTTGTTTTTTATTTTGCCCTCCTTCACCCTATTTCTCCATCTTTCCCCTCTCATTTCTCAGCAACTCTTCTTTCAGCTCAGGTTGGCTATAAAAAAAATTCCGCCTTCTTTTTTGATACTCCCTATTCCTTCTCTTTCGTTCCTCCACTGATAGCTTCTCCCTACTAGCCATTCTAGCCTGAAATGCATACCATTATGCGGTCAGTATACTTTTCTGATGGATAAGCATAAGCTGCAAATGATGGGTAATCATAAGCAACACCTTATTACATATCAAGTACTCGAGAGGCTATGAAAATGAGATTCAATTCAAAACATAAAGCTATATGGCAATTGGTTGAAATTCAACTCATAAAACTGAGCAACAGTAATATCAAATGTTTGGTGAGTAATATAATTGAAGTAAACTACACTAAAATGAGGAATAATGCACATAATGGCATTTGTCAACACCGTCTTAGAAAAAGTCAACACCGTCAGACACAAATCCTGATGGTGTTGACATCTGATGGAGTTGACAAAATACCATGTTTCCTCTCATAACACATGCCTTCTTGTTTATCATTCGTTTATCATTCGTTGCTTGTAACCCTTATACTTTACTTAAATTAGCATTTATAACAGAAAATATCATACAGTAAATATAGTAAATATAACATTGAATTTAAAATTACTTTTAATTGTTTTTAAGCTATTATAATGTAATGACACCTGCTTCCGGACAAGGGTTTTTACAGACACTGGCCACATATCATATCATTTAGAATTAAAAACATTTATAAAACAACATGAAATAATATTTAGTTGTGCTTTCATTATCCTTATTAGTCTTCTGGTTAAGTGTATGTGTAATATTAAGTAATTTTTTTACCCACAAACTGTGTTTTATCTGGTGGACATGTTTTGTCCCTGATCTCAAGAATCACTGGTAAACAACTCTTTGATACTTAGACATCAGTCACTTAGATATCACCGCTTTATGTCACGTCAACAAACAATAATTTGGAACCAAGGAGACAAGTAAGAACACAGGCAAATGGGAACTAAGGAGAAAGTGTGAAAACGAAACCAAAACAGTATACATGTTACACGAATGTGATGGAGCGGTACAGGTTTAAAACACAAACCCAAGTTCTTTTACTTATTGCAAATTTGACTACACCACCTTGGGAATTTCACCCAAGGAAATATAAAGAACACCTAAAGAGGTGTTAATAGGTCACACGGGTTCGACTCTCTTTAATGAATGGTAGGCAGGAAACGTGGGTAATGTATACAAATACAAAGATTTTATTGGTACAAAAGTTAATTTAAAAAGGAGGAAGAAATCACTTTAAAGTGTCCTCAGTGATACTGTATAACGTCTCACAGCTCTCTCCAACAAAAGTACCAAAAAGAAATAAACAATACACAAAAATAACTATACATAAAGACAAAACTGTACAGTTCACAGAAACGTAAAGACAGAAAATCAACAAAATACACTCACTGTTAAAGGTTTGTGGCTGAAACGGTTTCAAATAATCAAATAATAAAGAAACAAATACATACACTTTACATAGAGACTAATTTGCACACATACTCACAAAAAGAAACACATCAAAACAAACTACACCAACCTACAGGGCTGAGGTTCCCCACAGGAGTGATCACCAGAGCTAGTTATCCAAAAGCACACTTCCAAACACACCACCGTGCACTCAGATCACAACCAAACACTTCAAAAAGTGTCACATGGCAAATGTTGAAGAAGCACCACCACCACAAAAGATCCTTCACCCGTGGGACCTCAGCTCCTGAAAGAAAATCAAAGATAGATAAATAAAACCAATTAGCCTAAATTAAAGCACAGTTTAATATCACGATTTAGTCACGAGACAGAAAACAGTGATGGGTAAATCAAAAATAAATCACAATAAACAATATACTAATATTCAAAACAGTAGGAAAAACAATTCAAAACACCAAAGGAGAAAGGGCTCGCATGAAGCCACCACGTAGTTTGTGCTCCAGCACCAGGGGCCTATACCATGAAGTCGGTCCTGGTCCGGGGCAGATTATGTTCCAGGTAAGAGATCTCAAACCGGAATTGGACCAATCAGCTGTGAGCAAAGGATAAAGTAACTCCACCTGTTTCTACTCCAAATTAAAGGTCACTACATAGCAAATGAAGACAAAACTGGCTTTTAGTAACACTTATTTAGAATAATAATTTTGTAATATTTAGATATTATTTATGTAATTATTAATCGATCACACGTACAATTTTAGTTTATCAATTATTTTTACGCACAATTTAAAGAAATAAATATATAAAGGTAATATAAATACGCTTTAGAATCAATAGATTAAGCTATAAAATAACTACATGTGAGCTTAAAAGTTAAATTCTCTCTATACCTTTATCAACAGTATGAATTAACTTCACAACTTTTACTTGCACTGATATAGCAAGACTTTTTCTTTTAGTTGTCCTCTTTTATAGACAGCTATTTTTGTTCTTGCTGTGTAAATTTGTTTAAATTCCTAATATTTTTTTGTCAACTCAAAACTAATCCTGTAACCCGGAGTTTGTTCAACCACCATCATGGTACAGGTCCCAGTTATCACGAGCGAGCCTCGAAATAATAATAAATGCAAGATAAATGCGTTCTTGCAGCACGGCAGAAGAGAAAAGGCTGTAACTATAGCAACAGCTGAGAACAATGATCGTCAAGAACGAGAGAGAGAATCCTGCGGCAAATACAAACAAAGAAAATCAAAATGTTACTAATAGTTATGCATCACCTGCTAGAATTCCCCGTTTGTAACATGCAAGAAAACACTTACCTAAAATGGACGATGCCCTGCCATATTATCCTTTCACATGCAAAAGTACACAGCATTCAAATTACCCGCTGCTAAACTGGGAACTGCACATTACTAAAAGCACATCAAGTATGCAAAGCTAGACCGTCTCTTGTGACAAACAGCTTTAACTCGTACCTGAGAGGTGAGCAGTCGTCAAATCCACAACTGAAGCAAGCCGAGGGAAACACAGAGAGACGAAAAGACTAGGATGCAACAAACGAATAGTAAATGCCACAAGAACAGTAATTAAAAAGTTAGCAAACTGCTACCTGCTAACAGCACATACCTGCAGCTACTGTCAACAAACAGAAAGGCGAGGAGCCGGACGGCACGCATCACAGGCTACAGCCAACCAGGTATTAAAGGGGTCATACATGCACTTTTACAAGTTGATTGTCCTGAAATGTGTGTTGGCAGTGCCTGTACACAACCATCATAAAATGATAAAAATCCATCCAGTGTTTTTTTTAATTATCTTTTTATATGTTTTCCCCCATCTCAAATCAAGCCGTTCGATTTTGTGACATCACAAAATCGACGCCCCTCCTACGATTGTTGATTGACAGCAGCGTTTCAACACAGACCCACCCTCGCTCGTGAACGAACTGTCAATCATAGTCCGCGCGGTCATTGTTGATACGCTGGAGCACTGTCTATGAGCAGAATGGCGTCTAAGCGATTGAGGTGTTCTGTTCTTGGGTGTAATAAGGAACACAGCAGTCATTTTGATGTTCCTAAATCCAAACCGCTGAATACGCAGTGGCTGAGTTTTGTTTTCGAAGGGGATATTCCCCACGATCAACGTCAATGCTTTCATGTTTGCGCGAATCATTTCACACACCAGACTGCTTTATAAACGAGGGTCAGTATAAAGCTGGTTTTGCTAAGAAGCTGCTCCTGAAAAAAGGATCAGTACCAACTATTCGTGTTCCTGCTGCACCTCCAGAAGAACTGAAGTGAGTGTAACGTTTTATTAACCTTTTTATTAATATTTATATTAATCTTTGCAAATCGCTAGCACGCTTCACAATGAATGCGGCTAAGGTTTACACTCAGGGTATGGCATGTTTTCTATGTACGACGTTCTCAATATAATTCATAATCCCACGTTTATAATGAACAACGCGTTATGGTTATTGTGTTACAAACTGTACACACAGAACAGAGGGGCGGGGTGAGCAAAGCTCATTATCATTTAAAGACACATGCGTGCTGAAAACAGAGCTGTTTTTGACCAGGTAAAATTTGTGTTTTCTTACAATACTAATGTGAATTTTTAATTAAAGTATATTACAAACTTTTAATTTAGACCCTAAAGAATCATATTAGCTTGTACAAAAATGGCATTATATGACCCCTTTAAATAGATTAAGTATGGTATGGCATAAATATAATTTAAGATCAACTAATACATTTGTCTATAGCAAATCATAGAAGTTGAAATTTTATTTTTCCCAAATGATAATTTTTCTCAGTGTAAGTTAATTTGATTGGCAGTGATTTTATCACAAAACAGAACCGATATTTTGTATTAAATCATACATGAATTTATGTAATCTCATCTATAAAGACCATATGCAGTAATTTAGTTGTGTATAATGTTGTGTTCCCTCTCTTAGAGATGAAGGGATTAATCAAATACAAAGGAAATGGAAGTTATTGATGGAAGAAATTGTCTGTCCACCCGAGGGAACACTAAAAATAACTTCCTCAGTGCCTCAGAGAATATCGAGAGAGATTTTAACAATGATATTGTCATAAACTTTGCCTCTTTGTTATCAGATATATAAAAAAGACAATTTAGCATGCCATCTCTGAAGGGAAGATGTTCTGTGTAGCAGCATATGGCAATATTAAGTCATTACGCTGGGAAAAAAATCTGATGGCAAACAGAAGACCATGACACAACATTAAAGAGCTTTCTGAGGTCTCCACACAGAAACAGACAAAGAGTGCAATACACTCTTTTCTAAGAGCACAGTTTTTTTTTCAATTCACTGGTTTTGTATTTTACCCTTCAATTTGCAAGCCGTTATTTTGTCAAATATTTTTCCAACACACTTCCCACTTTGATTATGTACAGTACTTCCTCATGGGTGTAGGGTCCAAAAACCCATATGCCACAGAGAAACCTGTTTAATGCAATCTTATGTTTATAGAAGGTGATACATAAACATTTGTTCCTTAAAATTCCAAACAAGTTTCATGTTTGCAGTTACTTTATAGGCACAGTTCTCATTTGGGGGATTTTTTTCCCCCAAAGGAATAACAACTCTTAAGAGGAGTTATTTATGCACCCATGGTGCTCTAAATCTTAAAAAAGAACAAACTTGTGACTGCTATCACAAGTTTCTTGTTAGCTAACACCTGTTGAGGACCATAATCACAATTTAGGCTACATTTAGTGCTATACGAGTTTATAATCAAATAGACAACTAGAGACAACTATTGTTTCAGCTTCCGTCATCAGTAATTGTCTCCTACAGTTATATGGGATTTTTTTTTTTTTTTTTTTTTTTCAGGCAGTGGTAACAGATCGTCCTGATCCTGCTTTCTCAATGCGCCTTTTGTTCCCATTTATGAAACAGTCATGGGTTCTGTATGGATACTCTGATGTACTGTGTTTTGAATACACACTGGCAGCCTGAGGGCGCCCTATGCACATTTAGTCCATATATGGAACACATGAAGAAGAGCCATTTCATGTGACATTCCAGGAACTCCCTGACATACACAAAGCTTATCAGAGATCGCTGTAACATGCAGATAAAAATGTTTTGGAGACAATAAACATGATTGCAACGATATATGAATTATCTGTGTTCTTAGAGCCATGTCAGGTAGATTATATTTATAATGTAATTCTAATCGATATAGACTTTATCATCATATTCCTCACATGTTAATCCTGATGTTGAGCTGTCACTCATCAGATGAATCTGGATGACCTAAAATAGGCTTATCCTAAAATAAAAAGGTAAATCTCAAGAATTAATAATTAAGCGTTGCGTCAGTTCTGGCAGGTCAGCTGATCCACGTCTACCTATAGGAATACAACGCCTATCACTCACTGTATTCATATATAAACTCCTTCAGTATTATCAGCAGCTTTATCGCATCCCCAGCTCCTCCTCTCGTCAGTCAGTATGGCATTCTGATTCCCCTTGAATCAGAATAAATTCTCGAATTATGTTGTACTTTAAAATCTTGAATTAATGATATGCAATCCATAAAATGTTGGTTCTGTACCCTAAAGGGGGTTATTGCTGCTCTCCCTGCTCTTATCCATGCTAGGCTGCATGGATGCGCAGGGAGTGCTTGCCCAGAACGGAACCATTCCGCCAATCCAAACTGTATGCTAATTGTAAATTGTATTTGACGATAGTGGTCCTGCTAGAATAGAGATCCCAAGACAAAAATAAATCACATAATGGAAATTGAGTCTAAAGTAAGAGAAATGTTAAAATGATTAACATGTTTTCTCATATCCCAGTGTAACATAAGTGATACTAATAAGCAAGCAATATGGTTGACATTTGAAGAGTGTAAACACTGTCTGGTTCTATTTGTGCAGGTCAACATGTCAACAATTTTTGCTTTGCTTTGGATTGTTTTGATATCGGTACTTGTATCAAAACTTCCGAACATCCGCTACTAGCTTCAGCCCTCTAGCATCACTAGCGTGGTCTCGCCTATCGCTCGTCTTGTTCTTGCTCTTATCACTCAAGAAATGACTGTTTTTCTGTTTATGATGGTGAAAGTATCTATCTTTGAGTGCAGGTGAGGACACGTTCGAGCTGCATGCAGTGAAGTTGGAGCTGGAGGCCGTGGAGAAGCAGATATGCGACCTACTAGAGAGGAAGGCCAAGCTATGGAAAAAGCGATCAGCACAAGAAACCTCGCGGGCTGATGCTCACAAGTCCGTGGTAAGTAATGTTATCATTCCGACCTCCTCTACTCAGTGTGTTTCTCTGCACAGGGCCCATGCACCCAGAACGCGATCATTCCAGCCCTCCTTCACTCCAGCGCCAAAACACCACGTGCCCTGGGTGCTTCATCTGTGATTCCATCATCCGGCTCCATCGTCCGGCCAAGGTAAGGTGCGCAGTCACTGCTTTCCTGGTGCTCGTGTTCTTGATGTCGTTGCGCAGGTAACCGAAATCCTGAATGGTGAATTGTTGAATATTAAGTGTCCCCAACTAAGCAAGCCAAAAGCCAAAGGCGACAGTGCCAATGAACCAAAACTCCATCAGATGACAGAATGGAGTTAAAAAACCTTGGGAGAATCCAGGCTCAGTCCGGAGAACTGGCCAACGAACTAAGGGTGCTTTCACACCTGCCTCATTTAGTTCGGTTGAATCGCACTAGAGTTCGTTGTCCCCCTTGGTGCGGTTCGTTTGGGCAGGTGTGAAAGCAGCAATCGCACTAGGGTGCGCACCAAAAGAGGACCAAACAAGCGTACCTCCTCCTCAAAGAGGTGGTCTCGGTGCGCTTTCAAACGAACTCTGGAGCGGTTAGTTTGTGGTGAGAACGTGATCCGACCTCGAACAGACCCAACTGCCAAAGAACTGCACATTTTTGGACTAAACCAGCTGCCATAGTCAGCTGCGCTGTGCATTATGGGATGAGGACAAATGTTTGTTGACAGTTTGCACTTTTAGCATGGCAGCTTGCGGACAAACTTGAGTTGTGAGGAGGTGCGGAGCCTCATAGAAATTTGGTCTGCGCTTTGGTCTGCACTCTTAACTTTATCGGTTAAGAGCATGCTAGTTTATCTCTATCTATAGAGATAATACAAGCTTTATTCCTGCCATCTGTAGCCCGAAAATCATTGCCTGTCCTTTGGTTTGTATAATAATAACTTGCACAACTACATTTGGATTATTAGACAATGTCGAAATAAAGTGACTGCAGAGTTTTGCATTCACATTACTGCACACACATTACCGCGGGATGGCAGGTGTTCATTTCATAAACTGTGGACAATGGTAGCTTATTTAATGTATAAATGAATGTGTCCAAAAATGGGTAATGTCATACTTTGTAGTAGTGCTATCGTGGCGTAATAATCTGTTTGGTTGTAAAATGTATTACCTGAATGAAATGAAATCAAATGTATCGTCCTGTGGAATCATTCATTCACAGACAGCTTACGAAGATGTTCAACTAATAAAGATCTTCATCGCTGGCAACAATATGATGCATTTGCAGATTTGCTTTCACTTGACTGTACCGTAGGTCCACGGCCACTTCATCTAACGCTCTTGATGTTCTTAAATCTTCCTGTTACGACTCCAAGTCGAGTGTGAATTAAAGCGCTTCAGACGATTAAGGGCGTGCAGGAAACTGAACAGATCATTCAAACTGATTCGCGAACCGATTTAGACAGATCTGCCAACTTGTTTGATGAAGTCTTTGAACAGAATCGACTCAAAAGAGTGATTCATTTGTGAATTGAGCATCGCTCATGCCCAGAAAAAAGATACAGCGTGCTTGGTATAAAACTACGCATTTAACAACATGTATTGCATTCAAATAAAGTAACGAGAGGAACGTCGCCCAATGTAACAAAGTAAAAGTACAGTTTTTTCATTAGAAATGTACTCGAGTTAAAGTAAAAGTTCCCACATTTAAATCTACTCTTAAAAATGTTACCAAAAAAAAATGTAAGCGGGGCGGCCTACGAACTCCTATGTGAGTCTTGAAGCTGACTTCTGCTGATGAAACTGCAAACTATCTTCAGTAAATCTTTAATTTAATTTATTATAATTCTGACTCCGGGTCTTCTTTCAAACATCTGGTCCTTGGGTCCTAAACTGTTACCCCCTAACAGTAATGGTGGAGGATGCACAGGCAATTATTCTCAGTGACACCCCTGGCAAATCAGCAGACAAGGTAGAAAGATTTTATTATTTGGTTAGGGCTGTCTGAATGGAAAAGATTGGGTCAACGAAGGGGAGAGTGAGGATTAATTATACTAAAGTATAAGAGGTTGCTGATGGCGTCGTTAGAGGCAGCAGGCAGTGCTACGCACGAGTAAGTTTGCCAGGGATGTATCAGGAACGATCCCGAGAGAAAAATAAACAAAGTTGTGACCCAAATTGGCGTGGACCAGTATATGTAACTGTCATTTTGGAATATACTTTGCAGTTTCATTACGCAGAAGCCAAGCTGTGTTCAAAGATCGCCGCCTCCATTGCAATAACTTCAGGTGACTTTGAATCGTGATTAAGATATGGCAGACAAATTAAAGGTATAGCGGAGGATTTTCCCGAATTTTAGAAAAGAACCGCCCTCTCCACTTTTTGAAAAAATGCACATGCGCAACACTCTACCTGCTCCTGAAAGAGAATGCCTATTAAAGGGATAGTTCGCCCAAAAATTATATTTAGCCCATGATTTACTCACCCTCAAGCCGTTCGAGATGCATATGTCAATCTTTTTTCAGACGAACACATTTTCAGTTATTTTAGAAAATGTCTAAGATCTTTCAGTGGTTAGAATGTGAAGCAATGGGGTCCAGCTCGTTGAAGTCCGCAAATGAGCATGCATCCTTCACAAAAGTAATCCATCCGGCTCCAGGGGGATAAACGAAGGCCTTCTGAGGGTAATCCGTGCGGTTTTGTCGTAAAAATATACATATTTAAAACTTTATAAACGAAAATAACTGGCTTCCGGTCGCGGTCGACGCGCGTTCACGGAGATGGATGCTGGCATATGACGTAGGACGTAGCGTAGGACGCGTCGTGACGTAGAACGAACGTAGAGTTTTGTTTTGCTCTGCTCTCTGGCTGCGCTGTCACGTTCGTTCTACGTCACAACGCTTCCATCTCCATGAACGCGCGCCGACCGCCACCGGAAGCCAGTTTTTTTTCGTTTATAAAGTTTTAAATATGTATATTTTTACGACAAAACCGCACGGATTACCCTCAGAATGCCTTCGTTTATCCCCCTGGAGCCGGATGGATTACTTTTGTGAAGGATGCGTGCACATTTTCGGTCTTGAAGCAGCTGGACCCCATTGCTTCACATTCTAACCACTGAAAGATCTAAGACATTTTCTAAAATAACTGAAAATGTGTTCGTCTGAAAAAAGATTGACATATACATCTCGAACGGCTTGAGGGTGAGTAAATCATGGCTTAAATATCATTTTTGGGCGAACTATCCCTTTAAACGTGTGCACGAGAGAGCATGCACGAGCTAATCATAGCTTACATTAACTTTTACTAGCAGTGATTTTAAATGGATTTCTCCAAATTGCATGCCAAACTTTACCTGTCAAGTAGAAACTTCGCGACTGAGGCATCAGTGGGAAGCCCAACCTGTGTTTTGAGCGCACGCCATCATGTGAATCGTGTGCACGAGCACGTATGACGGCCTTAAGTGTCATATCACCAGAATGATTGACACTTAGGAGGACCAATAGTCTTGATGATCCACCCGGAAAAAGAAAATCCTCCGCTATACCTTTAAGTAACGTGATCAGTCCTGAAACAAATAGTGAGGCAGAAGAGAGCAAACGCTGTAAGCAGCTGCGCTCTGAAGCTCTCACTTCAAAGAGATTTACAGAAATTAAGAAAATGTTTAGTCAGGGTTTTGATTACGACTGGCAAGATAAACAACAACTTGACTGGCTACAAATAAAGAAAGAAACTGAAAAATTCTAAGTTTTAGCCTCATATTGCTTACGATGATTACAAGAAACAAGTAAAGGAAATTATGGGTCGGGGATCATTTCCTTGGACAAGTGTGTGTAAAGATGTGAAAATCCCTTAGAACAGTGACACACTGCTTCAAGGGTGTGCAGTAAGTTGGAGCCATTTGCAAGCTCACAATGATCAAAATGTAGGCAAGGTGTGTGCTGCTGTAGTTGAGGCTGACACACAGCCACCAGATGACAGAGAGTGTTTTACAGTAAATGGCCTCTCAGAAGGTGAGAAAATGTGAAAGTGACAGAAATTTCTGGTGTTAATGTGGGTTTGAAAGTAGATCAGTGTTTATTATGACAATTTTTAAGTTTTCGTCTTAGAAAGATCAAGAGATAAAAACCAGGTAAAAAGATTGAAGTCTTAAGGGAATCCTTTTGAAGGAAAGATCTATAATAATAATTTTCATAAGTGAATTGATGAATACGGGTTGATGTAAAATTAATGACTCCAACAAATGTGAGTTGCAAAAATATATAAAAATTATGTTTATTTGAAAACGCATGTCATTTCTGGCAAAGTCATTTCTAAGCTGGGCTAGAGTTAAAAGATGGTAGATAAAGTCTGATGTTAAAAGTTTTTGAGAGTGCAGTGTGCCAGTCCTGAATGCCTCAGAGTCTCTCTCATTCAATGTCAGCTAAAAGCTGTTATCTGAGCCTGTGTCATAAGTGATAATAAGTTCAGATTTTATACATTTAGAGGGCAATTTGTAAATGTTTTAAAAGTAAAACTGAATGACTTTAAAGAAGTCTTTAAAATAATAATACAGACCTTAAACAATAGAAGTGACGTTTTTGACTAGTTTATTTTAGGACCAGTGACTTCTTTGTCTAGTCTTAGTCTCCACCATGAGACAGGGCTGATGGCTCCAGTTACAGATGTAGCAGCAGTACACTGAATGGATGGTTGTGATAACTAAATTCACTGAGTCTAATCTCAGCACTGAGATTTTGCTGATTTGGAGATGTTTAATGGATTTTAGTGATTAAATACTGCTATTATTAACCTGTCTCCCTGTGTTAAAGGATTAGTTCACCCCAAAATTAAAATTTCCTAATAATTTACTCACCCCAATGTCATCCAAGATATCCATGTCTTTCTTTCCTCAGTGGGAGAGAAATTATGTTTTTTGAGGAAAACATTTCTGTATTTTTCCTCTAACAATGGACTTCATTGGTTACCATCGTTTTTAAGTCCAAATCAATGCAGTTTCAAAACTCTTTGAAGTGTTTAAACGGGCTGTACGCGATCACAGCTGAAGAAGAGGTTGTTATCTAGCGAAACGATGGGTCATTTAAATTTTTTTTTTATAATTTATAGACTTTTTACCTTCAATAGTTCGGATTGAGCTGATCAACAAACGGACAGGGAACTACGTCATCACGTTGGAAGGTCACGCCATGCGTCATGATTCTAGTCAACAATTCTATATTTTAGTGGTAAAATAATGATTGAAATGATGATGTGAATTTGTTTTATTTTATTTCTATTTCTAATTTAAATGGTACATGCTATTTGACTGTAAACTGAAGGATGAATTCAGTAGAGACTTAAAGTACTTTAGTACTTTAGAATTATTATGGGTCTTAATTATATTTTTGTTTTTGTTTAGTTTTAGTTTGACAACCATTGTGTTTTGAACCTAAAGGGTCTATAATGGGGGTAGTGAAAATAATGGATTAACACTCCATCTTTGTCTATTATAAAAGGAATTGTAAATCATAGTTTTATAAATACTAGTGTATATATCCTGGTATTTATTATTATAGACAATGTCTGTATTTAGTATCTGCGTAGTGACTGCTGGTCTAGCCCATGCTAGGAATACAGCAACAGTGCTTGCTTATTTAGCACGGCTTCCAGAGAACAAATATGTACTTGTTTTGTAATCATGTTGTCGATGATAATACCAGATTAGCCAAGACAAATAACAGCTGTGTAAGACATGTAAAGACAGCTATGTCTAAAGGTTCTGGAGATAAATAATGTACTATGTGCTATGTGGGATATTTTGTTGATATTAAGTCATTGAAGGAAAAAGATATTGTCTGTTTTATCAAAATTATAACCTGACAGGGGAGCATGGGTCATTAATCAAACATTTGAAGCAGCCTCTATGGAAAGACCAGATGTGGTGTTTAGGACCCCACATTGGTCTAAAACTGGGGACTGAAGGGTGTTGATTTTGGAATAAACTGCTGCTTCAGTGTATATGTAATAAGTGATTATAATCAAGGTATTCATCAATATATTTTGATAAGTTGAATGACTTATCTAGGCTTGTGAGATTTTACTTTATTATAGAAGTTACCAATGTGATCACTGAAATGTTCTTTTTATGTATTCTCTAATGCAGTAACAGTGCTTGCTCATTTAGCAAATCACTCACTGCTCTTCATTGAAGAATTACAGTTGCTTAAATAAGAATCAATGTATAATTTATACAGTGAAGTGTATGTAGTGTTTTATTTATTTTTCACATTTGTTTATTCAATTTCTTATTTGAATGGTGCTGTTATTTACTGTGGCTGAAAAAATAAAGCACTGTTTATTTAATTTGTAAATTATGTTGTGTACTTGTAATGTGCATCTTATTTTTAATAACAAAGATAAAATAATGAAATACTGATTTTTATTTTCGCCCACTATATTGCCTACATGGTCTGTCATGGTGTGTCTTTTTTATGTTATATTTTGTTACCTTGTAAATCTACGTTTTTTAAAATAGAGAAATTAGTTTGGCTGTCTTGCTCAGTCACTTGCAAAATAGTACACTGTAAAATCCAACAGTGATTCAAACTAACACTTTTTAGTTAACTTTACTTAATGTCTTTACTTAATGTCTTAACTTAATTGTAAAAATCTAGTAATCTGTACTATTCACATACTAAGCTTTGTTTACTAAGAAAATCCAAGTTCAGATTAATTGATTAGTTTGAGTGTAGTTTTTGAGGCGGGGAAAATATTAATGGACTTTTCACTTAATGGACTCTGTTTGCATTCACTCATTTCCCAAAGTCATCTTGAATGTTGAAATTTTAATACAACTGATACATTTGAGAGAACATGATGTTGAACGTGATGATCAGCATCAATTTATTAAGTCAGCTTATGTGATATAAGCTGACTTAATAAATTGATGTTGATTTTCCTAAAATGTTTTTAGTCACCATTATGGCGATTAGTGATCCCTTTGGTTGGGCACTTGGAACTTCATTTATACTATTGTAATTCACTTCCCATTGATGCAGCGATTGCAACAAGAAATCAGTTATTTGGTTTCAAAGGAAGAGAAGTAATATATATATATATATATATATATATATATGTATATACACTCACCTAAAGGATTATTAGGAACACCATACTAATACTGTGTTTGACCCCCTTTCGCCTTCAGAACTGCCTTAATTCTATGTGGCATTGATTCAACAAGGTGCTGAAAGCATTCTTTAGAAATGTTGGCCCATATTGATAGGATAGCATCTTGCAGTTGATGGAGATTTGTGGGATGCACATCCAGGGCACGAAGCTCCCGTTCCACCACATCCCAAAGATGCTCTATTGGGTTGAGATCTGGTGACTGTGGGGGCCATTTTAGTA
Source organism: Rutilus rutilus (assembly GCF_951802725.1). NCBI lineage: Eukaryota > Metazoa > Chordata > Actinopteri > Cypriniformes > Leuciscidae > Rutilus > Rutilus rutilus. Next base: position 15,328,996 of record NC_140216.1, read on the forward strand.
CAGTGAACTCATTGTCATGTTCAAGAAACCAATTTGAAATGATTCGAGCTTTGTGACATGGTGCATTATCCTGCTGGAAGTAGCCATCAGAGGATGGGTACATGGTGGTCATAAAGGGATGGACATGGTAAGAAACAATGCTCAGGTAGGCCGTGGCATTTAAACGATGCCCAATTGGCACTAAGGGGCCTAAAGTGTGCCAAGAAAACATCCCCCACACCATTACACCACCACCACCAGCCTGCACAGTGGTAACAAGGCATGATGGATCCATGTTCTCATTCTGTTTACGCCAAATTCTGACTCTACCATCTGAATGTCTCAAAAGAAATTGAGACTCATCAGACCAGGCAACATTTTTCCAGTCTTCAACTGTCCAATTTTGGTGAGCTTGTGCAAATTGTAGCCTCTTTTTCCTATTTGTAGTGGAGATGAGTGGTACCCGGTGGGGTCTTCTGCTAGCCCATCCGCCTCAAGGTTGTGCGTGTTGTGGCTTCACAAATGCTTTGCTGCATACCTTGTTTGTAACGAGTGGTTATTTCAGTCAAAGTTGCTCTTCTATCACCTTGAATCAGTCGGCCCATTCTCCTCTGACCTCTAGCATCAACAAGGCATTTCCGCCCACAGGACTGCCGCATACTGGATGTTTTTCCCTTTTCACACCAATCTTTGTAAACCCTAGAAATGGTTGTGCGTGAAAATCCCAGTAACTGAGCAGATTGTGAAATACTCAGACCGGCCCGTCTGGCACCAACAACCATGCCACGCTCAAAATTGCTTAAATCACCTTTCTTTTCCATTCTGACATTCAGTTTGCAGTTCAGGAGATTGTCTTGACCAGGACCACACCCCTGAATGCATTGAAGCAACTGCCATGTGATTGGTTGATTAGATAATTGCATTAATGAGAAATTGAACAGGTGTTCCTAATAATCCTTTAGGTGAGTTATATATATACACAGTATATATATATATATATATATATATATATATATATATATATATATGAATGAATGAATGAATGAATGAATGAATGATGTATAATATATTTCATGTCAATTAATGATCTTTTATAATTTTGTTGCTAACACTTATGTCCTACACACCTTGTGAAACTTTTAATTGTGTTGATATAATCCCTCTATATTTGTGACAGTCTTGCAATTGATCATACTTGTCACACAGACTTCAACATTCAGCCTGCAAAACAACAGTGGTAACAATTATATTTTATTTAAAGTAAATGATCAAGTACTCTCTACAGTTCTTTTTTAGTTACTAGAACTCTTGTGTAAGTGAACTATACTAACTAAGCATTTGTCAGTACCACATACTATTCCTATTTCACTTTACTTTTTTTTTTTTTTAAGGCAATCCGTTTGCATGCTTTTTTTAAGTCCAACTAGTTAGATTTTACAGTGTAACATAAACATGAAAAGAACTGTGATAAAATCATCAATATGATATTTTTGCCATATTGCTCAATCCTAAAAGAGGCTATAACAGAACAGCACTACAATACAGTGTAAATGTTAAAAAAATAATAAAATACTATGACAGAAGTACATGAGCACCCGTGACAAAATGCGTTGAAGTGGGGAATCCACTGAAATGATGGATTCCTGTCCCTTCTACAACAACCTGGATGAAATTTTGGATGCAACTGTTGCCCCTCCAGTTCGAACCGCCCACTCTAAGCGGGACTCGAACCTGGGCCTGTCCACATGGGAGGCGGGCGCTCTAACAAGGAGGCTAAAGACTGTAGCAGAAGAGCCTCTTCTCAATATTATAAACTTGTCTTTATCTCTAGGTCATGTCCCAAGACCGTTCAAGTTGGCAGTTATTAAGCCTCTCATTAAGAAACCACAGTTAGATCCAAATGAATTAGCAAATTGCAGACCCATTTCAAATCTTCCATTTATGTCTAAAATACTAGAAAATAATTGTGTCCGCTCAATTGTGCTCCTTCTTGCAAAAAAAAGAAAATATATATCAATGCAAAATCTCAGTCTGGATTCAGGCCCCATCATAGCACAGAAACTGGGTTCGTTAAAATTACTAATGACTCACTTTTAGCTTCTGACCAAGGCTGCATCTCAATACTAGTTTTACTTCATCTTAGTGCTGCGTTTGACACTATAGATCATAAAATACTCTTAGATCGACTTCAAAATTACACTGGTATTCAGGGACAGGCATTAAAGTGGTTTAGATTGTACCCATCAGGCCGTTACCATTTTGTCTTTTTAAACGGGGAAAAATCTAAGATGACATCAGTAAATTATGAAATGCCGCAAGGATCTGTGTTAGGCCCACTGCTATTTTCAATATATATGCTACCACTTGGTAATATTATAAGAACACATAAAATTAGTTTCCACAGTTATGCAGATGATCCTCAGTTAAATATTTCATCACAACCAGATGAAATCTCTAAATGATCCAAGTTTCTTCTATTAAATTCAGATACGACTGAGGTATTACTTATTGGACCAAAAACCTGTACACAGAATCTCTTAGAATACAATTTGCATGTAGAAGGATGTAATGTAACTTCATCCTCTACAGTTAAAGACCTAGGTGTTATATAAGACAGCAATTTGTCTTTCAAAAATCAGATTTCATATGTTACAAAAATAGCTTTCTTCCACCTCAGAAACATCGCTAAGCAATGGAACATGCTATCTGTTTCTGATGCAGAAAAGTTAGTTCATGCACTCATGACCTCCACACTAGATTACTGTAATGCATTACTAGCTGGTTGTCCTGCATCCTCAATAAACAAGCTTAGTCCAAAATGCAGCTGCTTGGCCAAGCAAATATGATCATATAACAACAATTGTATCATCTCTTTAAGTTCCATATCAATCACAAATTATTGCTACTGACCTAAAAGGCCCTAAATGGTGTATAGCTCCTGTGTATTTAACTTAACTTCTATCACCCTACAATCCATCACGCTCTTTAAGATCACAAAACTAAAGAGTAAAGAGAAATTTATAATAGATTTGGCTGTTTTAGATACCTAAAAAATTTTTTTTTAAATGGTTATGTATTTTTGCCAGCAAATTGAATAAAATACATTTATTGCAGCAATTAAGCAACAAAGTCTACAGTAGGCTTTATTTTATTATTTAAATAGATTTTATTACAGATAAAAATAAGTTTAAAAAGGGAAGAGAGGAAGAGAGAGAAATAATGCAAATTATTGTGTTGCCCTACTGAAATGCTGCAGTCAGACCTTTGCGTTTATGCCAGCTATATGTCTACTTTTAAATGTTCAAAACAAATCAATTTCCATTGTGAATTCATTTTCTTTGTTGACTCCACAGTAATCTCTTAGTGACTGAATTGTTTGCATCCCCTGCAGTCTTCTTCAGCTTCTTTTATTCAACATGTTGGCAATAAAGAATTTTTTTGTATTATTATTATTATTATTATTATTTCAAATTTTTTATTTATCATTTTTTGCAGTTACATTTGGTGTCTCAACTGACTTTTATTCCTGCTTTGTATATATATATATATATACAGTGCAATGCATAAGTGAATACACCCATGCTAAAGTTGACTAAAAAGAGGAATAAAAAATCATATTTTGGAAATTGAACTTAATGCCTTAATTTAAAAAATTAGGAAAAATCCAACCTTTAAGGACACCAATTTTCTTTGTGAATGAATAATGTATCGTAAATAAATAAACGTTCTTCCTTAAAATACATGGTGCATAAGTGAGTACACCCCTATGTTAAATTCCCATAGAGGCAGGCAGATTTTTATTTTTAAGTATTTTTTTTTTTAAAAATTTAGGATACTATGCATCCTGATAAAGTTCCCTTGGCCTTTGGAATTAAAATAGCCCCACATCATCACATAGCCTTCACCATACCTAGAGATTGGCATGGTTTTATTTCAGTTAGCCTAAAAGCTAGTTTGATTTGCATTGAGAGATGATCTTATGGAAAGTACCCCATGCCAATCTCTAGGTATGGTGAAGGCTATGTGATGATGTGGGGCTATTTTAATTCCAAAGGCCAAGGGAACTTTATCAGGATGCATAGTATCCTACATTTTTTTTTTTTTAAATACTTAAAAATAAAAATCTGCCTGCCTCTATGGGAATTTAACATAGGGGTGTACTCACTTATGCAACATGTATTTTAAGGAAGAACATTTATTTATTTACGATACATTATTCATTCACAAAGAAAATTGGTGTCCTTAAAGGTTGGATTTTTCCTAATTTTTTAAATTAAGGCATTAAGTTCAATTTCCAAAATATGATTTTTTATTCCTCTTTTTAGTCAACTTTAGCATGGGTGTATTCACTTATGCATTGCACTGTATATATATATATATATATATATATATATATATATATATATATATATATATATAAAGAGTTCAGATGCAAAAGCCTCTAAGTGCCATCTGAAACTTTCTTCTAGAATGATCATTTTTATCAAGCTTGTATATTTAAATTCAGTAATTTCACTTAAATGGCAATGAAAACCTATTAATTGTAATTTAAGTGAAATTACTGAACTTAAATATACGAGCTTGAAAAAAAATGATCATTCTAGAAGAAAATTTCAGATGGCACTTAGAGGCTTTTGCATCTGAACTCTTCATATATATATATATATATATATATATATATATATATATATATATATATATAATGCGTATATTTGCATTATACATATGCACAGGTCTAGACCTGTGTTTGGACTATAAATTAATAAGATTATTATTATTTAAAAAAAAAAAATTGAAAGTATTCTGGTCTTACAATATGTAAAACACAGACTTTGAGTTTCATTGCAGTATTTAATGAATCCTGGTTTGTGTTCAGCGTGGTATGGGGTCTAGAGGAGCTTCAGAAGCTTTGGAGGTGGAGCTGTCGCTGTTACCGGATCCTATATATTTATCTGATGCAGCAGAGCCGCGTTCTTCATGGAGATCTTCAAACATCCTCCTCCAGCGCGAATAAACGGCTCTGGACTGAAATAAACAGACAGTCTTTGAAATTCTTAGTGGTGATAAGATTCAGCACAGACAACTCCTTCTCCAAACAAGTGAGTCAATTGCTGAACTTCAGCTTTGTCATTTCTATCTAGCTTAAATGTGTCTGAGGTGCGCTACGTCCCAACAAAACTTATGCAACATTATTCTGACAAATATCGTTTTTGTTCTTTCGTTGCACTGCGCTAAATATATTTACTCGCTCATTCGTTGTTTTTATAATGTCAGAAGCCTAAATACGCCACCATCTCGTTTGGATAGAGTACCGGTAGATGCTGAATAGCCTAATGTGTTTAGTTAGCTTGTAAATCATTTGAAATTTGCATGGCGGGTTTACTACATCAGACTGCAGCCTATTTCATCCATCCATTCATTTACTGAATAAGTGACAATGATTAGATCGATCATTAATTCGGCGCTGTCCACCGACTAGTGCTGAAATCTAATTCATGTTCATTCATCAGCATTCACCCTACAGCGCGTTTAGTTTGCTGTCATTTAATGACATAAAAGACTATTTGTAACTTTTCAAACGTGGAAAACCCTGAAAGCACAACATTATGTCCTATACATGTATCATAAGAAGGAACCCTGCTATCATGTTGTTGTAAATGTTGAATGTAGTAGTTTACTGTTGTAAATGATAACTCTCCAACATGTAACTAATATATAGCTTACATAAAATATGCTGTAATTGAACTAAACCGTCATTTTCTGCTGTTTGTTTAGTGATGTCGTGTAAAGCTTATGAACCGGATTGTTTTCATCTTGTTTTTTGGATTTAAGTGGGAATAGTGTTGCTAAAATTGAGGGTGTTGCTTCAGTAAGTCACGGCGTGGCTGTGGATTACAGCTATCTCAAATAGCGAGCAAGCAACATGTTCCGATGCGCAACTTACTCAATTTGATCGTTTTGTAGTGAATCGCTGGATCTATTGCAGTGGCTAAATTCGAAATAGGATAGGCTACTCTTACTATGTCTTCCATTTAAAGATATGCCTGAAGTAGGATTGGTATATGCAACTCTCGTCTGGTTCTCCTCACTTTTCTACATTGTCCGCACTGAATGACCAATGACGTTCACAGAGTTCACGCTTAGACCTGCTTCTTCGTTAACTGGACTACTATAGGCTTACGATGTTGATAAATACACAAATAAAACATGTAAATTGTCGAAAGACCTTATCAATACAGACTAAAACAGAAAACGAATCGCGATTTAGGCCTATCAATAGGCTGATTGTATGCACATTATGTACAAACTGTAGCATTGTTCATGGCGTTTAGAATCATTTAAATATTAATTATTCACTTGTTGATCTCGCTTCTCACCTCAGTCTTAGCGGCTTTGGGGGAGTTGACGATTAAAGCATGAGTTAAACAAAACAATTGTTTTAAATGAAAGAGTTGAATCGATTATCGCTAAAATCTCTGTTTGCGAGTAAATCAGTGATGTGACATTCAGTTTAAAATCTTTCAGTATTAAACTAGGCCTATATAGGCTTAGGTATACACACTTTATTTTGAAATGGCAATGAAAGTACTCTACTGTAAAAACTTACAAGTAAAAGGTGACTTGCTGGAACCATAATTTTACTAAATATTTCAGTACAAAAATGACATGCAAAATGCTGCACAGGGAATTCTGGGCTGATTTCAACTGCTGAATTGACTTTTTTATTTTTATATTTCAATTGATATTGACACAACAATGATCTCTCACTTGTCATTTTTTAGTGCTAAAAGACTAAAGCTAAAAGGCTAGAGGTGCGATCTGAGTCAGTTCAGCTATGTGTGTGTTTCTGTGTATATATCTGTTCTATTTATGGTAGTTTTTTGTTTTGTTTTGTTGTTGTTTGTTGTATTGTATTGTCTTTATAAGTAGTGCATAAATAGATTTTTAGAATGTGAGATTTACTGACTTGGAAAGCACCTCTGATGCATAAAATGCAAGTAGGCAGATCAATAGGTTTTGGGACACATCCAGCGCTCGGCATTGCAGAGCGTGTTTGAGTCAGAGCTGCGTGGGTGTGTGTGTGCATGGATCATGCCACGTCTCTCTCTGCGTGTGTGTGTGTGTGTGCCCACTGCAGTGGTGCATGGACACAAAACCACAGCAGGGAGATAAGTCTTGACTGAAGGTCAAAAGGATCCTCTGAGATTATTTAATAGAAAAAGCAATAAACACACACATAGCCGAAGTTGTTTATTTGGCGTGGGGTTTAAATCCACAGGCCTGGCTCAGACACTCCCTGCTTTAATGAGCCATGGGGAATGAACACAGATCCCACAAAAGTCTACAGATGACTGCATCAGAACGCTGATAAATGCCACACTACATTTAAAGACTCTGTGTTCCCTTAGTGTTGTGTAAGAAAAATGGCCAGAATTTGTGTCCTTGACATTTTTAGGAGGATTGTGAGATGCTCAATTTGTTACCAAATAGCAAATATATAGCACATTGCTGCAAATGTAGCTTGTGATATTCCATCTATTATTTTATAAATTTTTTCAGTAAATAAATGTTGGATTAGTGCATTTAATTTTCTCTATTGTAAAGTCAGTACAATGACTTGTTACATTGCATCTTTTCTTGTTCTTCAAAACCAATATACAGAGGAGACCGGGACTAGTTGTCACACATTTTGCCATGCTGAATTTGTTTACTTGTGAAAGTACAGTTTGTGTAAAGGCACATGCATTATGTGTATTGATAAGTCTTGCCAACAGTAACGATGACAAAAACTATTAAACATTTTTACTGTTATTGACCAGGAGATATCTAAATTGTCATAATGGAACATGCCATTAAACAACCTTTTTCTGTCTGTTTTGGCTTTCTGTCCACACTGAGACGCCTTTTTTGTCAACGAAGACGGAGCTTTTTAAAAATGTTCTCCAGTGGATACATTTGAAAAAGCCGTTTTCATGTTGTAGTGTGTGAAAACGGAGGTATTCGAATACGATGACACATGTTGGCTCTTGTCGTAGAAATTTTAAACTGTATATTAAACTAACCATGTTTCTAACATCTAACCTTATTTAACATCTAACATTTGAACAGGATGTACTGTACGAAACCAATGGAAAACTTGTTACTGAGTGTGTGCGTGTGTGTGTATAAATAACATAGTTTGGGAAATGAAACTAGACAGTCTGTTAGAATCTTGTGATTAACAAATGAAGTCATCATTAAAACAAAGTTTGCTTTACCTAGTAACAGAGGGGTTTGCATATGAAGAACCAATCAAATAGTGGGGAAATGATGTAATGCATAAAGACGAAAAGAGCTAGAGTATAGAAGTTATTAAGTGTCGATTTGTAGACGCTCTGTGTCAATCAGTAGACGCGATAGATTTATATTTATTAAGTGTCGATTTGGTCGGGTTTTAGGAAAAATCCACTACACTCTATGTCTATGATTGACAAATCTCTGGTTATACTAGCATTGTTGTCCCTGCTATTTACTTTCATAGTGTTTTCATAAATGTTCCTTTGTAGAACCTTCATTTATGGAATTCCAAAGTTGCCAAAATAAATGAATAAATAAATACATTAATAAATATACAAAGAAATGTAAAATACATAAATAAATGAGCATTTATACATTTATTTCCTTATGTATTATTGCATTTTTTTTCACATTTATTTATTTTCACATTTAATTTATTTCCACATTTATTTATTTATATATTTATTAATGTATATATTTATTTATGTCTACATTTATTTACATTAAATTTCCATTTATTTATTTCTACATTTATTTCTACATTTATATGTCTGTATGGTAACGAGGGGGCGTGTTTTACCTCAGACATAGCAATCGAGCTCAGAGTGGCAGTGCTGAAGCTTTGAGGCCATAGTGACGCCTTGTGGTGTGACCACACGAAACGCAAGAGGTTTGTGGACATGCTATTGCAAGTCACACAGGGAATGAATGACTTAGAAATGGGCAATATGGCCAAAATCTTATATCGCGGTTTAAGTCATTTAATATCACCCAAAATGTATGTATATTGGTTGACCATATAAACTCTTTATTCTGTACATAACAGTAAATGCGCTGGGTGTGGTTGCTAAGAGCTTGCGTTTATTGTTGATGAGACTCGCAGACCAGCTCAGAATGCGGAGAGAAGTCAGCGCAAGCATATTGATTAATTTGTTTGAAATGTGATTGCAAATAGAGTTCACGTTTGTGTTTCCTAATTTTGCATGCACAACATGTGACAGTTCAAATGCTTAAAATACAATGCATATTTCAAAGGTGCTGCTCTTAGATACTGATTAATCACACGTCTAAATCAAGCGGCAACCTCCCCGTCTCTCTCTTGAAACCAACACGGAAGTGAGTTAAACTGCAATTCATTGACTGGCCGCTTGAGGCTGGCTGCACAAGTGAGTCAAATCTGTATCTCCCCCATGTTAAAATTACCAACTTTACAGCAGAAAAAAACATGTTTACAGCCTGGTTCTCTATGTGGCTTTGGTCTATACAGCTAATTTTGCCCTTCATAACAACTGTGAGGGGGGTGAATTTTTATAACTCATCCGTTTAGTTGATTAATATTTAAAGTTCTGCATAATTAAGGGTGTGGCCACTTGAGTGACAGGTGGATTGCCGCTGATGTCAATGCTAGCCGTTTGTCTGCTGTTACTAGCCGTCACTTCACCTCAGCAAACGTTAGCTGCTGAACTTGCCCTCTCTGCAGTGTTTTGTGCTTTTTTTCGGGATTATTTCATACAATTTAATACACCCATTACTTCGCCCACGGCTAAGGATTCCGTCGTTGTCGTCGAGTATCGTTCGAGAGAACAACCAGCGCTGTATTTCAGTTGTTTTCCTCTGTGAACATGCACTAATGGATGTCTGACAATTTCGTTGCTTTTTGGAGTTTTCAGATTTAAAGGGGTCATATAATGGTACATGCACTTTTACAAGTTGATTGCACTGAAATGTCTGTTGGCAGTGCCTGTACACAACCATCCTATCATGATAAAAATCCATCCAGTGGTTTTGTTTTAATCTCCTTATATGTTTGACCATCTCTGAAATCAAGCCGTTCGATATTGTGACGTCATAAGATCGTACGCCCCTCCCGCTATTGTGATTGACAGCCGTGTTTCAACACAAGACCCGCCCTGAGCAAGCTGTGACAGCCGTCGTCATAGTAGTCCGCCATTGTTGATATGCTGGAGTAGAATGGCGTCTAAGCGATTGTGGTGTTCTGTTCTTAGATGTAATAAGGAACACAGCAGTCATTTGGATGTTCCTAAATCCGAGCCATTGAAGAAGCAGTGGCTAAGTTTTATTTTTGAAGTGATATGCCCAAAGGATTGACGCGGGGATTCCCTCACGGGGATTCCCCATGATCGTCTGTGCTTTCATGTTTGCGAGAATCATTTCACACCAGACAGCTTCACAAACGAGAAAAAACGGATCGGTACCAACGTGTTCCTGCTAAACCTCCAGAAGATGTGAGTGTAATGTTTTATTAACCTTTATATTAGTATTTATATTAATCTTTGCGAAATTTGCAAACCTTGCTGCAGGCTTCACGATGAATGCTTCTAAGGTTTACACTCAGGGTACATTACGGCATGTTTTCTATGTACGACGTTCTCAATATAATTCATAATCCCACGTTTATAACGAATAACACGTGGTTATTGTGTTAGATACGGTCAGAGAATGTCTAATACGGTGTACCCACAGAACAGAGGGGCGGGGTGAGCAAAGCTCATTATCATTTAAAGACACATGCACTGAAACGGCGTGCTGAAAACAGAGCTGTTTTTGACCAGGTAAAATTAGTGTTTTCTTACAATACTAATGAGAATTTTTAATTAAAGTATATTACAAACTTTTAATTTAGACCCTAAAGAATCATATTAGCTTGTACAAAAATGGCATTATATGACCCCTTTAAAAACGTCAATAAAGGCTCGTTCTTTCTGCTCTCACGGAACAGATAGATTATAAAATGCTTATGTACCGTCAGGTGAAATCCTGCAGGTGTCGGCGCTTTCTCCGTCCATGCAATAAATGCACACCCTTGAATGACTGCGGATTTTCTAGCGCATTTACTTGAACTTCATAGGCAATATATCTATGGTTTAACCCATTTGAGAGGCGGCCAAAATCTGAATTTAAAATGGACTGAATAAGTTCTCTACGAACTTGACGAGTGATGCCGCGCTGACGGACCATAGACTATAAAAAAAGAGTGACTGACATGTAACGTTATGCACATAAATCACTGTCACACACACTCTCTCAGACTCAGAGTAATATTAAGTTACTGCATAATACATTTTCAACTAGCAGAATAGTACAGAATCACGATACACAGTCTCACTTGTAGCCATGTCTTTTAACTATTATAATATTTCGAAGGGCAAAAATAGGAACTTTTAATTGGCTTTACATCATCAACTGTCACTTTAGCACGAGGCCCTGTGCAGTCGCAGACTTGGTACTGTCAGTAGCATAACATTATAGCATTACCTCCCCAGCCTGAGCTAACTCGATCACGTCGAGCTAGGTGGGCGTGATTTCAGATAGCCAGGCTCCTCAGCCTCTTTGCCCATTTTCTGTTATCCGGGAGTGACGCAAGGCCAAGATGGCGACGGCCGGCTCCGCCCACTTTAGGCTTCAAAAATGCTCTTCAGAAACCTACGGGTGACGCCACGGACACTACGTTCATATTTTTTTACAGAATTTTTTTACAAATCCTCAATTGTAATTATTCTGTTTTCAATCAAACAAAAGCTCATGTGCTCATGTACGCATCTCGCACCATGCTATGTCTGAGGTAAAATGCCCCCTCGTTACCATACAGACAAAGAAATCTATAAATAAATAAATGTGAAAATAAATAAATCGTCACCTTCCTAAAATAAATGCCTAAGTAATTTTTTCATCTTTCTCGGAAAACACAAAAAACGGAACCTAACTTCAGAGGTTGAGTATATTTTCGTTCTTCTTGATGTAGCTGCCATCTTGAAAAGCTTGTAAAATTGCCTAAGTCTCACTGTCTTTTGACTTAGGCAAAATAAAACGGCCTAAGTCACACTCTTGACATAGGCCATTATACTACAGGGGTAGAATTGCATGATCTGTTCAACCGAGGATGTGGGCGATTTTACCAGAGGTGGCCAGCATCATGAGGAGATGACTCCTCTTCAAAAATCATCTTTGTCAAAAAATGACTTAGGCAATTATTTTAGGAAGGTGACGAAATGTAGACATAAATGCATACATAAATAAAAGTGGCAATAAATACATTTATAAATAAATAAATAAAAATATAAATGTGAATAAATGCCATTTTACATAAATAAGGACATACAAGTATAAATACTCATTTTTTTGTATCTTTGTATATTTATTTACGTATTTATATATGCTTTTTTTATGTTCTTTTTTACATTGCATATTTATTTATCTATTTATTTATTTATTATTTTGACAGCTTTGGAAATCCATACTACATTCCTGCAAAGATGACAGAAAATTTACTAGCAATTGCTGTCCTGCGGCAAAACATGATGACAATTGCATTTTAGACCATACGATTTTGAGTGCAACCTGGATGCTACAGTGAGTGGTGGGATATTTTGCTAATAAAATGTTTGTGCCAGAAGAATAGCACAATAACTTTATTATGCCTGCTCTCTTGGTATCATCTCGTGAGCTTTTATTACGTTTTACGCACACACACATTAAGTCGATTTAAGCGTTTTCAGATGTTTCAGTGTGGATGTAGTGTGGATGAGCAACTTTGAGAAAACACTAGTGTGGAAAGGGAGTGTTTTGAAATGAAATCGCCATTTTCAAATGAATCCAGAATCAGATTAATGTAGACATAGACATAGACGTATATTTTTAAGTATACTTTTAAAAAGTGCACTTTGTAATAACATCAAAACATTTTTTTTTCGTTATGACATTTCAAATCATTATGTTTTAATAATATTTTTTGTGCTGAATTGTAGCGTTATTCAGTTTAATTTAAAGTTAATATATTTTAAATGTACTAAATTGCAACTTCATCATTACAAATGTGTAATTACAAATATATTTAATTAAATTACATTCAAGTTTCCATAAAAAAGACATTCGGCAGTACACTTTAACCATATTCCAGTGATTAATTAAATATGAAATTACACAAAGATGTACTAAATAATTATATTCTATATGAGACAGAAAAGTACTCTGAAATTCAGCTAACTGCATTTAGCATGAATTTGAACTATAATACACTTTTAATTAACTGTAATTAAGGGTCCAAAACACATAACATTACGTTTGCACTTATAAAATGTTAGGCCTATATATAAATATTATATATATATAAGAATATACTAATTTCTTAAGTGGTTAAAAAAAAAAAATTTGCTACAATGTCTTCTTTTTTTACAGGTGGAACAAATTCAAATATAACACTGTCATTTTAGTTTGGAAAATACAGTCCAGATTTTTTTTTTATAGTTAAATTGTAAAATATATGAATTTATACACACATGAACTAATGACTAAACAAGACACACCTGAAAGCAATCAAAACAATGAACCAAAGGAACCACATGACAAGATCACATGAGGGGAACACAAAGATCACATGAAGGGAAGACGAAATCACAAAACATGAACATTAACCATAACCTAGAACAGACATGACATCAGTGTTTTCAGATGTTGTGGCCCAACTCTGAAATCAAGTTTTCAGAAAACAGTTTAGTGAAAATAGTCTCTTGAATGTTTCTGTGTTTTACTTGCAATTCTTAGACATAGCAGCATAACAGCAGCTATTTGTCTATTCCTGTTGCATGTTATTTGAAATTCAAGTGCGACTTGAAGGTGTATGTATTGCAGTTTCCATCAAAAACTCATGAGCACACCTTAAAGTGTTTTGGATAGAAATGTACCTTGATTACCATTTTTTTTTTCATGCTTGTTCTAAAGACTTTCTGTAGAACATCTGTGTGATCCATCCATTCTATATATCTGGCTTTTCCCTTTCTGTATTCAACAGCAAAAACAGAGAGGTTAAGGATTGTGAAAAGAAACAAGACATCGGTTCATTATCCAACCACTCAGAAACGTGGTCTCAGCGTTATATGATTGGAGGAGCACTAGGTGTTCCCTTCATCTTTTAATCATGAAGTGTCACACCAGGACATTTTGAAGCTCTCTTTAGAAAGCAAGCTGCTCTTATGGTTATCAACAACAAAAGACAACAGAAAGTACATGCATTCATTATGAAATATTCTAAGGTTTCATCTAACAAACAAACAAACAATGATCTTAAACAAGCTCAGAGTTTATGGCACCAGCACACCACAAGAATGAGGCACTAAATGTGAGGAGATCTCTGTGCTTTCATAACATGATGGTCTGAAACCGATGATGCACAGAACGGTTATTATAGCTTCTCATATGACACATTCGTGTACGTTGAGGTTAATTCAAGGTGAAACTGATAATGTTATCAAGCTAAAATAATTTAGCGGGAAAGCCTAAAACGCATGCTGAGGTTATGTTGTTTCTGTTCCATATGTGAGTGACATTAGTTTTGCTATGTTTCATAGAAGATTTGCTGTAGTTTATAACAGGACAGTCATTGTTTGTCTGGAGCTGTGCTGGTGACTAACAACAAACTCCTCTTGTTGTGCACTGTATGTTCATTATGTTGCTTCGCTTCAGCTATAAATGCACCAGCTATGCATTGATTGTTTGTGCATTTTGGGGGTCGGAGCAATGAAGGGAAGGGTGTGTTTGTTTGGGTTGATTTCAAATATCAACTGTTTCGCAAAAATCACATTCTGCACCTTTAAGATCTGAAGTACACTTAAGTGCATAACCAATACAATTATTAAGCCCAATTCTTAATATAAAAATGTCAGGAAAAGTTTTATAAATGCTTTATTTCAATCCTTTTAGGCTCCATTTTACCTTTTAATTAGCATGTCAGTGCCTGAGCTTAAAAAGACTTTGAGTTCAAATTCCAACCACAAACAGGAGTGGCCCAGAGGATGCTTCTTTAACCACACTTCATAAAAAATTTGCATAAATAAAACTAAAGAAAAACATCAGTGTTTGTCTACTTTGGAGGTCGTATCAGTGTTCTCCAGCTAGTGACTCATCCTCCAGCGCACTGCAGACAGCACGATCTCTGCCGTTGTCAGAGGAAATGTGTGTTACAAGCTTTCTTAGAAGAAGGTTAATGTTTCATCCTTGAGAACAGGCCATGAGATCATAAAAGGAATCTATCTCTGAATTTCATTCATTGCATTGAGAAATTGTACAATACTGGCTGATCAATTGCAGTCTTTCTGTGGCGTCCCAGAGGCCCTACGCCTCCATGAATTAGATGTGCTTCATACGTAGAGCAGAACAAACCAATTGGATCCCTGCAAAAGAAAGTTTGTGTGAATGAATGAAACATTTTCCTTTCATAGGAACTAATGAGGATCTTAATTAATGCGGGATGAGTTAAAATGCAGATGATGTCTCTCTCAGGTGTACGAGAGAGAGAGAGAGACTTTCTACTCATCTGTACTAAATATATCAATGTAAGAGAAACTTTTCTGCCCAGATTTGAAACATTGATTCCATCATTCATTGAACTTATAGCGATACTGAGAAAATGCCTTTCATACTTGGAGAAGATGATAGCACAGCTGCACTAGCTGCAAAATATGTGTTAGCCATTCACAATGTCAGAGACAGTTAACTCTCTAGAGATACCCGCTTTATTTATTCATTTATTAAGATGGATTGTATTTATTTATTTAAAATGTTACATATGGCACGATCTATACATATATGTTTTGTTTGTTTGTTTTATTATTTATACATAATATGTTAATGGTTTGGCAACATTGTGATACACAGTCATGCTTATAAAGCTCATTTGAAATTTAAAATTTAGAGAGAGAGAGAGAGAGAGAGAGAGAGAGTAAAGGGGGGAGATCAGGAGTGAATAGAATATGTTTGCTGTCAAAACACTCCTTTCTAATGAGGAGCCCGAAACTCTCTACTATTTTAAAATCCTCACCAGGATGCAAGGCAAAAGTTAGGGCAAAATATTTATACACACCCATTTAAATAACTGCATTACACTTTCACCTTCTTTCCGTGGTGTTTTTCTTTTTAAGTTTCTGTGCAAATGAGCTTTTATGGATTTTAACTTTTGGTTTTATTTAGTTTTTTATGTTTAAAACAGTATTTTATGCAGAAAAATACTAAAACTATTTTAACTACTATAACTATTTTATGTTGTCTTTACATTTTTCTATTTCCATGTTTTATTTACAGTTTTAATATTGTGTAATAAAAGTCTAATGCTTAACCTACATGTAGTGCAATGAACAATTAACTAGATACACCTGTGTTCAAGCTAATGTTGTCTTAACAACATAAAAGCAGCACAGAAACCGCTTCTGAAGTGGTAGTTAGTATATAAAAATAGGACCTTTCTATTTTTTGATGCAGCACAGTGGTGCCATTATTTATATACAATCAGAGTTTCAGCAAGAAATGTATCATACCAATAATATTTGTCCGTCTTGTTGATTATTATTTATTATTATATATAAATATAATAGTTGTTATTATATATTAATTGATTTCCATTAAGTGAGTAATCCAGAGGACTCATCCTTGTTTAGAAGACCTTGTTGCACTAGTGATTGTTAGAATTCTTTTTAACATTTGATGTAATAAATACATAGATAAATAAATTAAGCTGCACAATTCTCTTTATGAAAGTGGAATTTATTTATTTATTTATTTAGCCTAATGTTTTAATAGAAAATAGATTTCTATATAGGTTATACTTTTATAGCAGTCTAGGTTATACTTTTTAAGAGCATACTTAAGAGTGACATTGAGGTTTCTTCTGAGTCTTTAGAGGAGAGAAATGTGAGACCACTAGTTTCTCTAGCTAAGGAGAAAAATCTGAGCACAGTGTGTGTTGTCAGTGTTGTTGAGATCTCTGTTGAGAAGCAGGAGACTCAAGTAAAAGTCTCCATTTGATGTTAAAGTAACCTAATTTTTGTCTAGGAGAAACATTTGAGATGTTAAAGAGATTTTTCCTTCTTCTGGGAAATGCTCTTCAAGGGCACACTTTTCCACTCTGTATTTAGTAGTGCTTCAGATAAATCTAAGCAAACTATTTTTTTGAACAAACATAAATCATTTTGATAATCAGCAAATTGATCTACACATAGCCAACATAGGTTTAGAGTTTGTTTTTCCATAATAGAGGGAGTAGGGTTGTCCAATGGGTTAAAAAAATAAAAACACAAAAGCAGGGAAATCCATCTTAAATGTGAAAAAGATTTATTTGGCAACTAAATGTACAATATAAATGTGGCCTGAGGAATAGATGCTATCTATGCTTATCTCCATTCAGTGAATCTCTAATTTGACTGGTTTCCTCTACCATTCTAAAAAACATTTCTAGTGTTATCTAGCCAAGATAATGATTTCCCCAAATTAAAGCATTTCTTTGAGAACTAGAGGATGTCATCGCATGTCATACTGCTTTGAAATGAGAAATGAGATGTTTACAGTGGATTTTCAAAGTTGTGCATTTGTGCATTTTTGTGCTAATATACACAACTATTAATTTCCAAATGTATGAATTTTAAGGTAATGAATTTTGCTCGAATATAACATAGATATGTTAAATCTAGATGCAATTTAATAACATGGTAGCATGCTCCAGTGCTTCTTTTTAAGGAGTCAAGATTTTGCTGGTCAGCATGGCCCTGCTATTCCCAGCTCGAAGATGCTGTATCTACACCATCTGGCAGCACTGACAGGCATAATTAATCATGTATTTTGACAGTATCTTTTGGAGAACTCTTAACAACATGAAATGGACTAGACATTTGACACTCTACACTCAAAAATAGTTGAAGTTTAATTCACTTAATTAATTAAATTAAGGAAAACATCTCCACGCGATTAGTTTAGGACCAGTGTACCAGACTACCTTTTTTTTTTTCTTTTTTTTTTAAGTAATGCATTACAATATTGTGTTACTTCCTAAAAAAAAAATAACTAATTGCATTACTTTTTTTTTGTAAAGTACTTACATTTGACAGATGAAATACTTAATCTGTCTTTGTGCAAGTGGGATGAGTAAATGCATGCTCACATTTAGTCAAGAACCACAATAACCATCATGTTTACACAGATTTCTCTCAACATCAGGGAATATAGGAAAGTGTCAGTCAATAAATGGGCAAACACAGCAACTGCGTTACTTACTAAAAAATGTAACTCAGATATTTTGTTGTAAATTCAAAAGTAATCTGTTACTTTACTTGTTACTTGAAAACAGTAATCTGATTATGCCAGACGCATTACTTGTAGTGCGTTACCCCCAACACTGTTTAGGACCATACAAAAAGACTAAAACAAGTTAATTTAAACACTCATGCTTTGTTGAACAAACTTAATAGATCCTATAGTTCATGTGTTAGAAAATAACTAAAAACAACATGTTATAGACAATTAAGCTCCACTCTTCAGCAAAATGGTAACCACAAAAACTTAGAAACTACTCTATTGTTTTTACCAATTTAAATGGATTGAACATAATGAAATGAAGTTGCAATAAAATGTTTAAAGCACTAAAAGTTCAAAATAAAGCACTACACACTATAACACAGCAATAACACTAGAGAAGGGACTAAAGAAAACAGCCCACTGCTATGGCTGGGTTCTGAAGCTGAAGCTCTGGAATATGGAAAAGACAGTAAGGAAGCCACTGCATCATGACTGAATCATGGTTCAAACTAAAATTCATATTTGAGCTTTGGATCAACAGTATCTATATAGGTCCTCGCATAAATGGGAGTTGGTGGGCTTTGCTTTTATCAATGATGGCACATATCGGGGAAAACAAATGCATTAAATCCTTTGAAATGTCAGATCTCGATATTACAGTGTTTGCACCAGGCTAGAATCTTATCCAGATTTTCTTTTCATCTGCCACCTGGGACCCACAGGGATTTCTATTTCATTATTATTATTTTTTATGTGACATTGTTAAAGTTTGCAATGGAAGTATTCACACAGAAAATTTTTATTTTATTTGACATTATTTTACAGTTGTGAAATGTCGGCAAGTTATCATTTTAATTACCTCTGCCTCAACTTTGAAAATGTGTCAGATGTCCATCAGATTAGAATAAATTAAAATTACATTATGCCATATGCATTATAACTAGCTTTCAACAACTAAACCTGTTGAAAGGCTTACCGTCAGCAAGACAGACATGGATCAACATCCTCTCCCTCTGATTGCAAGGGTACTTAATGAATGAACCTCCAGGAACAAGTCTTGTCATAATCACATTTATTATGAACATGCATTTAATTCGATGTTTAGCAGTCACCTGTTAAAATGAAATCAGCTACTTTGCACAATGAAGATATTACAAAATGTACCGGGGGAAATTTTTGGTGGACTGAAACACTGTTGCTGTCTCACACTCAATCAAGTTCACCCAAGTTTATGAGCGTGAGTCACCATTGCAGTGCATTTTGCAGATGGCCTTAGTTAGGATATAGTCTTTAAAATATAACACTGTTATACACCATATTCTTTAGTTGAATGCATTGTTCTATGCCTTTTTAGGTTGCATTAGTATGCTGTTGGCTGTGCTGGGTGGTTGCTTATCACCTCCTCATAGATGTGTGTCCCATATCTGTCAATGTAAATCTATGGGATTTGTACCTATTTTCACCTCACCTCAACAAACCACATAATTTGAGGCATTATTCATGCCTGCATACAGCACACACACACACACACACACACACACACACACACACACACACACACACACACACACACACACACACACACACACACACACACACACACACACACACACACACACACACGCACACACACACATATTCGTGACATTCGTGATATTGTAATAATATAAAATTAAACATTTTAATTTAATTAAACTTTTCAAGTAAATCACAAGTCATTACTAGGAAGCAAAGACCTGTAAAACGATTTAATAATTTCAGTATTTCTGTGTCCAACCCTGAACACTCATTATTTTCTGCTCTCCCACCATCAGCCCATCATTACAGTCATTTGAGTAAGTTGTAAAACTGTGTAGTTCTTACTTTCTTGTTTTCTAAAGCTCTGTAGTCTGTCCAGGCAATGACTCATTTGCTGTACAGTTATCAGCAGATAGTAGATGACTTCTGGCGCACACATTCAGATAGAAGACCCTTCATCCAGACACCTGACCGATGATCACCAGTAGGCACAATAAATCATCTCTTTTACAGGAAGAGTAATTCACTGATACATTACTTGCAGGGCTGTTTTTATGAACAATGGGCTTGTTTCAAAAGCCTACTGGCCATCCGTCACGAAACAGATGATCATATGCTTTTGAGGATGTGTTTAGTGCTTAGATTTCATGTCGTGCAGTAGCTTGAAGACCTTGGAGCATGATCAGTTTTTTTTTACCTTTTAAAGTGTTATCTCAAAGAATAAAGTGAGAGATGATGAATTAGTGCAAGGCAAGAATTCATAACCGTAATTAGGTATCCTCTGGGTCTGGTTTTGAAAGGTCTGGTTATTTAAAAGGCCATATTTAGTCAATAGTTTCTGTTACTAGACACATGCATGCTTTTTGTTTCTCATCCTGAATGGATCCCTATTCTTTGTCATCTATATGCTCTTTAGTGAGGTTTGTTAAGGTAAGCTTCACTACTTTTATAAATTATATTTCAGTGTAAGGATATAAACAAACCTCTCTAACCGCTCCATTAACTAACACTCCATTTTGAAAGTCGTGCTGCATTCAAGACTTGAAAGTAAATGCCCACTGCTATGATTGGGTAACAGTTTTGCATATCAAAATAAGTAAGCACTTTGTTATTATTTGAAAAAGAATGACTTACAGTGTAAACAGAATTATGAATGAATGTACCATTGTTTGTTACATTGTCGTTTTTATAGGCTATTCATCCTTTTCGATAAAGTGAAAAACGTATATATTGTCATTTGCAGTGTCGTGTTTTAAATAAAATGAATCGTGTTTTAATATCTTACTTAGGTTTCCTTGCTTTCATCGGAGGGGCAGGAACTCACATTGTTAAGCTCAAAGTATATTTTTATGTCACAGCAACTCCGTTCACTTTGTCGTGCTTCACAAGTCAACAATTAATCTGTAAAGCTGATAATTGCTTTGATTAACAACATATCAGTAGTTAATAAGACTTTTATTCTGAATTACTTTTTTGCCACATGTGGTCTTGGTGTATAGTATTATGCATTACCGAAACCTATGGACGAGTGTTGACTTGAGCCCGCTTTCTGAACTTCTATCAGTCTGATATAATCTGACTGATATTCTTCCCAGCCCATTAAAACATGTTTTTTATTTCGATAGGGCGATTGTGTAAAAAACTTAGGAGTATACTTGGATAATTCTCTTAAGTTTGATATACATGTCAGTTCTGTGGTCAATCAAAATCTAGTTTCTTTCATATAAGAGCACTTGCAAAGGTGAATACTTTTTTTGTCCCTTAAGAACTTTGAGATGGCTATTCAATATAAATGTTGGTCCTCTTTCCCAAAAGTGCCATGTGTGTTTTTAGTCGTTTTCGTGTATCCGTATGAACAGGGATCATTTTGACAAGGTTGTCGTCTGTTTGCGAAAAATAGCAAAAGAAAAACTTTAAACCCTGACAGGGTGTTCAGGCCCCCGAAATGATGTGGCTATAAGTAAATAATTAGACACAAAATACTAATTTGAGTTGAAATATTTCATTAACTCATTGAATGCAAAGCTTCTGTGAAGAAATACAGTTCAAAGCAAGCAGCTTAGAGCCTAGAACAAGAACAAGTTCAAACAAAATGGACATTAAGGGATAATGTAGTCATATCACGTATTACGCAGCTTTTCACCACATCAATAATTTCAGGGACATGAAACACTGATTTGAGAAGAAACTAATTTAAAATCTTACCTGTTTATTATCTTAGAATCCACTACAGTGTAAAAAACAATAATTCTAGCAACAATAATACCATATACCTATTAATACTGAAGTCTGAGAGTATTCATTTACTGAGAGCCATGTAATTTAGGTTCTTCAAGGAACCATCAATGCCAATAAATAAACTATAATTTTAAGAGTTGACTCTTCATAGATTAAACATTATTTGTTTCATTTTGTGCAGGTTAAAGATGCCCTACCCACCATCACAGTGACTCCAAGAAAAGTCTACAATATTCCCATTCAATTCCTCAAGATGAACACTTCAGAGACCACCACTCTTTCCCTCTGGGCCATCCATGTCAATTCCAGTCCTGTTTCGTACCTCCTCAATGTTACCGAGACCTCATCCCATGCCAAGCCAAAAGCATGCGAGCAGCTCAACATCGCCACTGAGGTGTTCCTCATCCTTGGCATTGTCAGTCTACTGGAAAACATCCTGGTCATCTGCGCTATAGTGAAAAACAAAAACCTACACTCACCCATGTATTTCTTCGTCTGCAGCCTGGCCGTGGCCGACATGCTGGTGAGCGTCTCCAACGCCTGGGAGACCATAGTCATCTACTTGCTTACTAACCGCCAGTTGGTGGTGGAGGACCATTTCATCAGACAGATGGACAACGTTTTTGACTCTATGATCTGCATCTCTGTGGTAGCGTCCATGTGTAGTCTTCTAGCTATTGCTGTTGATCGCTACGTCACGATTTTCTACGCTCTACGATACCACAACATCATGACGGTTCGCCGGGCCGCGCTCATCATTGGGGGGATTTGGACCTTCTGCACCGGCTGTGGAATAGTCTTCATAATCTATTCTGACAACACGTCCGTCATCGTGTGTTTGGTCTCCATGTTCTTCATCATGCTAGCACTCATGGCCTCTCTTTACAGCCACATGTTCATGCTGGCGCGTTCTCATGTCAAACGCATTGCCGCCCTGCCGGGCTACAACTCCATCCACCAGAGAGCCAGCATGAAGGCGGCCGTCACACTGACCATTCTTCTCGGGATCTTCATCGTCTGCTGGGCTCCATTCTTTCTCCACCTCATCCTTATGATCTCCTGCCCCAGAAACCTCTACTGCATGTGCTTCATGTCTCATTTCAACATGTACCTCATCCTCATCATGTGCAACTCTGTCATCGACCCACTCATTTACGCTTTCAGGAGTCAGGAAATGCGGAAAACACTTAAGGAAATCATCTGCTGCTATAGCCTGAGGAACATTTTTGGAATGTCAAGGTAGCGTCAAACCAAACAATTATAGGTGGATTGTCATTTCACAAGAAGAAATCTTTCGATTCATAAAGTCTGAGAGCAAAATGTGCCAACCCCCTGTTGATCTAGATGAAAAATAAGATTTTTATGATGATGTATACCATC
This sequence comes from Rutilus rutilus, assembly GCF_951802725.1. Classification (NCBI taxonomy): domain Eukaryota; kingdom Metazoa; phylum Chordata; class Actinopteri; order Cypriniformes; family Leuciscidae; genus Rutilus; species Rutilus rutilus. The sequence continues at coordinate 15,352,465 of NC_140216.1, forward strand.
TACTTACTCCTCATCCTCTATAATGCAAACACTCATGCAAACATAATTTTAACTTGAAAAAAGCTGGAATATTAATTAACTCTTCAGGGCACAAAGATGCAAAATAGAATATCTAATGAGACAATTTTTGATATTATAAATATATGTAGATGTTGTAATATTGTTGGAGAATTAAGGAGGCCTTAGTTCTATATGGAACAATATAATCCTCGATGAACAATGTGATTTAATAACACAGTCTCTAGGGGCACGGAGGAGCTCTTGATCAAAGCCTATGGGAAAAACAAGTGCAATCATTTGTCAAATTAACAATGCAAAACAAAGCCTGTCTAGACATTAATGTTGTATAGGTCAAATTAAAATGTAATATAGCATGCAGTTTACATTGTTGCATGTGCTCTGTGGTTGGCAGTGAAGGTGAGAAAGAACGAGCAACACTATTGATTCCTAAGATGAAATTCAATGACAAAACTGCTGCAGCAGACTACAATTTTTAAAAACATGGCACAATTTATACACACATTAATACACAACGTAAAGTACATAAAATAAAAGAATGGAACCAGACTGACTGTGACAAAAATAGATTCACAGTCCTTGAAACCTTAAGTAGACATTTTTCGAACAGCATGACAAAGAGGATGACAACATTTCTGGTATCATGTCACTAACACATTTTTCAGAGTCTTTAAAGGCATCAGGAGTTTTGTAATAGTTGTATTTGAATAGAAATTCTTCACATATGCCTGTATCATAATGTGTGTATATCTATAGCTGCATAAACTAAATCAAAAATATATTATGACTTATGCTGTATATTAACTCATACAATAAAACAACAGAGAAAACAAGTTTTACCTAATTAAAATAAGTATTGCAACTACTAAAATAAAAAGCTTAAATAAATATTTCTGACTTGTCCTCACTATTGCATTTGTGGATATGTTGGCAATTTACATATTATTGTAAGCACGAACATGCACTTGAATTTGAAGCATTTACCACTGCCCCTTTAAATGTAATGACATTAAATTCTATGGCTTTTTTATTTCTTGTATTTGCTATACAATTTCAGGGTGAGAATCAATGTTTGTCATCATGCTGCTTACTGTCTGCAGTCACTGCATAAGTTAATCATTTTGAAATTATAGGGGTAAAAGCAAGTGTTTTGTTGGTTTTTCTTCAGTTAATATTTCCCATGGGGGGTATTTTTAATAATAAAGTGCTACATTGATTATAAAACATGAAACAATTAGCAAAACAGCAAAAAAAAAAGTTATATATAATATACAAAATTATGAAAATATAAAACACAACTCATCCTAATAAAATGACAACTTCGTTTGTTACTCATCAGCTATATCAGAAATATTACCTCTATTTAAAAGGGTTTTAAATTAGATGTTATAGAGCTATAGCAGTGTTATAGGTATTTTGACTCAAAACCTTGAAGGTACTAAGATATAGTCCTTGTGAATAGCCCTGTTTCCCCTATGGTTAAAACATTTATCCAACAGCTTACATTTGAAGTATTTGTAATCTAAATGTAAATCTGTTCATGCTATGTAAATTCTATGAAACGTTTACATTATATATAATTTGCAGTAGGACTGCTGTAGTAGGCTAGTTGATTCTTGTCTTGTATTGACTTCTAATGGAGCCAGAATTTAAAAGTGTAAGTGGGTAATTGCTCAGACTGTGCAAATATGTTCAGTTAGGTTGTTTGTCAGCTTGATTTTTGCCAATTTATTATCCACTTCTCTTCACTTTGGTTCAAAGTGGTTCAGTTCATTTCAGTTCAAATCACCGTCCAGTCACTCAAGCATAATGTCAACCCTCCTTACATGTGCTCATGATGGTAATAATAGAATGTGCCTTCAATGTGTTTTGTGCTGTCAAAATGACCCGGAGGTCGTCTGATCTGTCCTCTCGGTCTCTCTGTGGTACATTAACTGCTCAGGTTTGCTGGCTCTCCATGACAGTGTATCTCTAAACCCTTCACTGTTTCAACAGAAAACAACTTGAATCCCACTCAGAAAATAATTTGTGGTTACCTGGAGTGGTTTCACATACACAGACAGTTATTAGACAATTATCATTAATTCCAATCATCAAAAGTGCCACTCACTACAGATATATATAAGTAATTTAGATTTGAGTGAACAGCAGTAATGCTCCTCACTGTGATAAATGTTCTGTGCATCTGTGTTATGCTGTACAATCTCTTATTTTCATGTATTTGGATGCATGTATAATTAAAATATAAGAATAAAGTTCATTCTTGTGACCATTTTTCATTGTTACATGTTTTTTGCATCGATTTACAATAAAATAATAATACAAATTTGCATAACAAAGTATGTGTATAAAGTAATCATGTAGTCTCATTTCTGTCATGACAACTCTTGGAGTGTTTGGCTTGGTAATGGATATGACAATGTTGCTATATTTGGGTTAATAGATGACATCCCATTTTTAATCCAGTTGGCTCACCAGTTGCAGCTACAACAGCTTTAACTCTTCTGGGAAGGCTTTCTACAAGGTTTAGGAGTGTGTTTATGGGAGTTTTTTACCATTCTTCTAGAAACGCATTTGTGAGGTCAGGCACTGATGTGGGACGAGAAGGCCAGGCTTGCAGTCTCCGCTCTAATTCATCCCTAAGGTGTTCTATCAGGTTGAGGTGCAGGCCAGTCAAGTTCCTCCACACCAAACTCGCTCATCCATATCTTTATGGACCTTGCTTTGTGCACTGGTGCGCAGTCATGTTGGAACAGGAAGGGGCCATCCCCAAACTGTTCCCACAAAGTTGGGAGCATGAAATTGTCCAAAATGTCCTGGTATGCAGAAGCATTAACCCCTTCGCACGTACGTTCTAAATATTCAGACTGGCAGCCTGGCGTGAGTTTTTTTTCTGCGACCATTATTATCATAGACATAATAATACATAGACGCCCTCAACGGCGCTGCCATAATGTGGAGGGCAACTTTCCCATAACTACAACACCAAAACGGTAATTGAGAAAAATGCCTGCTTCATGTGCTGCTTGGGGCTGAAGCCTACAAATCGCCAGACAATTGAAAACATGTCTCTGGGAATTACCTTTCACTGAGACTGAACATTTGTTTCTGGTTGTATTTGGTCATTATTTAATTAGTAATAGTAACGTTAGTTGGCAACCGGAGTCAGTCAGACTAAAATAGCTAGCGTCTAGCCGTGTTTACACTTGGCATTAACAAGCGACCTGTATCCGGATGTTGTCCACATTACACATTGAAAACACAAGTGTGTTCTCGCTGCTGATCGGAATGTTATCCGATCAGCGTGTCCAGATTCGGAGGTAGTCGAGGATGCATTGTGATCGGATCTCAGTGTAATGTAAACGCAACCCAGCCATCGTGTCTGCATTCACAGGTGGACGTCACACAAAACCCCGCCCACTGTCCTTATTCCCCCTCCTCTCTCCAGGAATTGCTGCATGTAGCTGTGTGGTTTTGCGATACAGTCGAGTGCGAAGTACATCGCAAATATACTGATGTCAGAGTATTGTGTCTGTGACTTTAAAGGGGTGGTATAATGCCCTTTTCACAAGATGTAAAATAAGTCTTTGATGTCCCCAGAGTGTGTATATGAAGTTTTAGCTCAAAAATACCCCACAGATATTTTTATATAGCATGTTAAAATTGTCACTTTTTGAGGGTGAGCAAAAACGCACTGTTTTGTGTCTGTTCCTTTAAATGCAAATGAGCTGCTGCTCCCAGCACAGAGGGCGGAGCTTCAAGAGCTTGCACTCACACAGATATGCACTGAAAATTTCAAAAAACTTTAGCCTTTTATGTTCAAACCGGATTCAGACAATGATGGAGAGACTCAAGAAGAAGTGACAACATGTAGAATGCAACAGGACATTTCTGAATGGTTGGTTGATGAATTTATGTAGCTTATGTGTAGTTATCTTCTAGTCATTGATTAGCATATTCTGCCTTGATAATCTATAAATCGTGTTCAGGGGGCGAGGTTTATGTAAATTCTAGGGTTGGTGATGTCACTAACCCTGGAGGAATGTAGTGTAGTCCCTACCAGTTTGTTGTAGTCCTTAAAAAGCTATTTCTTTAAAAGCAAATATCTCCCTTTGTTTTGAACTTTGAGCATTGTAACTTTGCAGATGTTGTTTATGCTCAAACAGCAACATTACACACTAACTAAAGTTAGAAAAGTGAAATCATAATCGACCACCCCTTTGGGAAGCCCTTTTTAAGATAAAAGGCACGTAAGGTGAGCACGCTGATAAGAAGCGCTTATGTTCTTGGACCTCTGTTCTTTTATTGTTTTCATTATTAAACTAGAGAAAGAGTCATCGTCTGCCTCCTTTCTTGGCAACTGAAATGTTTGCTTTCGCACCCTAAAGTTGCAGAACCGTTCATTTTCTGTAAAGAACATGCATTTTTCCCACCACAGCTGGCAATTAACGTTATCGGATACGTTTCTCTGTGCCGTTTCCATTCCATTATCTATCCATCCACATTATTAGTAGGCTACTTGCAGCCTCTTCATCCTCCTCAATTTGCGAGATTTGTAAAATGTACCCCAACTGAAAACTGTTTTTAAAAGAAAACCCACCACTTCAGGTCAACTTTGCACCGGAGCCATCCTTTTTTTTTTCGCGGGAATGCGAGATCCGATCTGTTATCCAGAAACAGAAGCCACTTGATGTGGACAGGTGTAAACGCACCGTGTCCTGATTATGATCCGATCTGCTTGATCGGATCATGGTGATCGCATGTTAATGCCAAGTGTAAACGCTGCCATATGTATTTATTATGTCTATGGTTATTATGCAATGAATCGCGTTCTAATTTACATGGACAACATAATTCAGGGATATTTGTTGGAACCCATATAAATTATACTAATTTATAATCAACCTTGTCACGTGACATTCGCAGTCACGATGGCGCACACGAAGGATAACCGCCTGCAGGTGAGTAGTTTGAATGTTTCGCTTTATTTTTTATGCAAAGCCTCTCAAATAATTTGTTAGCGTACAGACTATGGTTGATATGGTTATGTTTGTGTTTTTTCCCCCACTGCTTTGAATTTCGCTTGCACACGGCACTTTGCATCTCCCCCACAACAGCCGCGTGACAATCGGTGAGTAGGCTATATTTTAGTTTTTTTTTAAATTAGAATTATTTACAAGCATGCAATAAATATGAATAAATATTTTATGTCATGAAAATTCTCTTATAAAACGGACAGTGCTCAATAATGTGGACGTTCACATGTCTACTGTTTGTCTGTCAATGCGCTGTTTTGCACATTGCAAATATGTTCAGTGCATTCAGCAGGTAAAGTCAGGGTTCAGTTGAATTGATACGTTATACATATATACCAAAGCACATATTTGACGTTCAATGCTTTACATCAATTTTCTTGTTTGTTTTAGTGTTAATATTGTTACTGAGTTTTATATCTCTCACTAGCAAAGCAGAGAGAAGCTACATGGTATGGCATCGTTAAATTATACCCCAAATCTGTGTCGTTTACATGGAATGAGCTGACGAAATGCCAGCCTGCCTTTCCACTTCATCAGAGACTCATCCACACACAGATCCCTGTATGGCACAAAAATGTGACGAAAGGAGGAGGTGAGAGCAGTGAATATGTTTCTAATTTTCAAGAGCATGGGATCTGTGCTCCAGTAATCACGAAGTGATGGGTTTTTGATCACCACCATTAGGAGAACTGACACTAAAAATTTGTACATTTCAGGGATATTTGTTGGAACCCATTTAACAAGTTTCCTTTAATTTCCCTTTCTTGCAAGTCAGAGGCATAGCGGTTTGTTTCCTCCACAATTTCTCCGATGACATCTTCTGTGAGGAACAATTTAAAACAATTGACCTCACTGGGGGATTCTGGTGTATTTTGCACAACATGAAGCTGGTTGTCAAAATTGCCTGGGCCAGGAGGATTAAAAAGGTTGGTTGCCTTCCATGACGATGAGTTTACCTCGTCTGCTTCATTTGACATGGGTAAAACATGGACTGGTGTTGTCTCTTCACCTTCGATGTTGTCAAGAGCTTCAAGGTTTGGGGGAAGGTCTTCATCGCTGTCACGCTCTGCCTCGTGGTCAAAAATCTCATCATCAGAATAAATTTTGTTTTTTTCTCATTTGTCAATTGTCTTCTTTTATATACATGTTCTGTCATTTTCTCTGAAGAAGTTAAAAACTGGTCAATTTTATTAAAGTTGTGTCTCAAATTAGAACAAAGGCGAGTGTGAGGTAACGGTGTCGTCAGCTCTACATCACTTGTCCTCAGCGGGAAAAAAAGACTTGCAATGCATGACAGTTACAATCTTTTTTATGCAAAATATTTACAAACTTGTTAACTACATCGTTAAATATATGTAAGGGAACTCCTAATGTGGTTTTAATAAAAAAATAAAATAAAAAAAAAAGACAATCTATGTTAGTTGATCGGTAAGTTATTATGGGCTATGGGCGCCGCCATTATTTGTTTACAACACTGATGGAGTCGGACTCGGAGCCTGCTGGATTTACAACATGCAAGATCATCCATGTCTCCTGAAATATATGACAGTAAGTGGGTGTCAAACTGGGAGCAGAACAGAGTAATCTTTAGAGTTATCTACACGGTGTGTTTGACTCGAATAAAATAATATTACATAATGTGTAAAAGGTTATCTTGCTGTTATAGATATTAGTGTGCAATAACAAACTGTATTTAGTTTTTACTAGTATTTTTGTTGTTGTGTAAAGTAATTTAAAGTGTATGAAACCTAAAAAAAACACTTGACTCATTGAAAGTTATAATCACACCGGTGTGATCGTATGCTCCAGGGACCAGCCAAGACTGATCATACCGGTGTGATCGTACACATCAAAGGGTTAAGAGTTCCTTTCACTGGAACTAAGGGGGCCAAGCCCAACCCCTGAAAAACAACCCCACACCATAATCCCCCCTCCACCAAACTTTACACTTGGCAAAATGCAGTCTCTTCTCTTTCTCTTTTGTGATGCGTCACTCCAGAGTATACGTCCAGTGGCGGTGTGCTTTACACCACTGCATCCGATGCTTTGCATTGCACTTGGTGATGCAGCTGCTCGGCCATGGAAACCCATTCCATGAAGCTCTCTACGCACTGTTCTTGAGCTAATCTGAAGGCCACACCAAGTTTGGATGTCTGTAGCTATTGACTCTGCATAAGGTTGGCGACTTCTGCGCACTGTGGGCCTCAGCATGCGGTGACCCCGCTCTGTGATTTTACGTGGCCTACCACATCGTGGCTGAGTTGCTGTTGTTCCCAATTGCTTCCACTTTGTTGTAATACCACTAACAGTTGACTGTGGAATATTTAGTGAAGAAATTTCAAGAATTGACTTATTGCACAGTTGGCAACCTATCACTGTACCACGCTTGAATTCACTGAGCTCATGAGAGCGACCCATTCTTTCACAAATGTTTGTAGAAGCAGTCTGCATCCCTAGGTGATTGATTTTATACAACTGTGGCCATGGAAATGATTGGAACACCTGAATTCAATGATTTGGAGGGGTGTCCCAATACTTTTGGCAATATAGTGAATATGCTACGCTGCTCTGGTTTTTGTTGCTGCAGAGCAAGTATGGGACTTGCTACTGCCAATACATACACGACAGAGAATACTGTGAGTAAAAAAGCATGCTGCTGCTGTTCAAAATAGCATACATGATTTACTCGTAGCATATCTACACAGGTGGAGCTGGGAAAGGTGGAGGGTTTCTGAAAGCGCAATTCAGCCTCTCCAGAAAATGCTGTAGTATTTGAAGATTGAGCAGCAAGCTCATTGGCTACTGATACAGCAGGAACCAATCAGCTGTGCCCTATAGAAAATGATGTGAGTTGATTATAGGCTGTGTTGATGAGGGAGTGCAGGTGCAGGGAATCAGTATCTGGTGATAATCTGACTGAGTGCAGGTGGGGACCAGAAGGGATGCTGGGATGTGTAACTGAGCTGGTGACTGTGTATTAATGCAAATGTTTTAATATACCATGTTTCATATTGATAAAGTCCTGTATTTATATCACACATAAAATATATTCCTATACCTGACCAACATCGCTGAAATGACTGGTCAGACTACATATATATATATATATATATATATATATATATATATATATATATATATATATATATATATATATATGTATATATATATATATATACAGATACAGTGCATTTTAAATTAATGTTCTTGTCCATGAAGCATCAGCTGATATAAATCACCGAAAACCATGTAAGAAGTGTGTAAAAACATTAGTTAGGCTTTTTAAATCAAATGCTTTTGTGATATTTAGGCAAGATTTTATTTTTTAAATAGACGTCCTTGGTTTAAATCCTAATGGTGTCAGAGCTTGACCAATTATATGTTCAGAGCATGAATATGATTTTGCTAGAACATATTCTCATCATGATATCAGAAACATGTATTATTACTCATGAACAACACCAGGGCTTTACATTGTACAGAAAGGTTGCTCTTGGTTACTCCATTAGGGGGGTTCAGATTCTTGCTGGTACAGTAATAAAGCCATGAAATTAATTGAATAATCTTTTTCCATTTTGGAGATGACATGATAATAAGAAAAAGGAGTCTTTCATGATAAAAGAGCCAGTGTAAAATGGTGCCAGAGGAATCACGCTGCAAAAAAACACATCAGTGCAGACAAGAATTTTTGTTTTTTCATTTGATGTTCAAGGTATTGGTGCTTTCCAGTTCCTTTTCTTCGACTTGTTTTTCCACTTCAGATTCAACTTTCAAGAATTCAACGGTCTGGTAAACTTGATGAACTTGCAGCTGCTTCTCTTACCAGAGCAGAATCTCATTTAAGACTAATGAAATTGTGTATTGCATCAATTTTTAGGTTACTACTGAGCATTACAATCAAATCACGCCCTCTCCTATATACACTTTTCAGATCTTTCTAGATATTGTAAGACCTTTTAGACTGCTTATAATAAGGTGATTACATTTCACAGAAATGCTGCTTTCCTCTGTTCCTGGGCATCAGATAAGCACTCTCCTGAGAAGACATCATGTGAGTTATGTCATCATAATAAAAAGAGTAAACATCCCCCTTTCATTTCATGACGTCTCCGTGTGTGTTCTTTCCCTGTGGACTCTTCCTTTGATGTTTCTTACTGTAGACGAGAGCCATCATCATTTCTGCACGTCGTTCGTGCTTCAGGGCATAAGGTCCACAAAGCACTATTTGAAAGCTCTGCAATGACCTTCAATGAAGTGATAGCAGCCTGAAGCATGTGACTCTTCATCACACGTTGCCTCAAGATCATTTGTGTGGGAAGAATGCTACCTAGATCTAATGTGAACCACAAATGTTTGTTAAAGTAACGTTTTCATATTTGCGAGGTATGAGGTATCTGCATTAATATTATTTATCTGTATTTTTGTACTCCAAAATGCATGCAATAAGCATTCAATAATAATAATAAATGTAGAGTGTGTATATATATATGACACATGCCAACATGCTGGCAAGAGGACTTTATCAATATAAAACATGGATATTTTATAATTTATAAATTTATAATTTTATAATACAATATATACAGTGGGTACGGAAAGTATTCAGACCCCCTTACATTTTTCACTCTTTGTTATATTGCAGCCATTTGCTAAAATCATTTAAGTTCATTTTTTTCTTCATTATTGTACACACAGCACCCCATATTGACAGAAAAACACAGAATTGTTGACATTTTTGCACATTTATTAAAATAGAAAAACTGAAATATCACATGGTCCTAAGTATTCAGACCCTTTGCTCAGTATTTAGTAGAAGCACCCTTTTGATCTAATACAGCCATGAGTCTTTTTGGGAAAGATGCAACAAGTTTTTCACACCTGGATTTGGGTATCCTCTGCCATTCCTCCTTGCAGATCCTCTCCAGTTCTGTCAGGTTGGATGGTAAACGTTGGTGGACAGCCATTTTCAGGTCTCTCCAGAGATGCTCAATTGGGTTTAAGTCAGGGCTCTGGCTGGGCCATTCAAGAACAGTCATAGAGTTGTTGTGAAGCCACTCCTTCGTTATTTTAGCTGTGTGCTTAGGGTCATTGTCTGTTGGAAGGTGAACCTTCGGCCCAGTCTGAGGTCCAGAGCACTCTGGAGAAGGTTTTCGTCCAGGATATCCCTGTACTTGGCCGCATTTATCTTTCCCTCGATTGCAACCAGTCATCCTGTCCCTGCAGCTGAAAAACACCCCCACAGCATGATGCTGCCACCACCATGCTTCACTGTTGAGACTGTATTGGACAGGTGATGAGCAGTGCCTGGTTTTCTCCACACATACCGCTTAGAATTAAGGCCAAAAAGTTCTATTTTGGTCTCATCAGACCAGAGAATCTTATTTATCACCATCTTGGTGTCCTTCAGGTGTGCTTTCATGTGTCTTGCACTGAGGAGAGGCTTCCGTCGGGCCACTCTGCCATAAAGCCCCGACTGGTGGATGGCTGCAGTGATGGTTGACTTACTACAACTTTCTCCCATCTCCCGACTGCATCTCTGGAGCTCAGCCACAGTGATCTTTGGGTTCTTCTTTACCTCTCTCACCAAGGCTCTTCTCCCCCGATAGCTCAATTTGGCCGGACGGCCAGCTCTAGGAAGGGTTCTGGTCGTCCCAAACGTCTTCCATTTAAGGATTATGGAGGCCACTGTGCTCTTAGGAACCTTAAGTGCAGCAGATTTTTTTTTGTAACCTTGGCCAGATCTGTGCCTTGCCACAATTCTGTCTCTGAGCTCTTCAGGCAGTTCCTTTGACCTCATGATTCTCATTTGCTCTGACATGCACTGTGAGCTGTAAGGTCTTATACAGACAGGAGTGTGGCTTTCCTAATCAAGTCCAATCAGTATAATCAAACACAGCTGGGCTCAAATGAAAGTGTAGAACCATCTCAAGGATGATCAGAAGAAATGGACAGCACCTGAGTTAAATATATGAGTGTCACAGCAAAGGGTCTGAATACTTAGGACCATGTGATATTTCAGTTTTTCTTTTTTAATAAATGTGCAAAAATGTCAACAATTCTGTGTTTTTCTGTCAATATGGGGTGCAATAAAAAAAATAAAAAAAAACGAACTTAAATGATTTTAGCAAATGACTGCAATATAACAAAGAGTGACAAATTTAAGGGGGTCTGAATACTTTCCGTACCCACTGTATATAAATAGCATGTAATGAGTTTGTCATGTCACTAGTTCATCTGAAAGTGAACATTTTATAATACTCTCTTGTTGTTCCATTTAGATTCTTTAGTTGAAAGATGTTTAGCAGAAAGTTCATGCTGCTCTCGTCCACACACACACACACACACATACATTTATGCTATGTCATCAGAGCGAATAGCCTCATGAACAGCGGTCCAACATGTATCGTGGTTGCGCTTTGGGCAACCAGAGTTCGAGTCCCGGCTTGTGGACCTTTCCCAATCCCGGCATTTCCACCTCTCTCCCACTTTGCTTCCAGTCATTTCTGTACTGTCCTATCACAATAAAAACAAAAACTACAAAAATCAATATTTTTAAAACAAATCTGTTATGAAAAAATAACGAAGCCTACTTTCTGCAGTCAGTAAAGCTAGACAGTAGGCTATGTGTTCTGTACATCAGCATACTGGTGTCAGGGAAAAATAGTTTAAACAAAATTGTTTCTTTTAGCTTTTTCTATGGGGAAAGTTATTTACTTTCAGACAAACTGAACAAAACAGGATCAAACCATTAGACCATCATAAAAATGAACTTTAAATGAGCTCCAAAAAGGACAAAACCATCATAAAATTTTTCATTGTGACTCATACTCTCCAAGTGGAGTGAATCCATATGATACCTTTGTGTAAGCAACAGAACAAAATTCATGTTATTTACAGAAAATCTTCTCACGCCATTTAATTACACACTTTTCAACAGAAATGTAAAATGTGGGAGACCAAAATGCTTCAGGACAACGCAGTTAATTCGCTTTAAATTTTGTGTTCCCTTTTGTTGTACTCTAATGTTGGTTACTCAAGCAGAATACATTTTGGACTTCATTAGCTCCCAAAGAGCATGCTGTGCATAACGGTGAGCGGAGGAATACTGATTAAAAGTTTTAAGAATTAGTCCACTTTTTGTGAAATGTACGTGTCACGTTTAGTGTCTTATGTTGTGTTTGCTGTGGCACACCCAGTTTGTCCATGTGTTTCATTGATGTTATCCCTGTCACCTGTTGTCTTGTTAATTAGTCATTGAGTTCATTTGTCCCAGCTGTGTCTCGTTTCCCTGATCTGTTCTCTGTATATTTAAGCCCTGTGTTTAGTCTGTTCCTTGTCTGTTGTTGTCGTGTTATGTTTGGTTGTTTTGTTCCCGAGTCATGTTTGGTTGTTCTGTTCCCGAGTCATGTTTGGTTGTTCTGTATTTGTCTAGTTTTGAGTTTGTTTAAATAAAAGCTGCTGCAAGTAGATCCTGCATCCTTCCCTGCTTCAACTTGCATTTGTGACCGAACGACAGACCACTTATGGGTCAAGCAGCATTAAAGGGGAATCTCCAGCCAAGTAGGTGACCACGCCTGATTCTTCTTCCCAGGATGGCTGCCGCCACGTCTGCCGAGCCAGAGACCATTCACGTCACGTCTGCCGAGCCAGAGACCGTTCACGTCACGTCTGCCGAGCCAGAGTCTCATCCCGAGATGGCCGCCACGCCTGAGTCTCGTTCCGAGATGGCCGCCACGCCTGAACCTAAACCCCTCAGTACAGATGGCCGCCGCCACGCCTGAACCTGAGCCCTCAGTGACTGCTACACTGGCTATGGCCACAGCCATGTGGTGTGTGTGGGCTGCATCCACACACTTAAGCCGGTGTCTGCTCCAACCCATAACCCCATAGCTGCCCCCAAGAATTTTTTGGGGGAGGTACAGTGGGTCCTTTGATAGAGCCATGGAGGCTGCGCCTCAATGGTTCCCTGAACTGTCTGCTCCGCCATGGCCGCCCGAAGGGTAGTCTCCGCCCTGGTCGACTGCACAGCCTGCTCCGCTATGGCCGCCTGCCCAGCCTGCTCCTCCCTGGCCTCCTGAACGGTGGAATCCTCCCTGGCCCCCTGAACTTTCGGCGCCTCCCTGGAGGCCTCCTGTCCTGTTAGGCCTCGCCCTCCTTGGCCTCCAGGACGCCCACCCTCCCACTCCTGTGAAGTCCTTGCGGCGTGAGGACACGCCTTCTGGCAGGGGGGCATTCTGTCACGTTTAGTGTCTGTATTCATGGTGTTTCCCTAGGGCACACCCAGTTTGTCCATGTGTTTCATTGATGTTATCCCTGTCACCTGTTGTCTTGTTAATTAGTCACTGAGTTCATTTGTCCCAGCTGTGTCTCGTTTCCCTGATCTGTTCTGTGTATTTAAGCCCTGTGTTTTAGTCTGTTCCTTGTCTGTCGTTGTTGTGTTATGTTTGGTTGTTCTGTTCCCGAGTCCTGTTCGTTAGCCCGAGTCTGTATTTTTCTAGTTCTGAGTTTAAATAAAAGCTGCTGCAAATAGATCCTGCATCCTTCCCTGCTTCAACCTGCATTTGTGACAGTATGAGCCTTTGTTGTGAAATAAATTAATAGTGCTAGAAACATGTTCAGTGCACAAAGAATGAGTTGTTTCACACTCTATCTAAAATATGAGCTCAGCCACTGTGATTCTGGTAACACCCCTGTCAGTAGTCTAGTAACACTATTTATGCTGCATGAAAGAATGCATTGATTTATTTTTATCTTTATGTTATTTCATAATAATTTTTATTGTATTTGAAATATGGTTAAAGTGAATGGCCAAATGTACTGACAAGCATTTATGGTGAACTAAAATAAACTGAATTGAAACTTGTATGTCGTGCATTTAAATATATTTGTTATTACACATTTGTAATGATGAAGTTGCAATTTAGTACATTTGAAACATTAACTTTAAATGTAAAATCAAACACACTACAGTGCTATACACAGCAAAAGATTATTAAAACATGATTTAAAATGCACTTTAAAAGAAAATATTATAAAGTGCACGTAAGTCTGTTACTGTAAAAACATGGGTAACACTTTACTTAAAGGGGTGTGCATAAGACTGGCATGACAGCTTCATAATCATGACATGACACGTCATTAATATGAAGGAGGTTTTATGCATGTTAATGACAATTGTCATTAAGTGTCATTCGCTCAATTATGTCATTTTTAATGCAAAGATGACATTGTTTGAGATGTCTTTGTTATGACAACTTGACATAAACCAATACATCATAACCTGTCATAAATGTGTCATAAACATGACATAGCAGATTAATCATCAAACTTAAGAAACTACTTCGCTTTATGGGTTAACATTACATTAAACTGTCATGTGGTTGGTTTTGACATAGGCTGTCATGAGGCCATTATAACTGTGTCATGAATATATTTCTGACCACTTTTTTTCCAGTATTCCAGTATTCCAGTATTAGTTATAAAATAATTTGACAGTATTAACATTTAATGACATTTTAATGACAAATACAATTTGTATCACTGTAGTTGAGGTCAAGAAAAATATTCATGACACTGTTATAAAATATGTTAATGTATTAACACTTAATGACATTTTAATGACAAATTCAATTTGTACCACTGGAAGAAAAGTGGTCAGAAATATAATGTAATGTTAACCCATAAAGCTAAGTAGTTTCTTAAGTTTGATGATTAATCTGCTATGTCATGTTTATGACATATTTATGACAGGTTATGTTGTCTTGGTAATGTCAAGTTGTCATGACAAAGACACTGACAGGTTATAATGTATTGGATTATGTCAAGTTGTCATAACCAAGACATCTCAAACACTGTCATCTTTGCATTAAAAATGACATAATTGAGCGAATGACACTTAATGACAATTGTCATTAACATGCATAAAACCTCCTTCATATTCATAACATGTGTCTTGTCATGATTATGAAGCTGTCATGTCAGTCTTATGCACACCCCTTCAAATAAAGTGCTACCAAAACATGAAACTGTACTCTCTTGAAGTGTCCTTTTATCTCATTTATATTATATTATCTGCAAGTAGTTTTAAAAATAATATATTTTTAAGATATGAATTACACTGCAAGTGCACATTCAATACAGTTAAGTAGAAACTTTTCAGAAATCTAACTTGCAGTATTTCCGCTTGATTTCAAAACGGTATGGCTCTTTCCACACTCTTAAAACAAATGTTAAATATTGCTATTTAAGCTCCATCAGAGTTTCCTCTAATGTGTAAGTGCACATGTGTAAGTGTAAGTTTCTCACAAAAAAAAACTGTCATATGGCTTCAAAGTACTTGAATAGCACACACTGTATCGACCATTTCATTGTACTTTTGTACAATCTTGCGGAAACTGACCAAAATCTATTTTTGTCTTCTAGAGTAAAAAAAGAAGAAAAGAACAAGAAAATACATTCCTTTAACACACCACACTCCTACCTACCTCTGAAAGGAAAGAAGTGTTTTTGCACACTGAAAGCTTCAAGACATGGTGGACTGAATCCGTTAAAAGAAAAAAATAATAAATGCTGTTCTAGAACACGAGTTAAATAGAGGACTAAATGGAAAACGAATTATTGTCGGAGGCTCAGTGTGTAACAAATAGACCTATACGAGCAAACAAATTAGTGACATGTTTAGACTGATTTTCAAAAGTCTGCAGCCAGTAAAGAGAGGCAGTGTGTAGAGCATGCAAGGTCTTGGTTGCCCATGGCAACATGTATCGCTGCTTCAAAGAGTCAACAGTGGCGTTACATGCGCCCTGATGTTTTGGGGGTTGTGGCACTGCAGAGCAGCATTAATGATGAGATTTCTTGAGGTGTCTGAACACTAGTTCATTAATGTGTGCTAAACAGAAGAGGCAATAGATCTTTACCGCAAAACCAAAACTGACCTTTCTACTCAAAAGCGCCACAGGGAACCTCCACTTCACTGTTACTGTCAAACTTGAGTGGCTGTAATGAAGTACAAAATGACAAGGATTATCACATAACAGTCTTTAATCATAAATCCAACACGAAACACTCAGGAGAATCACAGGGTGTAGCACATAAATCACAACCACGTAACACAAACGATACCAGATCAAGAACTGAATGAACCAAAGGCTTATACACACAAGGGAGCAATCAAGGGAAAACAGAACAGGTGTGGTACTAAATTAACAACCATGGAGACTAACTAGCACAGGGAACACAAGCAAACCAGAACAGGGAAAACAGAACCAAAACACAATGAAACTCAACAGACTACACATAAACATTACAGCTGCAGTGGCAATATGAAAAAGAAAACAAAACACATCTTTTGGTTGCCATAGCTTCAGAAAACTTTCACTGATTAGATGTCTTTAAAAAGTTGTGACTGCTAGCTGTAGACAGGGTCAACTATAATATATTTTATGATTTTATCCTCAGCTGAAAGATTACCTCATCTGCCTGCCATCTTTTGGAATATATTCACCAGAAATAATAAAGTACCATTAATATATTTACATAGAGAAAGGCTTTAAATTAATATATCAGAGTGGGACAGTGCTGGGGCAATTTCAACACTTGAACCGACTATCTCAAATAAGTGCACAGCTTAAAGGAACACTTCGACTTTTTGGGACTTTAGCTTATTCACCGTATCCCCCAGAGTTAGATAAGTCCATACATACCTTTTTCATCTCCGTGCGTGCTTTAAGTCTGTTTGACGCACCCACCGCTAGCCTAGCTTAGCACAAAGACTGGATGTAAATGGCTACAGCTAGCATACTAATCCCAATAAGTGACAAAATAACGCCAACATTTTCCTATTTACATGTTGTGATTTGTATAGTCACAGTGTGTACAAATAACAAGGTCATATGAGACACAGCCATTTTTTAAACGTTTAAATACTGGGAACTATTTTCTCAGAAGGCGAAGCACTGCTACTTGGACGGAGTGATGAGCGCAGCACCCGAGAAGCGCCGTTCCGTCAACAAAACCAACGTGACTAGCTAGTAGCGAACGTGATTCGTGATTCGTGATCATGGCTGACTTTGATGAATTGTCAGAGGATTTTTATTTGGTATCAAACCAAGATCCAGAACCATATCGTTTTGAGCCAGAATACACAGACGAGGAGTTACAAACTTTGGAAGCTGATAGACAATGCCGAACAGACTGAGGTCGAGGGGAGAATCAGAACAGGAGTAGCCTACTATTTCACAAACAAGGTCACTGTTTCTCAAAAATGAAAACTGCCCATCCCACCCTCCAATTCATTAGCAAGTTGAAGGCTTCAGTCCTGAAAGTTACCTTTAGCGCCGCTTATTTGTTACTGGGGTGATAGAGCGCGTTTGTGACAACACAATACTAACATTACAGGGGATACATGGAGCCCGGGAACAACTTATATAGTGAGCACCCTATTCATGTAATAGTGTCACGAAGGTTACATTACATCTAACGTTAGCTAATGGCACTGTAACAGTAGGCTAGTCATCTAAAAACATAACGGAACACTTACCGCAGCCGCAGGTGATCCACTTTGTCCTGTCTTCACTATCGATGGGATGGCTGTAACGTTATCCTTCAGCACACGTTTCTTGCTCCGTGTGGCAAATTCAATTTATTCAAAATAGTCGTCCTCAGTGAAATGTTCTGAGCAAACGCGATAGTCCTTGATGATGTCTACAGGTGTGTTTGGATCTATATCCAGATCAAGTAGCCATTGATTCATCAGGTCAGCGTTTTTGGTTGGAATTCCCCTGTTTATTGTCGCAGCTCTTTACAATACAGCGAACTCCCATGATTGTAAACTTTGCATTTACTATCTAGTAATTGCTGACTCTATTACTCCAACTCTGAGCGAACTCTCTGCTCCTCACCACGGCGCTTCTCGGGTGCTGCGCTAATCACTCCGCCCAAGTAGCAGTGCTTCGCCTTCTGAGAAAATAGTTCCCAGTATTTAAACGTTTAAAAAATGTCTGTGTCTCATATTACCTTGTTATTTGTACACACTATGACTATACAAATCACAACATGTAAATAGGAAAATGTTGGCGTTATTTTGCCACTTATTGGGATTAGTATGCTAGCTGTAGCCATTTACATCCAGTCTTTGTGCTAAGCTAGGCTAGCGGTGGGTGCGTCAAACAGACTTAAAGCACGCACGGAGATGAAAAAGATATGTATGTACTAATCTAACTCTGAGGGATACGGTGAATAAGCTAAAGTCCCAAAAAGTCGAAGTGTTCCTTTAAAGGATTTAAATATTACGAATTTAATATGTGATCATATTACAGAACGGGTTACTCATTGACACACAACTTTTTCTTAGACACACACACACACACACACACACACACACACACACACACACACACACACACACACACACACACACACATACATAGAAATGGTATAGGATTGACATTTACAAAATATTCACAAATTGCGAGTACCACATTTAATGAAATATTACATTTTGAAGTAGAAAGAATGAAATAGTATTTTATAGTAAACCATACTCCAATAATCTTTATTTAGAAATTTGAATTAAATTTTTTTACAGTGTAAAACTGTAAAATGTTTTATCACAAAGTGCTGTATTAATGCCATCACACTAGTTTATTTGTAACTGCTGCTGGTTTCCCTTATTTTTAGATATGAAAAATCATGTTATAATGATTAATTGTAATCAGATGTAGATAGTTCTGATTTGATGATCTTGAACACACATGATGTGCTGAGCATGATTGTTTTTCACTCCGGGCCTGTGATGGCATTATCCACTCTCAATCGCACCTTATGTTAATTAGCACCTGGCTGCCTTTTATGTGCTCATGACAGCAGCGATTATAGAGGATTAACACTAAACTCACATGAAAAGCACAAACATTATCCTATAAGAAAACAGTCTAAAAACTCAGCTGTATAAACATGCTTAGAGTCAAAGGAGAGACCCAGTATTAGAATCAGAATCGAAATCAGAAAGAGCTTTATTGCAAGGTATGTTTGCAAATACGAGGAATTTGATTTGGTGACAGAAGCTTCCACAGCACAAACAGAATGACAGTGACAGGACACATATAATAATAAAAATAATAATAAAATTAGAATAAGTAAATAGGAAATAATATAAAACAATTTTTTTTTAAATACACAATATACAAAAATATACTATAGACGGTTAATGTATGTACAGGTATGTATGTACAAATGCAAGGACATGTAAAAATATGGTGTGTTTTACCAAAATAGGATTGTGTATTGCACGTTTATTGCCAAGTGGGGGCATAAACTGTTCATAAGATGGATTGCCTGGGGGAAGAAACTTTTCCTATGCCTGGTTGTTCGGTTTGCTAAGTGCGCTGTAGCGCCGACCAGACGGCAAAAGTTCAAACAGTTCTTGGAGAGTGGGGAGGGTTGTATCAGTGATTCGCTCAGCAGTCTGGACTATCCGCTGTAGTCTTCTGAGTTCTGATTTGGTAGCTGAGCTGAACCAGACAGTTATAGAAATGCAGAGGACGGATTCAATGACTGCAGAGTAGAACTGTATCAGCAGCTCCTGCGGCAAGTTGAACTTACTCAGCTGGCAGTACAGTCTCTGCTGGGCCTTGGTGGCTCAGGACCAAAAGGGTTTTCCCCGAGGGGCAACCCCTTTCGCATGATCAGGGTCACGCGGCGATGCTTACGTACCATAGTCATGTGGAAGAAGCCTTGGTTCTTGTCCCAGGGTCCTGTGCTGGGAGCTCATTGTCGTCGCTTAACGATTACGACGGATGCTTCCCTCACGGGCTGAGGAGCGATCATGGATGGTCGCTCGGTGCCCGTGGACGGGTCACCATCTCACCTGGCACTTAATCACCTGGTGATGATGGCCCAGGCTCTACATCTCTGGGCACCAGATTCAGGGAGCAGACATCCTGTCGAGGCAGGGGCTGAGGCCCGGGGAAGGAAGACTCCACCCCGAGGTGGTGGAGCTCATATGGAGTTGCAGACGTGGCTGTACTGCGTCTGTACATGGTTTCCCTGATTGTTCTACTTCTGGGAGTTCTGGAGAACAGAGTTATGGAAGTCTGGGTTTGGCCTCTGAGGTGGCCCAACTCATAGATTTAGGTCTCTCAACTGAGCTTGTTGAGGCCACGATCACTCTAGAGCTCCCTGCACAGGAAACAAACCGGTTTCCTCCGTGGTGCGTTGGAGCAGGAGTATGGTGGCTTTTTAGCCTTGTATTAGGGGTATCCCTACAAGAGGTGTGTGATGCGGCGGGTTGTTCCTTTCCGCACACACTCGTCGGGTTTACTACCTAGTTTTGGGCTTCACTCCTGGGTCCCAGGTGATTCTGTCTTTGTTGTGCTCTTCAGGGAACCGAGGTTACAGTCGTAACCGAGGCGTTTTGTCCCGCGACTATACCATCTCACAGTGACCCAGTTGCCCTGCTGCGGGGGCTCTACAACCGGAACCGAACAATGTATGTGGCTTGCTAAGCTAGTTGCATCCAAAGCAGTACCTAGAGCCCTTGCATTCTTACTATCCTCGATTAAAGTTTGGATGCGTGTCTCTAGTTCTGAAATCTACTCCATCAGCCTGACTATTTCCCTGCATTTATGACATGTGAAATCCTTGTCGCTCACAGAGAAGGCTATACTGAACGTGGTAGGCAGTGAAGATAACAAGGACATGTCAGAACGCCGGCCCATTTTTGGCTAGCTCCTGCGTCAGCATCACACGCATGTGTCGTGTTGCTCACGTGAACAACGTAGCAGACTGACATGGAACAGAAGAGATTGTTGAATAAAGTCATTATTTTCTTTCTTTTCTTTTTGCACGCAAAAAGTATTCTCGTTGCTTCATAACATTATGATTGAACCACTGTAGTCACATGGACTATTTTAACGATGTCTTTACTACCTTTTGGGGTCTTGAAATTGGTAACAACGTTCCAGTCTATGGAGGGACAGAAAGCTCTCGGATTTCATAAAAAATATCTTAATTTGTGTTCTGAAGATGAACAAAGGTCTTCCAGGTTTGGAACAACATGGGGGTGAGTAATTAATAACATATTTTTTTTATTTTTGGGTGAACTAACCCTTTAAGAGCAGATTGCAGAGGAGACTAACAGAGAGCCACACAACATAGCACCATTGTTCATACCTAGTTCCTAAGAGCGGAGGCTTCAACATGACAACTCTCTAAAATGAGCGGAAGCCTAACTACGTTCTATGCCAAGACTGCTTACCAAGGATTTGAGCCTCCTTTTTAGGAGCTCTACAACCTAATACTGCTATCCTAGCGGAGCTCTGGGGAGCGGAGGTCTCAATAGAATAACTCTAAAATGAGAGACCTAATATGCTTCCACTGGAAGTCACTCCAGGGAGGCTCATAGAGCCATACACATCGGAGGCCCAGCTCAGACTGAGGTCTGAAAAGAGGCAACATAATAACTCACAAAATCGAGAGGAGCCCTAACTAGTTCTATTAAGGAGGTTCTTGAGAGCCAATGACTCAGTAGTGTCAGCCTAGGTGGATTCAGAGAGCGGAGGCCTCAGCAAACATTACTCTCTAGAATGAGAGGAGTCCTGACTACGCTTAACTTAAAACCCCAATATCCAAAACACTCGTAATCAGTATCATGTGCCGAACCAATCACAGGGCAGGAATATAAATAATAAAACACTGCTAAACAACATCATAGGTCCAGCTTCATGATGGAAAGCCTCTAACACACCCCACCTGACCTCAGTCAGAGGGGAAAGGGAAGGAGGCAGATGCTAGTTTATATTTACCTTCTTGAATACCTCTCTTCATTTTCTTTGGTAGAATCAAATATAAAATTCAAATCAAGTTGATCTAAATCTAAATGTACACAAATAGACTGAGTTATCTGAACACTAAGTCAATGCAAGTACAACAATATCACTTTTAAATTTACAAAAGCATCAGTTTAAATCAATATCTGCTTTATAGGAATCCACATTAGAAGCTTCAGTATGATTGAGAGATATTTTAGGAACAAGGAACATTCGCAATAGTCTGTTTGAGGTTTTTTTTCATGTTTATTTATTAGGGGCCAAGCACTGAAAGTGCATCATTTTCTGTCATGGAAATTTTTCCGCTATTTTGAATTCTCAGAAAAACCTATCTCACAGGACCTAAAATTTCCACACTTTTATTAGCCCCGGGTCCAGTGGACCCGAACATCCTTTGTGTAATATAAATGTGTAGGTGGGTGTACAGTGTGTGGTCATTGAAAATGTGTTCAGATATATGTTCTTCACAGAAAATGAGACAAGGCCAATGAGTCTGAGGTTGAAAAAACAATTATTTTAAAAATTTAAACGGGTCCTACAGACCCGAACACCATACAAGGGTGTCCACAACACTTTATGGTATTCAGACAAAACTTGGTACGCCATCACAAGCATGACCTGAGGCGGCATGCTGCGTTTCGGCGCAGAGCCACCTACTGCTCCGGAGATACTGAACGATTAAAAAAAAGACCACATAAAAGTGGTCTCGTTAGATTCAAGGCGTCATGCCGAGTCGACTAATATCTGATTTTCCCATATCGGCCATTTTGGACGTCGGCTATTTAGAATTTTGTACTAAAATGCTGTATTTTATGAACGCATGAATGTATCATTATGAAACTCGGTACAGGTCATCAGTACGATGCCCTGAAGGAGCTTGATAAGTTTCGAACCAGCGCTACCTAGTGGTAAAATACAATTTTCAAAATGCTTACAACTCTGGGTGTGGTTGACTTATTTTCACGGGAGTCATCTCCTTACATTTCTGAATTCGAGTCCAACGATACCAAACATGCTTGGTTTCGGCTTACCTTACTGTGTAGCGTTGTGATTTAGTGCTTAAAAAACATTTGCCAATATCTTCGAAACCGTTAGAACGATCGAGACAAAACCACCATAGGAAGTTTGAAAACATAGATCGTTGGCTATATGCTAATGCCCAAATGACAAAATATTAATAGTAAGTAAGTGGCAAGAAAATGCAAACAAAGTCAGGTGTGGGTCATTTTTTATGTATTTAAACATATAAATGTCTATAACTCCAAAAGCAAATGAGATATTTTCCCCAAATTTGACACACATGTATGGGTTCACTCTGAGAACACATACAAAAAATAGTGGGATTATGCCTCTGGTGCTATAATAGAACAAAACATGAAATTGCCATTGACTTCAATACAGTATTGTGATATAAAATGCTAAACTTTATGAACGCTTTGGTATGAGATCCATGACACAGCCAGACCCAAAGCCCAGCCCACCATACCCCTCGACTGCGGAGACTTTGCATGAGCCTCCCGCAGACGGAGAGCGACCGCCTGCCGCGATGCATGAGCCATAACCCGAAGTGGAAGGACCAGAGCGTTTTCAAAAGTTTGCGTTTTCAGGCACCCAAAATGCTGTTGTCGTGTAAACGAACAGCCAAAACGCATAAAAAGTTTTACATTTTTAGTTGAAATGGTGTTGTGTAAACACCCCCTAATAGTGACTAACAGTTGTGATGAGGATTAGTGTCCATGGAAACAGATGAGTGGTGGGAAAACTCAAAAAAAGGAAGACGTGATCAATGAAAACAAACTAAAAGTCTATGAAAACGAAACTAACAAAGCTAATAATACATTTCTCATAATGTAAAAATTATTACATTATAACCTCAAGATTTTATTACGTTTTGAGAAAATTATTACATTAAGAGCATTTTGTTACAATAATGTAATACCTATTACTTTAAGTGCAGTTATTACATTATGAGTTGCTACATGTGCCTTTAGCCCTGTTGTACCCTAATCTGACTGGTAATCACTGTCACAAACTCTTTGTCACAAGATGGTTCATGATGTCCTGCTGCTGCTCCCACGTTATTACTGATTGAATATCATTCCAGTGGTACTGTTCTAATATTACTGAAACCAGGGCAAAGTGTCATATGATAATTAAGCCATTTTGGGGATGAGCTCATTCTCTAAAATATACTTTGGAGTGGAATCTGGGTTGAGGCAGACTACAATTTTTTACAGTAGAGAGCATGAGAAAGGGAGAGAACACAGCACTAGGATAAACAGTCCAAACAGGAGTGCACAGAGGTAATCCCACATGGAGAACAACATGAACATAATATCAGGTAAGGATCTGGAACAGGAAGACGTCTGCTCACATGAGTATGGACAAGACCAGGCACTGGTGGTGAGTAACGCATTGGTTTATATAGTCCATGATTGAGAGATAATGAAATCACAGGTGTGTATGAATAGAAATCTGGTCACCTAGAGCGGAGTGTGGCAGATGGGGGACAGCGTGGTGTGGGCGTGGCTGTGACAGAGTGCATCTTTTTTATAATAATGATTATTTAAAATTTGAAATATATTGGTCAAGGTAAAAAGTTCATAAAATATCACTACTTTGATTTGGCAGAAAAATGTTTTTCAAATATTAATTAGTGAATCAGTTTTGTTAAAATATTTTTGAAATGAAATAAAGATTATGTCAAATGACTTAAGATGTTCTTATGTTATTTCTTCATTATGATATCATGACATTCGTATCCCCCTGACCATGACACCCCAAATGACCAACATCAGCTTATTCTCAGAACTGAAATGTGCTTTCAAAGTTATCACAAGCATAAAACTGCCATTTCATTTACTTGCACCAATAAGCTGTCAGCCTACTCATAGCCTTTTCATTTGTTTGTGCAAACATCTATAATCCAAGGTTACTTTGCAACATTGCATTTTTTGTGTACAGACGACAGCAATTTCAAAACGATCCCTGTTGACACAGATCTGCGAAAACGACTAAAAATACTGTATTATGCATGTCAGGCCAGTAGTTATTGTAGTAATGTCATTTGTAAAGAAGCAGTATGCCTACATGCCTTATAGACTGCTTATGAACATGTAGGGCAAATTCCAAAACGCATTTTTGCGCCCTTGAAGGGCACTTCGGGAAGGGGACGCCATTTGTAGGGGCATTCCAAACGAAAGTGAACAACTGGATCCCTTCACAAAGGGTCCTTCCAAGGGTACACGTGATGGTCATTTCAAGGAAGTAACTTTATCATTTATGGTCAAGTGACCCAGCGAATACTCGTGAAGCTAAGTGGCGGGAGAGTTCGAGTTAACTTACAAACAAAGCAATTCAAGTTGTTTCACATATTTTTGTCATGTTGTTTAAATAAGTTGTTTCATAGATAAGAAATGTGTTAGGTAATGCAGGGTCCAAAGATGAGACGGCAGATTTAAATATGTGACGGCAGAGAAATACACACACACACACACACACACACATACATATACATATATAATATACATACTGTATACAGTTATGTTAACAGCAATAATAAGAAAATTCTGTTGCAAGAGCAGCTGAAGGACACCGTGCTGCATTGTCATGAGAATACCCAAGGTGAAGATAATGAGGAATATATGTTGTCTGTCATTGCTCCCTTCGCCAAGTGTGTTCCAAACAGCTACATAAATGGCACGCAAGTTCCCTGCTCATTCCAAAGTGCTCACTTCAAGGGCTCTGCCATCATACCCAGTTGTCTGAATACTCTGAGCACCTAGCATTACCTCACTAGACCTCGTCCCATAGTGGCTTTCAACTATAAAAAGAAGCCCACAGAGATAAGAAAGTAATTTAGTTAGGATTTCCTTGTAAATATCCACATACCAGCGCAACTGTGTGCACACTGAAATTGCCACCCCATTACACAGAGTAAACAGTGAACTTGACATTTGTGACAAAAACATAGCAAGGCATTATAAACAGAATTAATTTATAGGACAGAATTACATTTTCTCTACAAGGATGAGGTCATGCTAACAACAAAAAAAGTATTGCCTACAGTTGCAGAGCGCGGGCAGTTACTCCATCAGAGCAGATAAACATAGTAATTTACTCCTCCACTGCCATTATCCTTGACTGAGAACATGGCCGAAAATTGGACAAGACCACATTTGTACCTTACTGTTGATTGCACTTCATAGGTGAAGGAGCATTAGAAATTTACAACACGCTGCATTGAGTGTGCCGATGCTCAAAACAGAAAGCCATCCAAGGTGCTTTTTCGAAAAGTACAGAAATTGTGTGCAAATTTGTTTTAACTAATGGATAGCTTCATAAGAATTTCACTTCATTAGTTTTACTTGATCTAAAGCCATAGATATTCATAGCTCACCCAAAAATTTACATTCTGTCATACTCGCCCTCACGTCGTACCAAACCTGAAAGACTTTCTTTCTTACGTGGATCATAAAATAAAATATTTTGAAGAATGTTGAGGTCCAAACAACATTGGACCTCATGACTTTCATTTTATGGACATTCATTTCTCAGGATATCTTCTTTAATGTTTCACAAAAGTAAGAAAGAACAATGCACCTTTTAAGCAAACAATCAGTAAAAAAAAAAAAGAAAAAAAAAAAGAAGAGAACACATTGGCCTGCAGTGTAAAAAGGACAACTACATATTTTCCAGTTTACATAGGAACTTTCAAAGGTCCTTGTAAGAAAGGTCAATTACTACATAAAACTTAATGTTAAAACAACATAATTCCCCCAAATATTGTTCCAATTAGTCAAACACATTTGTCTGAACAAAACATTTCAAATTGAAAAATATTGCTGAATTGAAATCCCAAATATCTTTGTTTTGTAAGGCGATTGGACCTTCAGAAACAAAGATGGTAGTTCACGTCACATATTAAGCGTTTTATCAAACTAAATAAATGGCTACCAAAATTCTAGATTAATTGAATCTATCATTATTTACTGAAACTCGGGGTATAAATGCAAGAGGAAAACAAGGGGAACTAATTGGGACACACCTGAACAGAATAACCAAATTGATACCAAGGAGACTAATGAGAACTCAAACAGGTAGGCAAATGGTAAAAACATTAAACAGAAACAGAACATGACTGTGACAGCAGGTGTAAACGGACAAAATATACAACACAATATGCCTAATTGTTATAAATTATAAACAGATTTTCTATATTACATTTACATATTTTAATTGAAAAATTAAATGTATACAATTAGAAAATTACTTAAAATAAGCCTGAAAAGGAAAATGCATCTTTTCCAAACTTTTCTTCCCTATTGTAATGTGTATCCGAGTAAATAAAAGAAAAAGAAAAAATGTAGGGAAGACCTGATTTTGTCCATCGGGAATTTATTGGAACATTGGATCATTGTTGATTGCTATTGCTGTGATCTCATGTAAGTGACAGGTTGTTCTGCCCTCACACACAGTTAAACACGTCATCAGAGAAGAAAAGTTATATTGCTGCAAGAGGGAGGGAAGTTATAGTATTTTGATTAAAGATTATGAGGACACATGAATTTTAAAGTCCCTGGTGTTTCTGACCTTGTAACCAACCACGTCAACGTGCGGGCAGGCTTTATCATTCAAGCATATCATTATTATGCTCTGAAACAAGGGATTCTCCCAAAAAGCCAGGTTATCCCTGTATATTTTTCTGTTGATATGAAAAATTGGGTAGATTTAGCAATATAGAGGGTGTATGATTCATATCACGATGTTATGATGAACTATTATGGGCCCTATCGTACACCCAGTGCAATGCGGCGCCAGGTGCGACACAAGTGTTTTTTGCTAGTTTCAGTCTGACGCAGTTATCATTTTCATGTCCTGTGCCACATTGTTTAAATAGCAAATGCATTTGCACCTATTCATGCGCCCAAGGGCATGCTGGTCTGAAAACGAGGTGTGTGCGTTGCAATTTTGAGGCAACTGAAATAGACTAAGGTCTAAAGTCAATGATGCAGTATTATTATTTTTTTTATTTAATGGGCACATTAGTAATGTGAGCCTATAGACGGGTGCACAACACACGTACACTCTACTTATTACACACACAGGGCAGCAGCACACAAACATGCGAGCGCAACTGGCTTTTAAAGGGAATGGGAGATGAGACTCTGATTGGTTTATTGCACATTAAACCCAAACACACCCATTACTCATTAAGAGAATAGGGACAACCCTTTAGACCATGCGCCGGGCGCGCCGACCATTTTTCCTGTTGTTAAACTAGCAAAAGTGGATTCAGATTGTGCGCTTAAGACCATGCGCTTAGATTGTTAAAATAGGGCCCTATGCCTTTCTCCACTGACATTCTAAGTTGTTTAAAGCGTTTCTAAGGATGTTGATCCCAGAAGGCAGCTGTCTGATTCTGAAATGGCGAACAGGCAGTGGTTAAATTGGGCCCGGCACATAACCCTGCTCGTTTCTGTCCTCTGTCCTGATGTGCCTGTTCAAGCTAAGTACTGTATACTTGCAGCCAGACTAATTTAGTATACTTCAAGTGTGTTAATGATTAGTTAACTTGAAGTGTGCTATTTTGAAACAACTAATTTTGTACTTGGTACATGTATATTTTAGTTGTAATTAAATTGTAGTAAAGCATAAGTGTATTTAGTGTACTTTTGTGTGTACTAAATTGGAACAACTTTAAGTATACTTACTATACTTTAAGTATATTCCAGTGTAAAAATTATGTTAATATATTTGCAATGTACTATTGAAAAAGGGAATATATTTCAAATACAATAAAGTATACTTTTTTGTACTTTTATGTGTCCAACGTTGTAAAGAGCGATACCTTCAGCGTTTACCTCAGCAAGTTGACCGAGTGGGTCTCTAAGCTGGTGTGAGTGAGTTTTATACGGGGCTAATTAACATATCCATGGATCCGATTATACTAAATGAAGCAAGGGTGTAAAGTTACATTCAAGCTATTTAAAGGCATGAAGACATTTTTTTAGAGGAACTTTTTTTTTTTTAAAAATGACATTTTGTGATCAGACTCAGAGATGAGTTTTTTAAGGGATGATTGACTACAGGGGGACTTAAAATTCAATAATAATAATCTGCACAGATAAATCATTTGTTATGTTTATATATGCTCCCAAGTGCCCCCTTTTTAAATGTATCTGTACTAGTCCAGATAGTCAGCTACTCGTCAACACAATGTTAATCTTATGTACGCTATGATTCATTATACTGTTCTGCTTCAGTGGCCTTTGTTGGCAAATTGAACAGTGTTAACAGAGAGTGTGCTAGTGGAGAGACTGAGATGATGTGGGTGAGAAATACAAGCACATGCGTATATTCATTGCCAGACTCACGCTGCTTTCATTGGCATGAACGGTGCCAAAACATCCCTGTCCCTCTAGCGTATAGTTTCTGTCAGCCTCTGAACAACACTGAAATAGTGTCAGGGGCATCAGATCATATTTGACATCTACCATGGATTAAAATATGTTTGTGAATGCAAAATATTGTAATGCTCAATATGGCCAATTGCCTGTTGTATTGAGGCATCATCTGTTTGTTTTTCTGACTTGCATGCACATGCGTATTAGCTGGACTTGGCTGGAAATGCTTTTTTTTTCTGCATATTTTGGGGACTAATATGCAAATTTACAGTTGTGTCATTTCAGATTTCATTTCTGATTTGAAATATGTTATTGCAACGTTTCAACAGATATGTAGATTTTGGTCTTTCCCTATTCTAGGTGAAGCTATATATATATAAATATATATATATATATATATATATATATATATAAAATATTTATTTATTTAGCATAAAACCAAATTATAGCGAAAATGTGCCTAAAACTAAACATCAACAAAAAAGGATGTGGCACTCAGTGTGTATTCCAGGCACAAAAAGCTCAGTTTTCTGGTGAGCTACAGTGCATAGACTTCCATGATATGCTTTGTATGAATATGGATGAGCTAGAAAGGGGAGGGGGCTGTTAGAGAGGAGGCTATCTGTCAGTTTATATGACTGAAAATTGAATAGAAGACAGCTTGAATGAACTGAGGGAGAAACTTGCACTTTAAACTTTTCCATCTGAGATTTTTAAAGGTGTGTACTTTTATGTTCTAGGGTTTGACTTACTTTCTTATCGTTATATAAAGGCCACATTACAACATTACAACTGTCCTGAAAATATAATCACAACATTTATTTCCATCAAGAGGTGCATCCATTTTTGGTCAATATCTTGTATTGACAATGCAAGAACCAAGCACTCTGTAAAGTCTACTCCAACACATCCCAAAGACTTTCAATTAATTTAAGGTACTGTACAGCAGTTTAGCCCAGTATGTATTCTTATGGTGGTTAAAAAACAGTTTTTTGATGGTCAGGTGCTGGTCTAGATGGTGGACCAGCCTAAACAAAATGCACAACGGCCAACTTTAAATTTTCAAGCTATAGGGTTAAACCCTTTCTCATCAGGGTTATAATTATTCAAGATCTTCCTCAAGATTCTTGATCAACCCAGTAACTTTG
Source organism: Rutilus rutilus (assembly GCF_951802725.1). Taxonomy (NCBI): domain Eukaryota; kingdom Metazoa; phylum Chordata; class Actinopteri; order Cypriniformes; family Leuciscidae; genus Rutilus; species Rutilus rutilus. The sequence goes on from NC_140216.1 coordinate 15,382,899, forward strand.
TTTTGGTAAGCCTTTCTCTGCAAGCATGTCAAAAAATAAGCCGATCAGATTTCGCTCCCCTTCTGACGTAGGAAGTGTATCTTATTATAGTATTACTGCCCCTTAATCTGCACGTTTCCACCCAAGGCGCCGCCATTTGGTTTACAACAGTGTAACCAGTTCTAACGTGATGGCTAAAGTTCGAGCAAAGCATGCAAACTGCTCTGTCGTTGGCTGCACAGACGAGCACAGAACACTATTTAGCGTCTCAGCCTCAGATGAGACAAGAGAGCAGTAGATTAATTTTAATCCCACATATGAATCAAACTCCACAACAACTACATGTATTCACTAACCATTCAGAAACGTCCAGGTATGTGCGTCTAAAAGCGGCAACCTCTTCCTGAGTCTCTCTGTAAGGCTGCACTACACCGGTTATTTCTGAGATTTTGGATTAGTGAGATTACTCACGTTTTTGTATCCGAAGCTCATGTAAAGGATCAACTCTATTCTGAACAGAGGCGGGGAGCAGCAGCTCATTAGCATTTAAAGGGGCATTTTTGTTCAAATCCAAAAAGGGGCAAATTTGACAAGCTATAATAAATGATCTGGGGGGTATTCTGTGCTGAAATTTCACAGACACATTCTGGGGACACCATAGATTTACATTACATCTTGTGAAAAGGGGCATAATATGTCACCTTTAAGAGGTCTGTATTAATATTTTATTTCTGTTTATTTCATTTTTTTGAAGTGAGGTTTTGAGGTTTCTGTGTGCATAACTTATTTAATACGTTCTGTTTGCTTCCGTATTGCATCTAATGTCGATTTAAAATTGGCATTTCATATATTTGGGCAAACTCCTGGTTTAAGCCCCACCCACATTTGGTGGGAATACAAATATACAATATATGAGTACAAGTTTCATTTTGCCATCTATTTATACACACACACACACACACACACACACACACACCAAGGAGCCACAACATTATGACCACCATTATGACTAATATGCTGTTGGTTCTTACAAGACCCCTGAAGACGATAGCAGCAGATTCTCGAAGTCATTTAGGAGGTGGAGTCACCATGTATTGAATTTGTTGGTCCAGCATATCCCACAGACACTCAAATGATTTGAGATCTGGAGAATTTGGACGCCAGGTTCACCCTGTCGTCGTTTTTTGGTTTTTCCCTCCTCAGACCACTGTTGGTTAATTCTCACCACTGCTGACCAAGAGCAATCACAAACCTTGCCGTTTTAGAGATACTCTAACCCAGTTGCCTAGCCGTAACAATTTGGCCCTTGTCAAAGTCTATCTTTATTCCCGCACATTTCTCCTGCATCCAACACATTAAGAGAACTGATTGTTTGCTGACCATCTATTTTACCCAGACCTTAATATGTGGCCTTGTTATGAGATGATCAGTGATATTCGTTTCACCTGTGACTGGTCATAATGTTTTGGCTCATCAGTATATATGGATATGTACCCTTTATATAACTGTTTTTATATTGAATTAATATTGTGAATGAGCAGTTGTTCTGCAAGACTCTCAAACCCTCTTCACAGCTGAATGAGGCAGTATAAACGGTGAAGGAATGTCGGCTCTGTTTAGTCTCTCAATGCGAGTTTGATCAATGATGTATAATAATGTGGTTGTCCACGCTGAGAGCTTGCTTGAACAGCTGCTGATTTTATGGAAGATGCTGTAAGAACCATGTAGGGCTGGACTGAGTGCTAACACTGAATGTGTTACACATGGTTTCCCTTAAGCCCATTACCTGAGCTCCAGATTGGTTGGGGATTAATTAAAACACAAGGAAAGGAAGTGAAGACTACCATTGAGAACTATTCCCCAAACTGATTCATTTTTTCTGTCCTTTGTAGGCGTTTTGTCCATAGCTTTTCTTTCACAGACTTAACTACATGTCCCTCTGAGGTAAATTATTTGTAAAAGAACTTCATTAATTCAAACGATCCAGAAAACATCCTCTTCCATAGTGCTATCAGTAGAAAGCTAAAGTGTTTGGTTTAGTTAACAAGTGGCATTTCATGGTTGCCAGATTTTTTTGACAGTTTAATCTTAAAGCTGTGTCTTATGTGTCACTAGTGTCACCAAATGGACTTAAAAAATAATTAGTTTTTAGGTGTCTCAAACGCTTGTGGAAACTGATACATTTTTCACGAATCTTTGATGAAGAGAGAGTTCAAAAGAACAGTTTTTATTCAAAATAGAAACCATTCAAACCTTATAATGCATTTACTGCCACTTTTGGTACATTTTTTTATCCTTGCTGAATAAAAGTATTAACTGACTTTTGAATGGCTGTGTGCTCTAGCCTTCATTGGCCTGTTCTCTATACCAAAGCTTGTGTAATTCACACACACACAGTGTTGTTATGTGAGAAAAGCTGCACGTAGTACATGATAAAAGAATTTTCAACAATCATTGTAACAAGTACAAAACATTTTATGAAACAAATACCTTACTAAAGAAAGATGTGGGAGAAGTACATTTCCTACAAGGACAAACACAAACCCAACAAAAATGTGAACACAGTTTGAGTTCTGACTAAAATGCTGGAAAGCTCCATTAATGGATGTGAGACAGCAACAGCAATCATACTTCAAAGCAGAGGTGGGAGTAAGTCACACATGTTCAAGTCACAAGTACAGTAAGTCTCAAGTCCCTACCATCAAGTCTCAAGCAAGTCTAAGTACACACAACCAAGTCAAGTCAAGTCAAGTCAGTGGTTCACTTCAAGCAAGTCAAGTCGAGTCCTGCTAAGGGTCAAGTCAAGTCGAAGTCAAGTTACAATACCAAACAGAAAAAAGTAGTTTATATTGGCCTCAAACTTATTTATTTTTCCCTCAAAAATGATTACCTTTCTTATAGGCTACATTTATATCGTAATATTCATATAATTTATTAGCATGCATTTATGATTATCAAAATTTGGAATTATTATTATTATAATAACAATGATACAAAATGTTTTGAAGATAAAACATTTGAAGGTATAAATTCACAAGTGTGATGCATTAATAATATTGGTTTCATAGTAAATGTCATATGTTTAACTTTTCTTATATATATATTTTTTATGGAATATCACCGGCAGACATTAACTTTCCCATTAAGAGCCAATATTTGACCCCTTAAATTGATTTCCAGGGGCATTTTTTTCAAACTATGTTCTAACCATTTATTTTTCTAACCATGCGTTTAAACTGCAATTACAACACCATAAATAATGTTATGAGATTAATGATTTATAATTAATATACAACAAATTAGATGCTAAAAAATAATAAATTATATATTTTTAATTATGAAGTTAAAACCGCCAATAGGTGGTGCCAAATCACCGTCTTAATGTATGAGTCATAGAAGCATTCTTCAACTGATTTGTTCAAAACGGCAGATTCGTTCTGGAACTAAGCAACTAGGTCACTGAATCACACACAAAAAAAGGAATTTGTTCAAATATGCATAACTGTTTCTGTGGCTTGTTTGGAACTATTGTCATTGGAGAAATAGAGCAAAACCAGAGAATATTTGGAATATTATATATATTAATATTATGTCTAAAATGTCACATCACAATATTCACTCTTTGCTTACTGAACTGTTTTAAAAAATCATTATCACATTTGCAATCGCGCCAATATTCTGGAAATATTTTTTTATATCATATGTTATAATTATAAAAAATAACTCATACTAGGGCAATTTTTATATTAATTCTGCTGGCATTTTGCCCCCAACCCCCTGATAACATCTGACCCTGCTTTAAGAGAAACATAAAACACGACAAAACATTAACAGTTTTCTATGTTGTTTTTTTTTTGGTTGTAACTACCACCAGAGTTCCACTGGGGGCGATCACCATGAGTGCAAAATGAATGGGAGTCAATGGGGCTAGACAGCTAAATTTGTCTCTTTCACCCGATTGCAGTTGAGAAATCTCAGATCTGATTGTAGATTTTGCAAGTTCAACATGGGTTTTAGGTCGAAAGTTGAATGAACGAGTACTTATGTCCTTTCGATTTCTTACAGGTTGAGTTGTTGTTGCCCATAACACGCTAGCATTCTGCTAATGAACGCTGATTGGTCAGTGAAGGACTGTTAACGACCAGAGATACCGCTTGATGGCATCGTGGCATCCGAAGCGGGACCAGAAACAAACAAAACAAAAACTCTTCTAGCACGTGTATTACCTGTGTCAGCTGTGTTGTCGATGCCTCGAGAGAAAAGAAAGTGCAGAGCGCGAAAGCACCAGAGTGACTGAAGGATTGCGTAAAGCAGTATCTCTGGTCGTACATGTGTATGACGTCATTGACACTTTAAAATACTTTTTAAAGCAAATAAGTGACTCAAAAAAATACACCCAGCTAGGGATGCACCGATCCACATTTTTTCACTTCCGAACCGATCCCGATACCTGAATTTGGATATCGGCCGATACCGATACTATTCCGATACCAGAGCTGTGTTTGCTTTAATATTATTATTATCATTATTGTTTATTTTATATGACAGGAAATCCTGTTAATAGGAAAAATCCCATTCTGAAAACAAATGCAACTGTAAGGGTTTTAAATTGATTGTCATGTCAATGTTTATTACATTCCCAAAATGTCAAATACTTGAGTCTTGAAATATAAGAAAAGTGCAAGTGTAAACATCTTACACACACACACTATCTGAAGGGTGATCCTCGCTCCGATGCGGTAACTCTCTCTCGATGAATGCTCGATCAACATCAGCATCGTGCAAACAGACAAGCGGATTTTGCCTCAGACGCGCGTCAATTTTACTTCAAACTTTTACTTTTTACACGCGTCAATTTTTCTCTGGACGCGCGAATGGATTCAAAATATTCAAGCGTCCGGTAGATGCGGTAGACGCGAATTTGACGCGCTATTCGTATTTGGTGTGAACGCACAGTAACGTGGTGCTTTTTTAAATGTTTGATTGCGTTCGTTGTGTTGTACGACGCGAGGGAGCTTCAAAGAGCTCTGAATTACGGCTTTGCAAACATTGCATTTCGCTGTCTTGCTCTGCGGTGTTTCCAGTGTGAAGTATTTCCACACAGCGGACGATGTTGGCTAGCCGCAAACTGCGGAATGGATTGCCTGAGCGGGAGCGTGTCTCATAACTCTGTGTCTCATTGATGTTCCGCGCCTCCGTTCAGGAAATCCATTCCACAGTTTGCAGCCAGCTAGCAGACTATCCGGCAGGAATCACTTTTGGAGCCATTTCAGCAGACAACGTTAAAGCGCAGACATGACTCGTGGATATTGGATATCTCGGCAGGTTGGATCGGGAAAATCCGATACGTGAATTACGCTGGTATCGGTCCCGATACCGATACTGGATCGGATCGGCCCCATCCCTACACCCAGCAATGTGTAATTTATTTGCATCTCCTTTCGAATACAACATTCAAATTACTAGACAAAAAATTATATCCTGAGAAAAGTGGATTTTTATTGTTATAGCGCCATAGACCTCCATTCATTCTGCACTCGTCCTGTGAGCGCCCTCATATGGAATCAGAGAGGAACTGCAACCAGTTCAGAAGCCGGAAGTGTACTGAGAGTGAAACTTCTCGCCTTATTAGACATTCTCTGGTATAGTGGAGAATTTGCCCGAATTTTAGAAAAGAACCGCCCTCTCCACTTTTTGAAAAAATGCACATGCGCAACACTCTACCTGCTCCCGAGAGGGAACGCCTATTACACGCGTGCACGAGAGAGCATGCACAAGCCTAGTTCTCCTCGTGCACGCTCTGTTTACAAGTTGCTGTTGGCATGGCTCATACAAGCCTACTTTCCTTTACCTGTCAACTAGAAACTTCGCGACTGAGGCATCAGTGGGAAGCCCAACCTGTGCTTTTAGCACACGCCAGCATGTGAAATATTCTCCCAAAAACACTCTAACTCAAAAACATTCATGCAAGACAAAATGTCAAATGCCCTTCCGTGTTTTATTTACTTATTATACTGATCAATTGAGTGAGGACTCAAGACATGATCTGCAATGGAGAAGTAGCTTGTTGCATTTGTGTAATAAATACTATGTGAACACATTGGAATTAAATGAACACACAAGGCTTCAGAACATTTCAGCGTGATACCTTTTACCATTTGGTCATAATAACTTTAGACAAATTGAGATGTTTACCGTGTCTTCGCGGTGTGTGACTTGTGCCAGGGCTAGCATCGCTAATCATAGCTTACATTAACTTTTACTAGCAGTGATTTTAAATGGATTCCTCCAAATAGCATGCCAAACTATACCTGTCGAGTAGAAACTTTGCGACTGAGGCATCAGTGGGAAGCCCAACCTGTGCTTTTAGCGCACGCCAGCATGTGAAATATTCTCCCAAAAACACTCTGGTCTTGTTTCTTTCTTCAGAGGCCTTTCTCTTCTTGTCATACAATTCGTAGACACTTTTTCTCTTGCGACCCTCAGACATTTTGAAAAAACCCGGTGAGAACGGGTGAGCTTCAATGAATGGCTGAAACCGTAGCTCACCATACAGTACATGCGCAGAAAGCGAAAACTACCTAGGGGCGAGCACGTACGACGGCCTTACGTAAACATATGTATGTGTTAGTTTGTCTGTATGAGACTAGCAGTAAGCTAGATCAACATCAGAATAACGTACAGATCATATTCTAACATTGTATCATTGTTGAACTATATAACATTGATTAGTTTTATGTAAATGTGCTCACCTGTTTAATAAAGTACATGTAGGAGCGGTCGAAGTCTCGGACGTGGAGCTCTCGTTTATATACTGTCTATGGGAGCTCTCGGCATCTCGAAAACACCGCGCTGATATTGATTCTCGATTTAGTTCTCCTTTTTTATCCAAAGTCTGCTTGCCATGGTCCATATGTTTGAAAGAAACAACAACAGCGTGCAAATAGACATTGCGAACTAACAGTCGTCCACGTCTGTCACCTTGGTTACTGCAGAGCCCGTCTACGGAGAGCCTGTCCACTCCCTATTAAGCCCTATTGTACCGAATTTTGGTTGTAGTACCACCAGAGTTCCACTGGGGGCACTCGCCATGAGTGCAAAATGAATGGGAGTCAATGGGGCTAGACGGCTAAATTTGTCTCTTTCACCCGATTGCCGTTGAGAAATCTCAGATGTGATTGTAGATTTTGCAAGTTCAACATGGGTTTTAGGTCGAAAGTTGAATGAACGAGTACTTATGTCGTTTTGATTTCTTACAGGTTGAGTTGTTGTTGCCCATAACACGCTAGCATTCTGCTAATGACGTCAGCATTCTGACGTCATTGACATTTTGAAAGACTTTTTTAAAGCAAATAAGTGACTCTAAAAAATCTAACACCCAGCAATGTGTAATTTCTTTGCATCTCCTTTCAAATACAACATTCAAATTACTAGACAAAAAATTATATCCTGAGAAAAGTGGATTTTGAGGGGTATACCGCCATTGACCTCCATTCATTCTGCACTCGTCCTGTGAGCGCCCTCATATGGAATCAGAGTGGAACTGCAACCAGTTCAGAAGCCGGAAGTGTAGTGAGAGTGAAACTTCTCGCCATATTAGACATTCTCTGGTTACTGTCAGAGGGCTCTGGTTGCTATGGCAGTACGAGCGGAAACCAGGGACAACGCGGATATGACGACATTGACAGCGACAAAACGGAAATAAAGAAACGGGACGTGTCTTCGAATTAAATTACAAATTTCTCCTGGTTTGAAAGTTGTTGGAAACAGTCGGGATAATGTAAGTAGGCCTACACAACTAAAAAAATATATATAACATAGATATAGTGATTTTTGCTATTTTTAAAGCAAAAAAGATACATATTGTGCCTTTAAGCTACATTTGAAAACATAATTGTGTATAAAGAGCTAGGCATGCTGTTTTGACCAATATTCTCTCTAGATTTAACGATAGTCAAATTAACTATAACAAACAGGTTAAACAAGCCATAGCTTACTTTTAGACGTGGTGAATGAAGTTCGACTGTTCGAGGTTGTGATGGTCGTCCGATATCCCTTGCCAGTTATTATGCGTACAGCAAATCTTCTTGTATGAATATGGTCAATTTTAGTGTGTATATCCAAAAAGAAACGATGCTGGGAGATGTTTTTGTATTTAGCGCGCTCACCGCGATGTATGTTTTTTTCTGGGCTTGTGCAGCGTCACGCAATCGCGCAGAATCTGATGACTGGCGTCAATGGTTCCGTTGCTTTCATTTTGTTCATCAATTGATGTAGCGATGATTTATATAAAAATGTATCAAGTCATTCTCGAGTCATACAGTTCAAGTCAAGTCAAGTCTCGAGTCATTGGATCTCAAGTCAAAGTCAAGTCGAGTCGTTTTCTTAATTTAGTCAAGCAAGTCTCAAGTCCTTAAATTTGCGACTGGAGTCAAGTCATGTGACTCGAGTCCCCCATCTCTGCTTCAAAGTACAAAGCCTCAGCAAGCACCATAACATAATGTCTAGAGCTGATTTAACATTTTCCTCCCTTTATTCTGTTTCTTCCCAGCTAGCTGTGCCAAAATTTCTCTCAACAACAGAAGGGCTAATTACCTATTCTAAGGCCGTGGTCGAGGCTATAACGTTTCTGCTGAGCTTATGGACCGTGACAAAACAGTCTGCGAGAGAAGAATCTGTGGGATACAGTGATGTATTGGAACTGTGTTTTGGCTAATTGGCCATGGAAAAGAGGACGTCAGAACAGCATGGAGACAGTGAATAATGGCCCTAATTGATAAAGCATTGGCTTCTGAAGCTAGAGCTTGTGGGTATGGAGCATGAGTGCACCGCATGAACAGGAAATCCCACCATGAGCTCTTTTTCTGACTGTTGTTGTTGTGCCCTTGAGCAAAGCATCTTAATTTCATCTGATTCTGGTCCTGATACGGTTGCTTTCCAGTTAAAGAGATTGCTTTCTCTTACCTTAATCTTTTAGCTTTTATAAGCTTGTTAATTTGAGTTTCCTCCAACACCCTCTCATGGCAATTCATAACTATTTTAACTATCATCAAAGATGACTGACAAATTGACAATTAGCATACAGTTTGGATTGACGGTATGGTTCTGTTCTGGGCAAGAACTCCCTGCCCATCCATGCAGCCTAGCAGGTGCATAACCCCCCTTAGGGTATGCAGAACCAACATAAATGTATTGCAGATATAATTAGTGTTCAATAATTTAATGTACAACATAATTCAAGGAAAATTAGTCTGATTTGAAGAGGAATATCAAAAGGCTCATAAAACTCATAAAATAGTTGTGATTCCAGCTTGACCAGACTTAAAAAAAAAAAAAAAAAAATTTAAGCATGCTAAATTTTATTAATATTCTAAAGAAATACGTTGAAACGTCCAGTTCATGGTTATCTGTCCCAACACATACACCCCCTACTTTCACAATGAAATGGACTAGTCCGTAATGGTGCGCGGCGCAAAAGATAAACACGCAGTGACAGGAGGACTGGGAAGTACACAAAGACAGATGAAGCAAGATGAGTCTAAACGTGAAAATGAAACGAAGTTACCCAAGCGGCTCAAATAAAAGAAAAAAGTGAAAAGACGCCGATAAGTATTTAGCAACGCTGCCAAAGATTACAAACTTTTTTACGGCTACTGTTGGGGAAACAGACAGGAACAACAACGTCCAAAGCGTTGAACATGCCGCTACAGCAGCAGCAGCTAGCTGTGAAGTGGCGCTAGGTGAGGAAAACGTGTATATACGTGGATTTGCTTAGAGCCAAATGCAACCTCACCTCTCACCAGTTCGCCCCTCTTACCCCCTCTCACTCACTTACTATAAATACTGTTTTGGTGCTTGTAAATGTGACATGACAGATCCCTAGCGGCACGTGAACTGGGGCCTGAAAATTCAGAAAACCAGAATACACTGGCGGAGGAGTTGGCTCTGAGTAGGCAATAAGGGACGGACTATTATGGATGGGATTACAGGTGCTGTACAATCTGACACTGGTGCTGGCTCCTCTAAGCAAGTAACACTGGGTACGTGTGCAATACATTACTACTTTTTTAAAGTTTTAAATATGGCTGACTGTATGTTCTGCAGTAGAGGGAAATACAGTGTCCCTGTTTAAGCCAGCACACATACACACAGTCTCCCACACAGAGGTCACTCAGGTCAGTATGCAGCAGACAGAACACCAAACATAACCTGCTTTACAAGAGTTATGCTTTACATTGGCCTATTTTTACTTATTAGGGTGGAGGAAATGATGAAGACACTCTGTCTGTGTGTTCTCAGACAGTTGCTGATGTGAATGCACTGGGCTTTTTATTATGGCAAACATTTGAATGTGTGGCATAAAAAAGGGACTGGCCCTTACACATCTCTTTTATTGTAGGATTTTTCACAACCTGCCCCAGAAACTGAGGCCTCTACCTCAATGGGCTTCAGAAGAAATGTGAACAAGGTAAGGATTTAAAACCCTTGCCATAAATTACAGTCAGTCCTGTGTTTGTAGGAAGTCAAGGAACTTTTTGTGACTTGATGAGCCTCCAGAAAACTTGTAATGATCATGTTTGTGGTGGAATTATGTTTCAGGTGGAAACAGACTCAGTCAGGGCCCTGTACAAAAGGAGTCTTGAACTAGACTGCACACTAAATGAGACTTGAACTAGACTGCACACTAAAGGAGTCTTGAACTAGACTGCACACTAAAGGAGACTTGAACTAGACTGTTCACTAAAGGAGCTGGAATGTGAGCTGAGGAGGCTCCAAAAAAAAAAAAAAAAAAAAAATTGGAGATCAAACAGCTGGATAAAACTGATCTCAGTATGTGAACTTATTTAACCAAGTATCACTTTAGTATGAATATTTATTAATGCAACTTTCTCTTGCTCTCTTTCTCCCTCCCATCCCACAAAACCAATAAAACAGTTTGAGACCTATCTGCAGTTTCAATGTGCTTTTATTAAGTGTAATAATTGTATGGTGATTGCATCTACATCTGCACCAGCTGGGTGGTCAAGTGTGATCGGGTCAGTTTCATCGGGGAGAAGATGGTTTTGTGGTGTTTCTCTCTACTGGTGGCTATATTGTGCAGAATGGCTGCATCCCTCTCTGGTGACTCTTAAGGCCTGTTCACATCGGGACAAATTTCGCGCGCGATATTCGTCGACGTTTAACGCCTCGTAAATAAACAAAGGGCGCCAATGTGAGTGTGCACACCGACACGAAAAACGCCACGCGTAAAAGCATCATTTTTTAAAAAACGCCTTGGGTTCGTTTTTTTGGTTTGACGCGCCGCGTTAAAAACTATCCGACCAATGAGATTGCCGCTTTTGCTCACGTGTCTGGAGCTTCTGAAGTTACAGTAAAACACAACTTGGGGGCGCTCAAACACAAAACGGTCTTGCCGAGCACACATACGCAATGGCGAAGAAGATATACGCCAAGTAGCGTCTACACTGCAGGTAAGAAATAAGACGAGGAAGATGCAAAGCAAGATGATTGTAGAGCTGCTGGTCTCGTTGGTGTCGGAACATAAAGAACTATATGACAAACGCGACAGCGACTACAAAAACTGGTATTTCTGTTTTACATTAAGCGCCATCTAATGTCAGGGAATAAATTTGCACGTTCACTCGGCTCATTGTCAGCGAAAATCGCTTGGGTGTGAACACAAAAAACGCGTTGAAAAACGCTGGCGAATAACGCGCGCCGATATTCGTCCCGGTGTGTAGGGCCCTTTAAGCGCCGAACACAGTTGAAATGTGCCTTTAGGATGCCAAAGGTCATCTCTATCTTCACTCTGGTTTTACTGAGGGCCACATTGAAGCGGTGCTGTGGCCCTGTCTGAGGGTCATGATAGGGGGTTATTGTGTAGGTTTTTCTATCTCAGTTCAAATTAACAGTGTTTTGTACTGTACCAATTTTAACTTGCTTTCCTCAAAGCGCTGACACAACACAGACTCACGGAAAATTTGTGAGACAAGCACTGGAGCCAGGCCATTTGGCATCCAAACTTGTGATCATATGTTCATGACCACAAGTCATCTGCAGATTAAATGTTATATCTGTTAATGTTTCTATTAATTTAAAGATTCATCTCACAGAAAATAATCATCTCACATATTCACATCATCTGAACATTAAGGCTGTGATAGGACTGTGCGGCTCAAGAAGTTCGCAAAGATTCCTTCCGCGGAAAATCTGTATCTTTCAAACAAGTAAATATCAGGAAAGGCAAGGGGATTTTGTCTGGCTAAAAACTCTTTCTCTACGAAGTGCTCGTCAAACAGTTTGCGCTGAGATGTCCACTGGATTTGGAAGAAAAGGTGAAGTCATTGCAACAGTCACTGGGAATAAGTTACGTCACCTAAATGTTTCTTTGCTCTCAGCTGATTGGTCAAACTTCAGTCTGAGATCTTGAATCCAGAACATAACCTGCCCCGGAGCAGGTTAGCCGTGCAGCGCAAGATACCATGGCGACGAACACCGATTAAAGCCAAGCTACTTTCATAGTACCTAAAACCCAGGGTTGGCGGAAACTAAACTGAAACATAGCTGGCTAGCCACCTAAACCGGCTTCATGGTTTAGGCCCCCGATCATCTCTACTAGCTAATAGTAGCCTAAATAAACACGAATGAACAGTGTTGAAAGATACAGTCCAACTTACCGAATTGTATATTTCTCATACATACATAATATCGATCAATCAGGGTTTTTCAACCACGGAAAGGGGTCAATAAAACAGCTGGAGAACAATTGTCACACAACATTTACCTCAGAAAAGCATTAATTACCATAATATAGGCTATAGCATGTTTGTTGGCTAGAAAAAAAAGAGCTATAGAGCTAAGTATTTTGCTAAATATGTGTACTATATTACATATTTCGTATATTTTTACTTATATCATTAAATAAAGTTGTTATTATAATAAAAACGCATTGTTTAATTTGAGTTATTTTTAACCTTAAATAATACTACCAGCTGATAGGGCTCTCTGTATGTTTACAGCATTATGTGAGTTTTTTTTTTTTTTTTTTTTTTTTGAGAAAAATTAACACCTATCTTGTGTATAATATTTATCCAAATGAGTCAATATTGAATCAAATCACAAGAATTGAATTGAAATCGTGGAATTTGTGTCAAGCAATAATAAAAAACGTAATCGGTTACCTAACGTAACCTCTGTTCTCTCTAGAAGAGGGAACGAGTATTGCGTAAGTTGCTTACGCTACGGGTAAAGTCATCTTTTCTCGAGATATGAAGCCAAAAAATTATCCTTAATTTTTATAATCTTGTCAACGCAGTGCAGCAGCAGGCAGACCTAGAGCAGGCTATCTAGCGTGCTCATTGGCTGCCCTGCGGCAACTGCAGCAGCCTACCACTGAGCCTGGCGTGACGTCACGCCCAATGGGGGCGCTTGGTATGTGGCTAGCGCATGTACATAAGCACACAGTAGGGAGTGCAGAGCGGCCCAGCTGGTCTGTACTGAAACTGACACAACCCTTTATAGTGCAGCTCAACCAGGAGAGCTAAATCGAACAGCAGTAGCCTGCGCACGAGATTGTGGGCCGGGCATACGCGCGACTTAGACTGATAAAAGTTTAGCCTGCAGAGCGGGTACTTCAAGGTTGTAAAACCTAACAAATGTAGAAGGGGAGGCCCAGCCCGCCGCCGTACAAATGTCATGAATGGAAATCCCGCTGGACCAAGCCCACGACGAGGCCATGCCTCTAGTGGAGTGAGCTCTGATGCCCAAGGGGCACTGCAGGTTTTTAGATGCGTAAGCAGCCGCAATAGCGTCCACTATCCATCTGGACAGACTGTGTTTCGAGGCGGCGAGATCCTTGGTGCGTCCACCAAACGAAACGAAAAGCTGCACCGAGCGCCTGACAGCGGCGGAGCGCGTGATGTAATTTCTCAGTGCTCTGACAGGGCAGAGGAGGTTATTATCGACCTCGCTGCCGGATGCCGGCAAAGCTGAGAGAGAAATGACTTGCGCTCTGAAGGGAGTGCCCATCACTTTGGGGACATAACCGTGCCTCAGTTTGAGAATGACTTTCGAGTCATTAGGTCCGAACTCGAGGCACGCGGCATTAACTGATAATGCATGTAGGTCACCCACACGTTTGACTGATGACAGAGCTATCAGAAAAACGGTTTTGAGCGAGATATTTGAAATCCACAGTTTCTATCGGTTCAAAGGGATGCGCTTTCAAGGGCTCTAGGACCAGGGAAAGATCCCAAATAGGAACCGACGGGGGCCACGGGGGATTCATCCTCCTGGCTCCTCTAAGGAAGCAGATGATGAACTCGTTCGTTCCTAATGCGCGGCCATGCGCCGAGTCGGCGAACGCTGAAATGGGCGCAACATACACTTTGAGCGTGGAGGGGGACCTGCCCATGTCCAACAGCTCTTGAAGGAAGCAAAGCACCCGCGAGACCCCACACGTATGTGGGTCCAAATCTTTGGCAGTGCACCACTTATCGAACACAGACCATTTCGATGCGTAGAGCCGTCTCGTAGAGGGAGCTCTAGACTGTGTGATCGTGAGACAACCCCTTTTGGCAGGTCAACGGGTATTCGTTGATAATCCATGCATGCAGAGACCAGCCCTTGCTTGCAATCCATGCATGCAGATGACCAGCCCAGCCCATGCATCCAGAGCGGATGAGGATGCCAGATCGAGCCGCAGGCTTGAGAGAGAAGGTCTCTCCTCACCGGGATCGGCCATGGGGCTGTGTCTGACAGCCGCATTAACTCCGGGAACCACGTTTGATTCTCCCAGTGCGGGGCTATGAGGAGCACCGAGTGGCGCGCTTCCCTGATTCTCCCGATGACCTGTGGCAACAGTGAGACCGGGGGGAAAGCGTACAGCGGGCCGCTGGGCCAGGTTTGGGCCAGCGCATCCTCGTTCTTCGAAAAGAACCTTGGGCAGTGAGCGTTGTCTTTTGACGAAAAAAGGTCGACTTTCGCTTTGCCGAAAAGGCGCCACAATAACTGGACTGTCTGGGGATGCAAAGACCATTCCCCCGGGGGAACATTGTCTCTGGACAGTCTGTCTGGACCATCGTTCAGATGACCGGGCACATGCGTGGCTCTCAGCGAGCCATATGGCCCAACATTCTCTGAAATGTTCTCAGCGGGGGCCGGCTGCCTGTGTGGAAAGACGCGGCGAGATGTCAAATGCGACGCGCGCGCTGCATTGACAATCTGGCCGTCATAGCCACCGAGTCCAGTTCTATTCCCAGAAAGGAAATTGACTGACTGGGCAGTAATGAGCTCTTGGTCCAGTTGACCGAGAGACCCAGGCTTTCCAGATGGCTGAGAAGCGCTGTTCTGTGAGACATGAGCTCTGTCTCTGACTGCGCCAGTATCAGCCAGTCGTCCAGATAGTTCAATATCCGCATACCCTGTCTTCTCAGGGGGGCGAGGGCCGCGTCCATGCACTTCGTGAATGTACAGGGTGCTAAAGACAGGCCGAACGGCAGGACGGTGTATTGATATACCTGACCGTCGAAGGCGAATCTCAAGAATGGCCTGTGACGGGGTATAATCTGGATCTGAAAATATGCGTCTTTCAGATCGAGAGAGATAAACCAGTCCCTCGGGCGAATTTGCGTGAGGATTTGTCTGGTTGTGATCATTTTGAATGGGTAGGTGTGGGCACGGGATCGTGGGCACATTTCCTACACTTAGCACTCGAGCGGCGCATGCCCGCTTTATGAGAGTGCGCTCTGTGGGAGATACCGGGGGGATCGTGCTTGTGTGTAGGGGTGAACACAGAGATGTGGGCACATTTTCTACACTCATAACACCCTCGGCGTAAGCCGGATAACCAGACATTACACTCTTTTTGAGATTTCTCTGGGTCGCCGTAAAAACGGCGTTTGTGTGCAGGCGAGCGAGTTGTATAACTGACTCGTTGGCTGCGGTGTACACTGCTGCAGTAGCCTTTTCTAAGGGGACTGACAGAGGTGGGCGCTTTGATGGCGGTCCGGCCGCGGTGGGACTCAACCATCTTTTCCTCCCTGCGGTTGCTAGGAGGACTTCGCGGGCTCGGGCTTCAGCGCTATCTTGGGCCGGGGTCCCCGAGGGGGAGGCGGTCTGTGACGGCTGGTCGAGCACGATATAGGGCGGCCGCCCTGTCGTCGCTGCAAAGATGGAGGCTGAGACGAGCGCTGTGACGAGCTGCGTGCAGGAGGCTGATTCTGAGAGCGGCCTGCAGCTGAGCTCGAGCGGCGGGGCAGGAAGAGATTCATAGCCTGCGACGCCTTCTGTACCTCCGAAAAACGATCCACAATCCCACTTACCGCTGGGCCGAAGAGACCGGTGGGGGAGAGCGAGGCGTTGAGGAACACGGAGCGCTCAGATTCGCTCATATCCGCGAGCGTCAACCAAAGATGTCTTTCGGTGACGTTGAGCGAAGCCATGGATCTCCCGATGGCTTGTGCCGCGGACTTTGTAGCGTGAAGCGAGAGGTCCGTTGGCTTGCGCAGGTCCGTCAGGACTGCGTGATCCGGGCCTTTCTCGTCCATTTCGCGGAGGAGATCGGCTAGAAGGATCTGGAGAACAGCCATCGAGTGCAGGGTGGAAGCAGCCTGGCCGGCGGCAGCGAAGGCGCGGCTGACTAGAGCTGATGTGGTCCTGCAGGCTTTGGACGGCAAGGCAGACTTTGAGCGGCATCTAGCGGATGGCGGGCAAAGGTGCGTTGTGACAGCCTCTTCTACTGGGGGGATTTGAGTATATCCCTTCTCGACGGCCCCGTCTACTTGAGAGAGGGTCGAGGAGACCGGAGAGCGGAGTCTAGCGGAGAAGGGGGCGCTCCAAGACTTCGAGAGCTCGGTGTGAAGCTCAGGCAGGAAGGGTGCTGACCTAGAGGCAGGCGCTTGGCGGCGGCTAGGCAAAAAACACCCGTCGAGTCTGTTGGGCGCGGGCGCCTTCGGTGGGGACCACTCGAGGCCCAGTTGGTCGACCGCCTTAGTGAGGAGGCGCGGTCGACATTGGCGCGGGACCTGCTAGACTCCCGTGTCGAAGAGGAGGCAGAGCGGTGAGATCCGGACCACTCTTCGCTGTCCGAGGCTAGAAGAGAGCAGCTGTCGCCGATAGCAGCCTCATCCGCTTCATCCCCTGAGGCGACGGCAGTGCGGGCGAGAGCCGGCAGCTGCGCGTCGGAGAAGGGGGGGCTGAGAAGGAGAAAGCGAGGCTCGCGGGAAGGGATCCGGCGAGCACTCAGCTGCTGCATCGGGCTCCGGTGGCCTCTGGGAGCGGCGCTTCTTCTTGCGCGGCCCGGTGGAGGCAGGCGGAGAGACAGCGGGAGCGTAGAACGAGGCGAGTCGAGCCCGCAGGGTCGACATCGACAGTTCTTCGCAGAATTCGCAGCCCCCTGAAGAGAGAGCGAGGGCTGCGTGGTCTCGTCCCAGGCAGAGAGCGCAGATCACATGGCGGTCCCTGTCGCTGAGCGGGGCTCTGCACGAGCCGCAGGAAATGCGAGGCATTTTGTAATGTGATTTAATGCATTGTTAATATAGAATAGATTCTTACCAAATACTTTATTAACAGGAAGTCTTACTAGTGATTGCATTGTGTTGTTAAGCGATCCCCATCCACACTCAAGGTGTATGTGGCTGCTATTGCGGCTTTCCATGCTCCTCTGGGTGATGGGCCTCTGGGGAGACATCAGCTGGTTGAACGTTTCCTCCATGGGGCTTGGAGGTTGAGACCTGCGACTCGTACCAGAGTTCCCACATGGGTTCTGGCAGTGGTTCTCGAAGGGCTGGTCGAGGCCCCCTTCGAACCTCTGGAGTCGGCTGAGGCCAAGAACCTTTCCCTCAAAGTAGCTTTTTTGCTAGCCATTACTTCTCTGAGGAGAGTAGGAGATCTTCAGGCTCTCTCGATATCTCACGGGTGCCTGGAGTTTGCTCCAGGCGACATTAAGGCTATCTTGCATCCCAGGCTGCGCTATGTGCCTAAAGTGCCATCAAATATGGCACGGCCTACGGTTCTGCAGGCTTTTCATCGTCCACCTCACGTGACGGCGGATGAAGAGAGACTTCATTTGCTCTGCCCTGTCAGAGCTCTCAAGATCTATATATGCAGAGGTCCTCTTCATGGCGAAAGTCAGACCAAATGCTGTTGTGTTTCGGGTCGCCCAAGAAGGGGCTTCCCGCATCCAAACAGACCATCAGCAAATGGATCATTCAGGCTATATCTATGGCCTATCAGGTGCACAGTTTGCCTTCACCTTTGGCTGTGAGGACTCATTCAACCAGAGGCATGGCGTCCTCTAGAGCCATCCTTTCAGGGGCCTTGATCCAAGAAGTGTGGTATGCAGCTGGATGGGCCACCACTCACACTTTTATTAAATTTTACAGTCTGGACATTCCTTCTACGCCTGGCACTCGAGTGCTCTCGTCCTAAGTGTGCCTGTGCGCAGCTTCACACTGGGACAGGCAGGGCTCGTTGTGGCATAGTGGGTACTCGTTCCCCAAAGTGTCATAGTCGACGCAGTTCGAGTTCCCTTGAAAGGGAACGTCTCGGGTTACAACTGTAACCCCTGTTCCCTGAGAAGGGAACGAGACACTGCGTCCCTTCGCCTTGCCTGGGAGCGACTTGCTTCATCACAGAAGCTGACACTGTTGTGTGCCGGCGTCCCTTTGTAGCTTCCGTATATGCCGTCACACGTTACGTCATGACGTAACACCTATCACGATTGGCTTAGTTTAAAGCGGGGCTCAGTAACTTCGGGATTTCTTCGCTGTATTCTCGCTTTTTGCTCGCAGGTTTCTCTCTAGAGCTCCCCCCACAGCTTCGGAATAGATATTTGACAACACTGTTGTAAAAACTCGTAGGCGATTTTCGGACACCAGAGGCTAGTAGATCAACGACATCAAAGCAGATGGGACATTCTTTAAAACGTCTTCTTCATTCGGGTTCAAACAGCGTGAGAGAGCGCAATAATGACAGCATTTTAGCAGATTTCTTTTGGCCGTAAAGCAGTTGTTTACATCGCGAGACCTGATATCACGCGAGACTTCCTGACGCGGCTGCCGGCGGCCCGCCGTCTCAAAGTTGCAAGTGCGGATTTTCCGCTCACGGGCACCAGGGGGGTGCGAAACGACCACCATTCAACCCGAAATAAGTAATATAACCATTCCAATGACTCCGAAGCTGTTCAGTTAAGGTCAAAAAGTTACTTAGTTCACCTTTAATTCATGCTTCAGAGGCCCTATACCCGTTCCCCGAAAGGTCGTAGTCAACACAGTGTCTCGTTCTCTTCTCAGGGAACAGAGTTTACAGTCGTAATCCGAGACAGTTTCTCTCACTTTTGGATCCCATAAGCATCATTAGCCAACCATATGGTTGCAAGTTCTGTCTTTACCAAGTTCAACAATTTAGTTTTCCCAAACCAGAGTGCCATCCCAAACTTGTTTGTTGGCTTGTCGACCTGTTGTTAAAAAACATAGTTTCTTGTTAGTTTCTGACGTGGACTTTAATAGATTGTGCTCTTGAGCAAAAAAAAAAAAAGGCACACTAATATGAGGTACAGTCATTCCACATGTATATAAATTTCATTCTTTGTCTTTAAGTTTGTCAAAATAATGAAAGCACAGGTTTTGAAGAATGCACATGTGTTCTAGCAGCCTGGGGTGTGTGACATAAGAGGGAACCCATGATGAAATCAAACAATGGAAAAAAGCAAAACCACAAAGAAAAAAAATAGCGAAGTGGTCCTCATGCCATGTTCTTTATATACAGCAGTAATTTGACATTAATTCAACCTATAACCGATTCATTAGAAGTTACCCCATCACCTGCAGGAAAAGGGTTAGCTCACCCAAAAATGAAAATTATATCATCATTTACTCACCCTTATTTCGTTCCAAACCCATACAACATTCGTTCATTTTCAGAACGCAAATAAAGATCTTTTTAATGAAATCTGAGAGCTTCCTTCCCTTCCATTGACACAACTACCACTTTCAAGCCACAGAATGGTGGTAAAAGACCTCATTAAAGCAATAAAAAATAAATAAAAACATAATTCACCATATTTATTTACAAAATATTAATCTCCAACACGCGTTCATGCAACAACGTTTGCTCTTGCGCCAACATAGCACACATGCGTTGTGGTACCCTTATGAACGTGCATTGGAGATAAATAATTTGTAAATAAACTGGTAAATTGTCTTTTTTCTTTTTGTGAGCAAACAAAGCACAAAGTCACATGGATTACTTTAATGTCTTTACGTCCTTTCTGGGCCTTGAAAGTGAAACTCTCAATTGCATAGATTCATAGAGGAATCACACATTTTCACCATGTAACCTTGACTGCACCTTAATGTAGGGTTGAGCAAATATGGGCAGAACTCTTTACTGCCCTAGTACGTCAACACGGTATACATGTGAATTAAACATGGCACAATAGCCTTCATCATCACAGTATGCTAATGCCTCATCAATATGCTGATTGAGGACTGTTGGGACACTCCAAGCACGGGATGGTTCTATCGGGAGAGACAGAGTCATTTGCACCTCAATGGCATGTCTGTACCACAGGACATATGTGTTCAACTAAATACTGTTTATTTACTAGTATGTTCTAATATGTAACTATGTCATGTTTGATCTCATCTGACAGCTTATAAACTGAAATGAATGGTGGTGAACGTAATAGAGATATTAAAGTATTCTAATGTACAATCTAGGTACTATTGGTTAAACATGCATTGAGGAGAAGATGTTAATGTTCTTCTCCCCCTCTTCATCACCGCCCATTTGCCTCATCTTTTGATTTCCTGTTGGTCAATTTTGGTGTTGGTATTCCACTCATGTTTAACAATACTTTGCTCAGGGTATAAGAAGGAAAGGTAACTGTTGATCTAGGAGAAAGGCTTTAACCCCGCCACTCCCGCACACCGGTGCGTAACCTCATACTACAAGAAAGGCTTTTACGGCCTTGTATATTATTTGTTACAACTAAGTTTTCTATACAGTATGTTGTTTCATTCTACTGTCTGTATATTTAAACATGTAGCTTAATAAATAACTTTGCCTGCTTTAAAGGCTTTGAGAATCATTCCTTTTATGTGATTATAAAAGTGATTATATGCTAAAGTGATTATAACTTTCATTATCTAAACGTTCAGGTTAAATCCTACGTTTTCCTATCAGTTCTAAGAAAGACCTTTACCTTTAAAGAATAAGAGGTTAAAGAATAACAACTTTAATTGAGTCAGATTAATTATATTGGAGTCAAATACATTTTTGAATTATACACATCATTCTTCAACTGCCTTTTGTTCCGATTATTGGTTCAAAAATAGCAGCGTAAGCTTCCAGCCTTACATTAATATGCCAAATATACCTAAAATAAAACATGAGTAAATGTAAGATAATAAATATTTAAATATTTATATTAATCATTATTTACAAGAGAATTAAATTCAACACTTGATTAACATGCTTCCTGCTCCACTTCCATGTGAGAAAAGAGAGTGCACAAGTACAACAGGGAGCTTTAATAGAGCTGTTCATTTATCAAATTGTAGTCTAACCCATGATGCTAATTTGACATGGGCACCCTCAGGAAATTTGGATAGGTTTCAGTTTTTTCCGGTTTTCGATTTTTGATTAATTAATGTTCATCTGACATGACAAAACATAAATTATCCAGTCATATCTCAAATGTGAAACTGCTGTGTGCTTTGAAAACATAGGTTGCTACATAACGTCATGATGTCTGATTCAAGCGCTGATCCAAGCAAATTGTATAATCTTGTGCAGATTGTAAAATGCAGAGCATGTGCCAATCTGGCACACTCTCTGAGATAATACAATCATGATCTGATCTGATTATTGCTCAACAAGCACGTCAGGGACAGAAAAGCCTCTGCAGAGAAACAAATCCAAAAGTTCACATACATTTTTGGAAAAGTTTTAGAAGGTATAAGAAAGATAAGCCAAATAGACTAAGGGCTTGTATATACTGTGGTTACGTCCTAATTATAATTAGATTTTTCCACTGCTGAATTCAGAAGTTTTGGCACTGCACATCCTTGGTCCAACTTTAGTCATTTGTGCCAAGACTGGTAAGATTCCAGGACACTTTTCTAAGCTATTAATGAGAAAAAAATTCTGTAACTTGCCAAATAGATGAAGCAAGATGAACATAGATTTATAGGTTTATTTTGGATACAAACATCTTGCAACTTCGCTTGTGCTAAGAGGGGGAAATGCGCACAGGGGAGTAAGAAGACAGATGATTACCTGCTTAAATTAAGGCAGTTGAACTTGACAGTGATCCTTACAACTTACCAAAGAACTAGTAGACCATGGACATTACCTGTTTCCAGGAATCAGGTTCCCTTATGTTTATATGTGATTTAGAAACCGGGGAAATGCACAGTGCAGCAAAGCCTGAATGTGTTACTATTAGACAACATTATAAATACAATATAACTATCCACAGGACAATATCCCAACCCTAAATCTAATTAAAGTCACCATGAAATCAAAATTGACTATTCTTTTTTATGGATTAATGCAATAGTGATGTGCATGAATATTGCTTTATCTATGCACATCATTATTGTTGTTTATTTATTATTCACAAGCCCTTGTATATCTTTATTCAAAACAACTTCCCCTTCCTCTTGCAACAGGTTACATCAACCATCAGGCAGCACTCCTCCCGACTACTTTTCTCATCATGACTACATTCTCATCATGACTACATTTCCCATAACCCATTGTCTGGACTCATTATGGTTTGTTTACTTTCACCTGTGTGTCATTTGCTTGGTAATGTTGGTCTATATAAGCACTATATTTCTACTCACACTTTGCAAAGTCTTGTTGGTGTTACCACTGCAATTCTTTTTTTTTTTTTGTCTTTTTTCTTTGGTTTGGATCTTCTGCCTGTTTCCTGGATTGCCTCATTTGCCTGTTTGCCTGTCTCTTGGACTCTGCATTAGGGATGGGCAAATTAAGCCTCATGAAGCACTGAGGCTTTCCCCTGATTGTTCCAGGAAAAGATTCAAAGCATCAAGAGTGTCGAAAACAGCGGCATCTTGTGGCAGGTCACATTTATAGCAGCTAGAAAGTGCTAGAATTGTTTTATCTATTAAGTATCACTGTTAGACTTTGCCGTAATTTTACAGTTACTTACCGCAAAAAAAGCCCAGTAAAATACCATTTATATTATTAACGGTTAACTACTGTAATATGCACTGCATTGTGGGTATTTTTTATGAAATTTACAGTAACTTACTGTATATGGGAATTTGCGGTACTTTACCGTTTATGCAAAAGCAGTAGTGCTACTGTAAATAAAGAAGACAGATTTCTTGAAGTGTGTATATGCATATGTTTTAGGCATTAAAATATCATATGATAATGTTTTATAGTCCCCCCCCCCCCCCCATCTTGTTCTGCAGATGAAAATCATGAATCTGCATTCTAATTTTTAAGCTATGCACACACTGGATGTTTAAAAAATTAAAAAAACATTTAAAATTAGTTCTTAGTGAGAGACCAGAGTAATTTTTATATTAGCATTTTCTCCAATAACAACAACTAAATATATATATATATATATATATATATATATATACAAAAATTCACAACTGGTTCCCATACAGGCAATCATTTTTTTATGCCAGGTAAAACAGTGTGGTGATATAAATGTATTTTTATTTTATTTTAAATAATATACATTATATATGTATAAACTTTGCTTACACCTCACAACATTTAAATTGTTGCTCGCGTGAAAAAGCCCGCGCAAAAACCTGGCAGAATGTAAACTGAGGTTTGTGTGACGTCACGTGTCGAGTGCGCGCTCATAACGGACGTCCCGGATCGCTAGATGCCAGCTGGGTTTTTTTCTGAGGTAAGTACTTTGAACAAATTTATTTTATAAGTTACTTTTACAAAGTAAACCATTACCAATATCAATTAAATATAGCTACATTTATGAAGAAAGTAAATAATAAAATCGAATAGGCTTTTAATAACAGCTAACAGGATAGTCTAAAGAAACTTTACTTAGTTTTCCTCGAAACTGCCGCTTTCATATCCCATTAAATGCCATAAAATTGACCGACTGCCTTTTCTAGTAGATGGACCCAAACAACAAACAATGGTTTTCCATCTTTTTTATGACCAGTTATGACATATTTTACTCGTCAGTTAAATGTGTGTGGCGTTTTGAAGTAAGTTAAAGGTGAACTAAGTAACTTTTTTACCTTAACTGAACAGCTTCGGAGTCATTGGAATGGTTATAATACTTATTTCGGGTTGAATGGTGGTCGTTTCGCACCCCCCTGGTGCCCGTGAGCGGAAAATACGCACTTGCAACTTTGGGGCGGCGGGCCACCGGCCGCCGCGTCAGGAAGTCTCGCGTGATATCAGGTCTCGCGATGTAAACAACTGCTTAACGGCCAAAAGAAATCTGCTAAAATGCTGTCATTATTGCGCTCCCTCACACTGTTCGAACCCGAATGAAGAAGACGTTTTAAAGAATGTCCCATCTGCTTTGATGTCGTTGATCTACTAGCCTCTGGTGTCTGAGAATCACCAACGAGTTTTTACAACAGTGTTGTCAAATATCTATTCTGAAGCTGTGGGGGGAGCTCTAGAGAGAAACCTGCGAGCGAAAAGCGAGAATACAGCGTTGAAATCCCGAAGCTACTGAGTGCTGCTTTAAGTTAGGCCTAGCGCGTTTTTTCAAAGGCACTCTTCTCGCGCTCTCTCTGACGCAGGCCCGGTTCTATGGGGGTGCTATGCACCCTCAAACGCAAACAAGAGCAGCCTCGATTGAATTATCATGTTCACAACATATAGGCTAGTCATTAGCCAATAATCATTGATGAAAAATAATGTTTCTTCTTTTTCTCTCTTTTCCCTGTGTCAACAGGAGCTAACTCTTTTAAGAGCCTCAGCACTGAGCATCTCTGGCTTTGTAAGTATGTTTTGAATAACTAACATTTTCAGATGCATTATGTGATTAACATATTGTAATGCATAACTTGCAGGGCTCTACACTTACATTTCTTTTTAGCACTTGTGAGAATCAAGAAACATTCAGATTAGTTTCAGTTGTACACTTTTTTTCAGGATTTCTTTGAATAGAAAGTTCAAAACAACAGCATTTATCTGAAATAGAAAGCACTACTGTTCAGTCAGTATTTTTTATTTTTTTTGGTTGTTGAATGAAATTAATACTTTAATTCGGCAAGGATGCATTAAATTGACCTAAAGTGACAGTAAAAACATTTGTAATGTTACAAAAGCTTTCTATTTCAGATTTAAGTTTGAAGGGCCATAAAGTTACTCAGTGTACCTTTAACGTAATTGTACATTCAGGCAATTAATAGAGTTCCCTAACAAGGGATGTGCAATAAAGCTATACTATTTTTAAACTAACTGGACTGGTAATAACTGCTGTTGCACAAGTTGTTACCTCGTCTGTCCATGAACAAATTTAGATTAAATAAACTCATGACCATTTCTCACACATTTTCTGTTTGTTTGTTTTTTCTTTCTTTTTTCAGATCAGCCATCAGTGGTTTATCAGTATGGAGGCCTGTCAAGACCAACTGGGATGCTTTTTCATGCTTTGTGCTTTTTTAGCGTATTGTCATGATCCCTGCTTTGATTTGTTATGAATTCAGTTCTCTTTGTGCATCCTCCTTTTGATTCTAAACTGAACTCAAATGGCACTGCAAATTGGGTAAGAGACAAACATAAATTACTTAATTGGGGAAATTGAGAGATGAAATCATGCTGATGACCTCTGTCTGTGGTGAAGTGAGTTTGACGTGTAATTATACTCGAGGTTCTGTGGGGTGCGGACTGGATCGATTCCATTCCAAGAGCTTGTGGACAAATCTTTGGGGTACGGACTGATGGGGCAGTGAACCCGAGGTTACCCCGTGAGTCAGTCCTAGAGCTTCTCATGTACGATTTTAGGGAAAAATTGGATACGGGTTTATTGGATACGTCGATTTCTTAGGCGTGCCGCAAGAACACCACAGACACAGTGTAATCACCATGGAAAAATCTCAGAGTAAAACTGGGAGTTGTGAAAAATATGATACACCGGTGTATTGCCAGATGAGAAATTTATCTATGTATCATCTTTTTACTCTTTTAATTCGATTTTATAACTGTACTGTACATCGTTTTTAATTGTTTTTATGGTTTAAAGTGCCCTTATTATTCTATTTACTACAACACTTACCTACAAGGTATTGTATGTGCATCAAAGGTTAAAAAAACGGTTTAATTTTCTCATAATATATTCAGATTCAGAGTCATTAGGCAACGTCTCCGCGGTTTAATGACGAGAGAAACGCTTCTGCAAAGGGACGGATGGTCCGACGAAACGTGTCGTCGTAGGAGAGGAATGTGGACAAACGTTGACACAACATATCAAAGGTTGGCTTGCTCATCCTAAAATTTCGGACCCACTGCTTCTTGTTAAAGCTCGCCACAATAGAGATCGCTAAGACATGTGACCAAATGGGCGGCAACCTCTTCAGAACGCAAAGAATTATGGGTATGTTTGGCCAGGCTGGCATAGCAGGCAAGTGTTCTGGCATGAAAATAATGAAAAATTAGCGTGAAAAACAGAATATAATCCTACAAAATGCAGGCATCTTGAACACTGCGTTCTTCCCTCCATGCAATGAAGTTTGGCGCCTTATGTTTGTGCCGCGGATTCCCAAAATGCTTTGCGTTCACCACTGGGAATATGTCATGATGACGTCACATTAGCAATCCTTATATGCTCCCACCAGTCCTGAGATCTCTCTCGCACACAATAACTGAAGCAAATGCACAGGCTGAAATTATGGCACTTTTCGTCCTCCTCCGCCTCATAATCATGGTGATGTTTGGCGAACTTTGCATATATCGTAGAGCTAGCATCAATCATATTTTGCGTTCGTCCATCTGTGCAAGATAATTTAACCCTTTAAGCATGCGCAATGTTTCAGATAGTATGGCAAGTGTAAACACATGAATCAGATATGGGTCACAATTGAAAGAACGTGTAAACGGACAGTAAAAAAAATCGGATATAAGCAACAAATCAGAAATGGGCATCAAGACCTGCAGTGTAAACGAGGCCCATGACAGTCGCATTGGCACATATCTGATTTATATCTGATTTATTTCCACATATAAATGAGGCCTGAAACCGATCTCGAAATATCCGAATGCATGCGTTTTTTTTCCTGTTTACACGTTCATAGAATACATCCGATCTGTGTCACATATGAGCAAAAAATCGGAATTGTGTTACATTTCACTTGTAAACGAGGCCTTAGAGCTGTTACACACTACATGAAAGGTCATTTTCAAAAATCCATAATAGGGGCACTTTAATTTTCCTTGCTTTTATTTTGTGATTATTTTAATTCCTTACTGTGTAAAGCACTTTTAATTGCCAAAGTGTATGACATGTGCTATATAAATAAAACTGCCTTTCCTAATGTTGCATCACAATAAATAAATAAAATGGATGTAATTTGACTGTGACAGTGAATAAAGAATATGCTGATGTACATGGACTCAAGTCACTTTTTTGCAATTTATTA
The DNA here is from genome assembly GCF_951802725.1 of Rutilus rutilus. Taxonomy (NCBI): domain Eukaryota; kingdom Metazoa; phylum Chordata; class Actinopteri; order Cypriniformes; family Leuciscidae; genus Rutilus; species Rutilus rutilus. The sequence continues at coordinate 15,410,495 of NC_140216.1, forward strand.
AATTCAATAGCATTCATGTAAAATATAAATAATAAAATAGTGTAAAATGGGTATAATACTGTAAAATGAAATTGCGGTAAGGGCATCTTACTGTAAAATGAAATTGCGGTAAGGGCATGTTACTGTAAAACACATTTACAGGTAAGCTACTGTAAAGGGTAACTTACGGTAACTTACTGGCAATAGTGCTGCCAGTAAGTTACTGCAAAAATATGATAAAAAGTCTAACAGTGTAGGTAAGGCCGTGTCTGCACCCAGTATATGGGAAAAATATTATAGAAATAAAAAATGTCTGCTTTTTCTACACGTCTCCTCCACCTGTCTTCACGTCTCATCAGCTCTGGGGTGCTGGAGAAATCGCCCCAGAGAGGCAGGTCTGTGGAGCATCTTAGCCAATTGCTGATTTAAAGGGATGGTTCGGAGTAAAATCAACCTAGGGTCCTTTGCACCATGACATTGAGCCAACACCCCTCCAGAAGCCTTTTTTCCCTTGGTTGAACATTTTTTAAGTTAGAGCTTATTTCGAGATATCAGCCGAATGGCTTAGAGCAGGCGCTATTGGCTCCAAATTTGTATCCCGTAAATTACCCCACTATTAAAGGGTTAGTTCACCCAAAAATGAAAATTCTGTCAGTAATTACTCACCCTCATGTTGTTCCAACCATGTAAGTCTTTCGTTCATCTTCGGAACACAAATTAAGATATTTTTGATGAAATCTGAGTGCTTTCTGACTCCTCCATAGGCTTTCAGAGGGACCCAAACTCGCCGGCCCAGAATAGTTATTAAAAACATCGTTAAAATAGTCCAAGTGACTACAGTGGCTCTACATTAAGTTTATCATGCGACGACAAAACTTTTTGTGTGGAAAAACAACAAAAATAACGACTTTATCCAACTATTAGTGTTCTTCAATGTGGGCCTCTGACGAGAGTTCACGGGAGCGCCAGGACGCATGCGCGAGAACTGAGATTACGGCGTTCTTCTTCTTCTACTACTTGTTACTGGCTGCTCACTCCTTGGGAGTATTACCGCCATCTACTGTACAAGATTGCCGGAAGCGCAAAACGGTCTGTTTATAAGCAGAGGAAGACGCGCACTGTATGTAAGCTATTGAATTCGACACTTATTGTGATTTAGGTCTCGATGATGTCGGGACCAGAGTCCTGCACGGGTCCGATTTTGTAAATCCGCACCCGCCTGTACCCGCAGTGCTTCAAACCGCATCCGACCCGTTTTCCGTCAACAGCACTAATTAAAATCCGCACCCGACCCGCTTAAAATAGAACCGACACCCAACCCGCACCCGAAATAAAATCATTTTAGCCAATCACATTATAGAGTAGACACAATTACAATTATTGCCAGGTCATACATAAGTACCACAAAACTGAGTAACCCAACAGACGCGGCTACAACACTATATCTGCCACGCAGTTTCGTCTACCCTACATCAGACAATTTTGGGTTCAAACACGCCTTGCACACCACACATACTTAGTGTTAAATTTGAAAAATACTGTTCGACAGAACTGCTTGCTTTGTTACCACAGTTATCTGCGCGCTTCCTCGGCGATGAAGTTCCACATTTGCGGCTATAATCCAACACGAAAATGCATGCAGCAAAGCCTTTGTTTTCTTCAGATAACTCCAAATTTCTCCCACACACTGGACTTGACTTTTGATGACGTATTGTCGACAACTTTACAATCTCCACTAGCTATTCTTTTTTTCAACTCCTCAGCATCCATCTCGACGACTGCAGTGCAAGCAGATCGCGCGCGCGCAGTTATGATGAATTTTTAAAACTGAAAGTAGGTAACGTTATAGATTCCTGGGAGGGCGTGGCGCGTGGGCACAAATAAACTGATGTGGATTTTAAATTATTTTATCAACTTGAAATACAGGAATATTTTTGTAGACGTGTTCCTAAAAATATGCATATATTTTTACGTTTGCATGTGATTGTTTTAGACCCGTGTTTCCCCCGTGTCCGACCCGCACCCGTATCCGACACAGTTGGATATTTATATCATCTTGTACAGTAGATGGCGGTAATAGACCTTTCTCACAACTTCCGTATTTGTGACTGGAAATACGCAATCGTCGTGGTAATCTACTTCCTCCGCAGTCAAAGCAACATAAAGAAATGGCGCAAGCAACTAGCAAGAGCTATTGACACGCTAATGATGTGTCATTTTAATTAACAGTTAGCCTCGCTCTCTACTTACCTTGATATTTATGGACAAATTCCGTGTGGAAATTTTTTTACCCTTTATTTCGTTTTTTCTTTTTGGTGATGGAGTTTTCCTCTACGAGTCGTCACATCAGCAAATGTTATATTTGGCAAATCCGTTAATGAAGTTGTGTAGACTCTTTGATCCATTTTAAACTTGCCCGCGTTTATGTTTTTCTGGTGTGTTGACGCTTGACAGGAACTCCGCTTCCACAACGATTACGTATTTCCGGTTATTGTGAGAAAGGTCTATACTCCCAAGGAGTGAGCAGCCAGTAACAAGTAGTAGAAGAAGAACGCCGTAATCTCAGTTCTCGCGCATGCGTCCTGGCGCTCCCGTGAACTCTCGTCAGAGGCCCACATTGAAGAACACTAATAGTTGGATAAAGTCGTTATTTTTGTTGTTTTTCTGCACAAAAAGTTTTGTCGTCGCATGATAAACTTATTGTAGAGCCACTGTAGTCACTTGGACTATTTTAACGATGTTTTTAATATTCTGGGCCGGCGAGTTTGGGTCCCTCTGAAAGCCTATGGAGGAGTCAGAAAGCACTCAGATTTCATCAAAAATATCTTAATTTGTGTTCCGAAGATGAACGAAAGACTTACATGGTTGGAACAACATGAGGGTGAGTAATTACTGACAGAATTTTCATTTTTGGGTGAACTAACCCTTTAATGCCCAGAATGGTACCAAACTTCTACAGTAGTACCAATAGGTTCTGTACTCATAAAACGAGGCATTGGAAAGTTTGTGAGTACATCAGGAGTTTATTTAAATAACACTTGCCTGACGGCTCATGCTACTGCTAACCCGGACACCGATGTCACTTCACTGAGTTGAGAAAAGCACGTAAAAGTCCTGACAGAAAGCGATGCATAAGGATGTAGTGTAACGACGCCCAGTTCCAAGAATATTTTGTTGGTAGTACCAGTTTATAACAATTATTATTAGTTAACACTAAGTTGTCAACACTTCGGAAAAAATAATAATTCGTCGATACACTACATCCTGATGCATCGCTTTCTGTTTTCCGACCAAAATTTCTAACATGCCAGAAATTCATCCAACCATCCGATTGCCGGTCGGGAGAGGTTAATTGCCTCTCATTTCCCCCTGTACACTGCATGAACACTGCACGACAAACGATGCACGGCAAAGCTGAAAATCGTCCCGTCCCGAAAAAGAGTCGCACGAGTCAGAATTTGGCTCAAAATCGGACGAAAATCGCACAGTGTATGCCCACCTTAACTGTCACGTCCTGCTAGCGGGACGATTGGTCTTTTTTTATTGCCTTTTTTTCATATCACAAATTTTAGTAATCATCAATGATTCATTCAGCTTACGAACTCCAAATTCATTCTGTGAAAACCGTTTTGAAATTGGACGATTGAGAGGCGAGCAAGATCTTTTAAGAGATCAGCTACTTCAGACTCAGTTATTCTCTTGTGCTCCACTCCGCATCTCACAAAAAAAAAAAAAAAAAAAGTACTGAAAACGTACCAGCGCGATATCCAACAGGTTTTCCCAGATCACATCACATATAATGTCTGTGTTTCCGTCCTGTGTTGTCAGATCATTTGGTTTCTCCTGTGGTCGAGTCCTGGTCCCGCTTGTGTTCTCTGTTCTCTTGTGTTCCGCTTCTACATCCTGACAGAAAGATCTGACCACACTTTTGGATTCAGCAAGTGTATCCAATCTGCAGGAATTCTTGTCCAGCAGTAGTTCATGCCTGGAGCGGCAGGAGGAACAGATGGTGGTCATGGGTCGATATGCATGGGTATATGCAGACGATACTCAAATCTATCTGCCTTTTAAACATACTGACTCAAAGGGCCTGGAAACCCTTTTCGCATGTTTAAATGAAATACAATCCTGGATGTCCGCAAATTTTTTACATCTAAATGCGAGCAAAACTGAGGCTATTGTGTTTGGGCCCTCCATAGGAAATGGAAAAAACACCTTTAATGCTGCAAAATAATTTTGTGATATTAAACCTACCATTAGGAGTCTGGGAGTGACGTTGGATTCCTCTCTTAAGCTTGATAAACACATAAACACAGTGGTTAAATCATGTTTTTATCACTTGAAGCTGCTATCCAGAGTAAAGTCTTTCTTATCACCATTTGAGCTTGAAAGAACTATGTATGCATTTGTTCTGTCCCGCCTGGATTATTGTAATTCCTTATGTGCAGGATTACCCAAGTTTTCTATTACAAGGCTTCAAATGGTCCAAAACGCTGCTGCCAGATTCCTAACTGGGGTCCGCAGACATGAACATATCACTCCAATTTTATTGTCGCTTAACTGGCTGCCGGTGCGCTATAGGGTTGACTTGAAATTATTGTTGCTTGTTTTTAAATCTTTAAATGGTCTTGCACCTTCTTATTTATCCGAACTTCTGACTGTGAACGTGCCTGGTAGATGTCTACGGTCCTCTAGTAATTTTAATCTGTCCCAGCCACATTCTCGATTAAAGTCGAGAGGGGATCGTGCTTTTGCTGTTATCGGTCTAAGGCTGTGGAATAGCATCCCCTCCTCGCTGAGATCGTTGACCTCCTTATATGAGTTTAAACTTAAACTAAAGTTATATCTCTTGGAACGGGCATTTCCTTAATTTTAATGTTTTATGTGGGTATGATTATATTGTGTAATTGTGATGTTTTTCTTTTCTTGCTTTCCTTGTTATGTAAAGTTCAAGTTCAAGTTCAAGTTGAGCTTTATTGTCATTCCGCTACATGTGGGGACATACAGTGGAACGAAATGTCGTGCCTCGCAGGACCACGGTGCTACATAAATACAGACATACAACAATGAAGTAAAAAACACTGTAAACCTATACACAACTAACCTACTGACAGATTTAACTATAAGTATAATATATATATATATAATATATATATATATATATAAGTATTTACCCTATACAAACTAAAAGAATAAAGGATAATAAATACAAACTATACAAATGCTTCACATAAATATTTACCCTATACAAACTAAAAGATAGAAGAAAATTACAAATACTGTACATGTGCAAATAGAGACATTTGAGTCAGCAGCTGGTTGGGGAACAGTGCGGGATGATTTGAAGTGCATGAGCATGTAAACATACATATATTGCTGAGTCTTTTGTGGGATTGTGTACCCGCAGCAGTGTGTGTAAAGTGTCCATAGTGCACATAGTGTAAAGTGTCCATAGTGTAAAGTGTCCTCTATGTGTCCACATAGTGTAAAGTGTCCATACAGTTTTTTCTTGGGTGTGGTAAGGTTTGGGGTGGTCCATGTTTCAGGAGGTAGGGGTTTGCGTGGGGTTTCAGAGGTGGGCGGGGTGGTTTGAGTTCAGGGCTCTCACAGCCTGGGGGAAAAAGCTGTTGAGCAGTCTGGCGGAGCGGGCTCTGATGCTCCGGTACCGTCTTCCAGATGGTAAGAGCTGGAAGAGACTGTGGGAGGGATGGGTGGAGTCCTTCACGATGCTGTTGGTTTTGCTGGAGCATCGTGTAAGGAAAATGTCCAGGATGGAGGGGAGAGGGGCACCGATGATCTTTGCAGCTGTGTTCACGGTCCGCTGGAGGGTCTTGCGGTCGGCAGCACTGCAGTTCCCGTACCAGACAGTGATGCAGCTAGTCAGCACACTCTCAATGGTGCCTCTGTAGAATGTGGTGAGGATGGGTGGAGGGAGACTTACTCTTTTCAGCCGGCGGAGAAAGTATAGGCGCTGTTGTGCCTTTTTGGAGAGTGACATGGTGTTGGTGGTCCAGGTGAGATCCTCTGTGATGTGCACCCCCAGGAATTTAGTGCTGCTGACTCTCTCCACAGTCGAGCTGTCGATGGTCAGTGGGGGGTGGTCAACGGAGTTTCTCCTGAAGTCCATCACAACCTCCTTTGTCTTCTCCACATTGAGGGACAGATTGTTTGTGCCACACCATTCAGCCAGCCGTGCCACTTCCTCTCTGTAGTGCGTTTCATCGTTGTTGCTGATGAGACCTACCACTTTTGTGTCATCAGCAAACTTGATGATGTGGTTAGAGCTGAACTTGGCAGTGCAGTCGTGAGTCAGCAGTGTGAAGAGCAGCGGGCTGAGCACACAGCCTTGTGGGGCACCTGTGCTCAGTGTTGTAGTGCTCGAGGTGTTGTTGCCGACACGGACTGACTGAGGTCTTCCAGCTAGAAAGTCCAGGATCCAGTTACACAGGGAATTGTTAAGGCCCAGCAGGTTTAGTTTATTTATGAGCTGTTGTGGGATTATTGTGTTGAATGCCGAGCTGAAGTCAATGAACAGCATTCTAACATAGGAGTCTTTATTTTCCAGGTGGGTAAGAGCCAAGTGGAGGGTGGAGGAAATTGCATCGTCCGTAGAGCGGTTTGGACGGTATGCAAACTGAAGCGGGTCGAGTGTGTTGGGGAGGCTGGTTCTGATGTTATGCATGACTAGCCTCTCAAAGCATTTCATCATGATTGGAGTCAGCGCTATGGGACGGTAGTCATTGAGACAGGACACCGGTGATTTCTTCGGTACCGGTATGATTGTTGTGGATTTGAGACATGTGGGGACGACTGCCTGGCTCAGCGAGGTGTTGAAGATATCTGTTAGGACATCTGTCAGCTGTACAGCACAGTCTCTCAGAACACAGCCAGGTATGTTGTCAGGACCCGCAGCCTTGCGTGGGTTAATCCTAGATAGGGTCTTCCTTACGTCTGCCGGAGACAGACAGAGCGCCCGGTCGTTGGGAGGTGTGGGCAGTTTTTGTGCAGGTGTGTCATTCTGCATTTCAAACCGTGAATAAAAGTGGTTGAGTGCATCGGGGAGGGATGTGTCCTCATCACAGGCCTGTGGCAGGGGCTTGTAGTCAGTGATGGTCTGAATGGCTTGCCACTGGCTCCGTGTGTCTCTACTGTCTGTGAAGTGGTTGTTGATTTTTTGGGCATAGGACCGTTTTGCTTTTTTGATGCCACAGGACAGATTGGCTCTTGCTGTTTTGAGGGCTGCTTTATCTCCTGATCTGAATGCTTCATCTCTGGTCTTTAGCAGCCCACGAACCTCTGCTGTCATCCATGGCTTCTGGTTTGCACGTGTGGTGATGGTCTTGGTGACTGTCACATCATCAGTGCACTTTTTGATGTAAGCAGTCACAGTTTCAGTGTACTCATTCGGGTCTGTGTTGTTGTTGTAGGTGGCTGCCTCTTTAAACATGTTCCAGTCTGTGTCCTGGAAGCAGTCCTGCAGTGCTGAGGTGGCATTGTCTGGCCATACTGTGATCTGCTTTTGAACCGGTTTGGTGAGTTTGAGAAGTGGACTATATGCTGGGATTAGCATAACAGTGATGTGGTCTGAGTACCCGAGGTGGGGGCGGGGTTCAGCCTTGTAAGAGTTCTTTATGGTTGTGTAAACAAAGTCCAGTGTGTTGTTTCCCCTTGTTGAAAAGTTCACATGTAAAGCACAGTGGTCAACATCAGTTGTGTTTACTTGTGCTATATAAATAAAGTAAAGTAAGTAAAGTAAAGTATGGGTCGCGCGGCACAAACCTTGGTAGTGCAGGTGTCCAAGCTCACCAACCAACTCCAACAACTGAGAGCCCCCATCACGCCAGCCCCGCCGTCAGTTCCCCCTGCTCCTATGAACACCGGCCATCAGCATGAGCCGCACCTACCCACACCTTAAGCCTACACGGGTGAGCCCAACTACTGCAGAGCATTTTTAACTAAATGTTCTTTATTCTGTTCTCTCCAGCCACTGACGTTTTCCACTGAGCAGTCTAAGGTAGCTTTGGTCATGGCGTTACTGTCTTGGGTGCATGGCTCAATGGGGAACGGCGGTGTGGGATAATCAACATCCTTGCTGCTCCTCGTTCCGAGCACTCTCTGAGGAGATGAGGCTGGTCTTTTATCGCTCGCCGACCTTCATCAAGGCAACAGACCCATCTCCGACTATTACATCGTGTTCCAGACATTGGCGGCCGAGTGCAAATGGAACGAGGAGACGCAGTGGGACATGTTCCTGCATGGGTTGGCTGACCGCATTCAGAAGGAGACGACTCGACGCCTGTGAAGAGACGACTCGACGCTGGCGATATGTTTATGCCCTAAATTAATACATGATTAACTAACTGTATTTTTCTATGTACATTTCTGAAATGCACTTTCTGTAAAGCTGCTTTGAAACAATATGTATTGTGAAAAGCGCTATACAAATAAATTTGAATTGAATTGAATTGAATCTTCACATTGGAACTTCCAATGAGTTCCACGAGTCTCGTGGAGCCGCTCACCTCAAGAGCCACTTTGTTTGAGCTCCCATTCTGATAGCCCCTGATCCTTCCAGTCAGTTTGTGGTGGAGGTCGACACGTCGGAGGTGGGGGTAGGAGCGGTTCTCTCCCAGCTCTCATCCATGGATGACAAAATGCATCCTTGTGCATTTTTTTCTCATTGTTTATCGTCTGCCGAACGTAATTATGATATTGGTAACAGAGAGTTACTGGCAGTCAAGTTAGCGTTGGAGGAATGGTGTCATCGGTTAGAGGGTTCGGGAGTACCTTTTATCGTCTGGATTGACCATAAGAATCTCGAATATATCAGATCAGCTAAATGACTCAACTCCAGGCAGGCTCGTTGGGCACTTTTTTTTGGTCGTTTTGATTTTTCCCTTTCTTATCGTCCGGGTTCTAAAAACATCAAACCTGATGCCTTATCTCGCGTTTTTTGACCATTCCGAACGCCTGTCCACTACCGAGTGCATTATACCTGAGAGACTCATTGTCTCCACACTCACATAGGAGATTGAGGTGCGCACGGCCGTAGAAGGGGTAACGCCTCCGCCCGAGTGTCCATCGGGTTGTTTATTTGTGCCGGAAGGGTCACAGTCTGACATCATTCGGTGGGGTTATTGCTCCAATGTGGTGTGTCACCCAGGAGTAAACCTTACCAGCTTTTTGGTCAAACAGCGGCTCTGGTGGCCCTCCATGGCTTGCGACATTCGGGGTTTTGTTTTGGCCTGTTCTGTCTGTGCTCGTGGTAAGACTTCCAGTCGACTCCCGGATGGGTTACTTCAACTGCTGTCTGTCCCTTCGAGACCCTGGTCCCACATCGCACTCGATTTTGTTACCGCCGTTATCATTTTGACCATAGTGGACCGGTTCTCAAAGGCGGCTCACTTTGTTTCGGCCCCAATTCATTTCCAAATTTTGGAAGGAGTTTTGTCGCTTACTGGGGGAGAGTGTCAGTCTGTCTCCAGGGTTTCTTCCTCAGAGCAAAGGCCAAACCGAGCGGGCCAACCAGGACTTAGAGAGAGTGTTGTGATGTTTGGTTTCCCAGAATCCTTCCTCCTGGAGCCAGCAACTCTCATGGGTTGAGTATGCACATAACTCGTTACCAGTGTCATCCACGGGCCTCTCTCTGTTTGAGTGTAGCTTAGGTTACCAGCCATCTATTTTTCCGAGTCTGGAATCCGAAGTCGCCTTGAGCAAGTCGCCGTGAGCAGGTCCCCTCTGCTCATGCCTTCATCCAGCGATGCCGCCACACTTGGAGAAGAGCCCGTGAGACTCTCCTCCAGGTGGGAGTGCGCACTAAGGCTCAGGCCGATCGACACCAGTCGAAGCCTCCCGTTTACGTTGTGGGTCAAAAAGTGTGACTTTTTTCAAAGAACATTCCTCTCCGCTCCGTCTGTAACAAACTATCTCCCAAATTCATCGGCCTGTTCACTGTCACCAAGATCCTTAGCCCGGTGGCAGTCCACCTTAAACTTCCTCCTGCATACAAGAGAATTCATTCCGTCTTTAATGTCTCCAAATTGAAGACAGTTTTTCACTCTAATATTAATCCGCCTGCCCCATTTACCTGCTATCCAACTACTCTGACCAATTCTATCATCACTGCTGATTATTTTCATTAAACAGTCTTTTTCACTCACTACTGAATCCGCTTTTACTTCCTGACAGAAACGTCCTTTGTCTTCTCGGGGAGTGGTCATTCCTCAACCAGACTGCCCGGCATTTTATAATTTTGGTTTATAAATTTTAAACTTTATTTAATAATAAAGTCTTACAAAAAGTGCATGTATGCAGTGCTGGCTCCTTTGCGACTCCAGGGCATCCACATTTTTAATTACCTAGATGACTGGCTGATACTAGCCCAGTCCCAAGAGTTGGCGTCACAACACCGAGATGTTATCCAAGCTCATCTCATCTCTCTGGGAATGAGACTCAAGTCAGCAAAAGCGTTCTTTCTCCTACCCAGAGAACGACATACCTAGGGTTCATATGGGATTCAACCACGATGCAGACACAATTGTCTCCCTCTCGAATCGAGACCATCCAGAACACCCTGAGATAAGTCAGGCTAGGTCAAGCTCTTACCGTTTGTCAGTACCAACAAATGTTAGGTCTCATGGCATCTGCGTCCATGGTGATCAATTGTACGTGTTTCAGTTGTGGCTCAAAGGCAGGGGATTTCATCCAAGGGCCAATCCCCAAAGGCAGATAAGGCTTACGTGTCCCTGACTACGTATCCTTTCTATGTCATGTCCTAGTGCGGGTGGACAACACGGCAGCAGTCTCCTACATAAATCACCAGGGTGGTCTGCGTTCACGCCGCTTAAACAAGCTAGCACAGCAGATCTTTCTTTGGGCTCAGGACAAGTTCCTGTCACTCAAATCAGTTTATATCTCTGGACATCTGAATGTGGGAGCAGATTTACTGTACAAACAGAGAATACTGATGGGGGAGTTGAGACTCCACCCTGAGGTTGTGAAACAAATCTGGGAAAGATTTTACAAAGCAGAGGTGGACCTCTGTACCTCTGAACAGACAGCGCAACGTCCCCCCTGGGTCTGAACACAATGGTGCATACATGGCCCAGAATGGGTCTCTCTGCTCCCAGGAGTTCTAGCTAGAGTGCGTCAACAATGGTCTTGCCTCTCACTGATAGCACCATGTTGGCCGAACATAGTTTGGTTCTCAGAGTTCTCTGGGTGATACCGGAGAGGAGGGACCTTCTGTCTCAAGCACAGGGGACAATATTTCATCCCCGGCCCGAACCTTCATGTTTGACTCCTGAAGGGTACCAACTGAGGGACACTGGGGTTTCACCAGAAGTCATGAAGACTATTTTCAGTGCTAGAGCTCCCTCAACTAGAAGAATTTATGCCAGTAAATGGAGTGTCTGTGAAAGGTGGTGCACTGCACATCATGCAGATCCAGTTGACTGCCAAATGGTTTCAGTTCTGGACCTCTTGCAGGAAAAATTTTCAGCAGGCACATGCCCCTCCACTCTCAGGGTTTATGTGGCCACTTTATCGGCTTTCCACACCTTCCTATGCTTGCCAGCTTTATCCTTGGGGCCATGCGACTGAGGCCTCCCATTAGAACCAAGACTCCTTCATGGGACTTAGCTATTGTCCTTGAGGGGCTGGTTCAGACCCCCTTTGAACCTCTAGAGTCAGTGCCTGACAAGCTTCTGACTCTAAAAATGTTTTTTCTTAAGGCTATCACTTCCATAAAAAAGAATTGGGGATATGCAGGCACTGTCTATCTCACCATCCTGCTTAGACTTTGCCCCTGGGATGGTGAAAGCAATTTTGCATCCTCATCCTGACTACTTGCCTAAGGTTCCTTTCTCGACCATAAATTTGGTCACTCTTGAAGCCTATCTGCCCTCCACCATTCACAATGCCAGATAAGGAGAAACCTCAACGACTGTCCCCTGTCTGTGCTCTTCAGACTTATGTTCACTGCACTAGCCATAGGCGTAGGTCAGAGCAACTATTTGTTTGTCATGGAGGCCAAAACAGGGGGGCAGCTGTCACCAAACAAACAATCTCACATTGGGTGAGGGATGCCATTGTCCTTCCCTATGAGGCACACGGTCAAGCTTCGCCCTGAGGCATTAGGGTTCATTCTACTAGGGGGGTTGCTTCCTCCCAAGCTTTGGCTGTGGGTGCCCCCCTGCAGCAGGTTTTTGATGTGGTGGTCTTATTTGCACATAGTCATAAGATTTTATAGTTTGGATGCTCAGGCTACTCCTGGCTCACATGTCCTTGAGTCAACATCACAAGCTCATGTCTGAGACTTTTCGCGTGTTTGTGAGCGCAAACTACACAACTGTGAGGGGTCTAGCTGGTCATACAAAGATGTATTTCCCATAGTGCTCAACGCAGCATTTCGTTCCCACTTTTTCAGGGAACAAGTTTACAGTCAATAACCTGAGATGTTCACCACAATATTCTCTCTAATGGTTAAAATCCTTAGTTTATCTATGCTTTTGCACTGAGCAGAACAAAGTAAGACTAGGCTAACAGCATAAAATGGCATTTTCAACATGTCATCAACATCTTATAATTGTTTTGTCCATCCTCTCCATGGAAAACACAATTATATGAGAAGTTCTGAATGACTTGAAAGGGTTTATTCTCAGCAGGAGTTTGGAAACAAACAAACTCTAAATAAGTGCACTGATCATATTAATTAAAAAAGAACAATAAAAAAAAGGCCGCTAGGAGCTTTGTCTTATTTAATTGCCTCTAATTTCTTTTTACGGTAATTCTATTTACTCAAATTAACAAACTCTGCTCTAGTGATAGACATTCCTCTGTGGTAACAAAAGAACTAATGTCATTTTGTTTTTACTTTCTAATTATCCTTATTGTGCTTCCCCTTCGTTGAATTTAACAAACCAAGTCACTTTGAATTTCAGCAAACTGAAGTAAGGGTGGCTGTATTTGCTTGTAATTAGACTAACAAGCTGTCTAAAATGGGCGCCTTTGATTTAAATGCAAAGTATGTAGCTGTCTGTTCTCTACTTGTTGCATAGGAACAATATTACAACAAGGCTTTACTTTTCTTAAGCAACAGCTTCCCACTCTGTAATTGCCTATTGTGAGTCATTCAGTGGACAGGAGAGGTTTGGCTCATAGAGCTAGACACATGGACACACCACACGATACATACTAATAGCTCATGTGCAGTGTGATTTATGAAGCAGATTTTTTTTTTTTTTCTGAGAAAGAATATGAGTGGTGTTTGCCAATGCATAAGTCAACACCATTATGCTAGGGTGGTTGCTTTCTGTTGGTCAGATCCAACAAATATGAGCAATAGCCCAGCTAATAGGGAACGTTCTCAGAACTTTCTGGCAAGGTTCCCTCAAAGTTATGAACAAATATTCAGCAATGCTAACAGAAAAAGTTATTTAGTCTTTCATGATGTTCCCAAAATGTTAGCGCAAAAACGTCATTTGTACGTTGTTCATGAAACATTGTGTTCTGAAATGTATTTTTAAAATGTTCAGAAAGTTCAGAGAACAAATAACCCTTACGAAAATGCACCATGGTTTTACTACAAATAAAACCAAAACACTATTGTTATTGTAACCATGGTAACCACAAATTAACCATGGTTTTGCTATACTAACCAAAGTTTAACCATGGTATTTGTAGTAAAACAAACTGGTAATCAATTCGCCAAAAAACATAGTTACTACACTTTTACTATAATAAAATCATGGTTCATTTTCATAACGTTCTCAATGTTTGCAAAATGATAAAAATGTAATATTCCTGTAACGTTTTTATAACAAAGATTTTTATTTTTTTTTTTATATAAATTGCACATTTTGATCGTTCAGAGATCATTCAGAAATAACAGTTTCATAACTTAATGGGAATTTTTGATAGCGGAGGTGATGCTGTCTTAAAGCCATAATAATAAAACAAAAATGTACTGTCTAAATTAAGTGTTGCCTCTACAGATGTAACAGTTATCACGTTGAAAGTGCAATTTATAAGTTTTGTGGATGTATGCCATTTTTGAACAGGATGAGTTTTATAATAAAGCGCTTCTGCCATCTACTGGTTCCTTTCTCTGTGTTCATGTAGAAATAGATACAGTAGTACTAGTCATTTAAATTGTTAAATTGTTAAAATTAAAATTTAAATGATCTACCTTAAAAAAATTGTAATGAGATATACTCATAGAAAAGAGTAACAAAACATTAACTCTTGAAAACTGTTTTGTGAGTGTATGTGTACTCAACCATATTTGGTGTGTGTGACTCACACATGTCCTCACAAAGATAGTAAAACCTGAATTTTTTTACATTGTCAGATCAAAATTTTGGTCGCTATGAGGAAAACAATTTATAAATTATGCTAAATTTTAATGAAAAATAAAAATAAACACCACTAAATGTTTTTAAATGTCATTTTAGTTTAATAAGATCTGTTTCTGTATCATGTTTTTTTCTGTAAATTCTTTTTTCTAAATGTCATGTACTTTAACTTATTTTACATTAGTTGGCAATGCAACATTTCTAATATTACTTCTAAAGTTTTTTAATTGTAAGTTTTTATGTAAGTCTTTTCATGTAATGTTTATATTTTATTTCAGCTTTATTTAATATGTTTGTATAGGTCTTTGCTAGGTTTAGTTTTAGTTAACAAATAACAACATAACAATAGCTAGTAAAGGCATTAAAGTTATTAAATTTGCTTAAAATTAGACATAATTACCAATTACAGGACATAAGACATACAACAGAAAGCTGCTTGGGTTGAAAGTGAAAGTTTGAAATTTAACTGAAATTTCTCTAATGGTCACATCTCAAGACTAAATTGAGACAGAATTCTCTTGGAGGCAAATGTGTGCTATTTACTCAGATAACATTATGAATATGGCTAATGCCTGTGATTTCATATGGCATGAGGCGGGCTTACGGGATGTTGACAGGGAAATACCTCAGCTGTGGTCTGAGACCCCCAACAGTTCCTGTCTCTGTGGTGCCTCCAGGTCAAGAGAGGGAAAAGAAACGTACGGCCCCTCACTGAATGAATAGAGTACTTGTTCAGGAACAACTATTCATTTTTTTTTTCACCTTAAAGAGTGTTATTTAAAATCATAATAGCAATCAGAAAAGTCTCATACACAAGAGTTTCACAAGTCACACTAAGAGACCAAAGCCATTTTATTACCTCAAAAACATACTAAACTTTAAAGCACTGGTTTTTGGTTGATACTTCATGACTTTCATGTGTGTATGTAGGCTATATGACTTTGTGATACAACCAGGTTACATTTTTAAATCACTTCCTGTTAAAATGAAAATAAATGTACTTATTCTGAATGGTCAGATTTACATTTAGTGTAAAAAAAAAAGAAAAGTGGATGCTATTTACACTGGGTGTAAATAGAAGTAGATGTTGTTTGTACCAAGCATATTGTTTGTTTTCACAAGTGCAAATAGTGATAGAATAGCCTATAGTAGGCTACTACTGTCGTCACACTACAGTGTGAATAGATAGGCTAACATGCTGTTTGATCTTAACGTCTGAACATTGGGTGGGTGGAGAAGTCAGTGAGCTATTTGCACTCAAATGAAGTTTATCATTAGGTGTGTTGCCACGTGGTACATGTTACTTTTCTCAGAGCTGGTCTGGAAGGATCAATCACAGTCGTTTGTGATTAGACAATGAAGCAATGCATAAAATAGAGATTATTGGGCGGATTTTCCTCATTTTCCGGATTTTCCCAGTTAATCCTCGAAATCTAAGTATAGCTAATATATTTATCTCCAATGATACACGTCCCGAGGTTTGAACACTGGTCTATAGATCTTTCTTCGTTGTCACGCGCCCCCTGCAGGAAGACAGAATAGTCACATTCTCTTAGAAAAAGTTGTTAGTTGGCAACAGTTGGATCAGAGCAGGCGCGCGCACGCTGTAAACCTCTGCAGTTTAGCAATGATGGTTAAAATACTGCCTCAGCTTCTCATTTGCTTTTGGATAACTTTGACATTCTGTTTCGCCGAAAAAGCTAAAGAAAGGAGCGCCCGGCAAAGAGACGCGGAGTTTACTGACAAGGTAGGCTAAGATACGTTTTAAAGCAAACCCAAGATAGGGAAGATGCATCGTACCAGATGATAAATATTTTAGTGTCCCCCTCTTGTCATTTTTAAAATGTGTTTCAAATAGTCAGGCTGATTCGCCAAAATGGAAGTAGCTACTTCATTTGGATAAAATACTAAATTATTGTCATTGTTAAAGTGGCTTTTTCCCCTTTGTAATTAGATTTTCTGTTCTCCGTTACTTATGATTAGTTTGATTGAAAATTTCAATAAAAATTTAGCTCATAGGGGAAAGGCAGAATTCAGCCTATTAATGGATTCAGAGAATAGGGTTATAATTAAATAATGTATTGGTAACTAGTATCGTGTTGCTTTTTTTTTGCTCTAACACACACACACACACACACACACACACACACACGGTTTCGGGGACTCACCATATAGACGTAATGATTTTTATACTTTGCAAACTGTATCTTCTATTCCCTAACCCTACCCCTACCTACCAATCACAGATTTTTTTCTGCATTTTTACATTTTCAAAAAAAATATGATTTTGTATGTTTATTAATCCATTAGGTGATCTCAGGTTTTTCATTTGGTCCCCAAAATGTAATATAAACCAAGACAAACACACACGGAGCCCAATGACAATGAACAATGGCTTCCCAGACAGCAACATAGTGTTGGTCCAGATCCGGCCCACATCTGGTAGGCCTACGCATGGAATCCACATGTAGCCTACCAGATGTGGCCCGGATCTGGGCCTACGCAATGTTGCTGTCTGGGTTGGCTTTGTAGTGATGTTTGAATCGCTAACTAACCCAATTTTACATTATTGATTATTTACATTATTCATTCAGTTGAATCGTTTCGCAGGTCTAACCTAATCTGAAATTCGTAGGTCTAACCTAATCTGAAATTATTGTCTGTAATTAAACATCAACGGTAAACAAAAAAAATCGTCTCAAAACAACCAGCTTTTTGAACTGTTTCATTGAAAAAAATAGATCCGGCAAAATTCTGACTACTCGATGGCCATACCCTCAAGTGACTCTTTATAGAAAATGCTACATGCGGTAGATTTGTTTCGTGAACACAGTTTAATCTAGCCTATTGAATATATGAAACTATGTATAACGGTAATCTGCAAACCACACACAAACCTTTCAAGTCAAAGTCTTTGGCTATATGCAAATAAATAAAGTCAAATTAATAATAAGATGATGATAATAATAATAATATTATAATAAAACAGTGATAACAATATACTGAATACTGTGTAATTGCTGAACTGAACAGTCCAAAATGTAATGAATGAATAAAAAAAAATAAAAAAAATTGCAAATCAAGATCAGCCTATCTTTATTCACCTATCTTTATTCACTGGTAAGAGTTTCACTCAATTAATTTAATTTAATCTGATTCATTAAGTTGCTCACTGGAGCAGCGACTTTGGTAAAGTGGTGACAGATGCTTATATTGAAATTATGTTCATTTCCACAATGGCCAAGTGTGATCAAGATGACCTTTGCATTTAGTACACTTCTTGGTGAATTTTGAAATGCTTTAGGTTGGCTAACTTTAAAACGCAAGCGAGTAATATCTAACCAAACTCAAAACTTTCCACATTCTTATCAGCGGATGCAAACAAACCACACCACTAAGACTCATTTGGATTTTTTATGTCCCACTGGTGTATAATGTACATATAGCCTATGATTCCATAAAACCTGTGAGAATTGGCCTTGGTCTGTAAAACCACCGCAAGGCAATAGAGAACTGTCATTATTGAAAAACCCCAAGAAAGTGGATTAAATTTACTCACTGGATGAAAACTAAAGAAATCTGACAAAGACTAAAGGCCAGTTCAAACCAAGGACGATAACCAATTATAAATATATTGTTTTAAAAATAATTAAACATTTATAAGAATAGCAAAGTCCACTTCACAACTATAATAAAAACGGCACTTTTTTTTCTATCTCATGGATGATACAAACATTTATAGCCAATCAGAATCCACCTGATTTTAAGCAGCTTGAACATTTAAAGCGGCAGACAGCTTAACTGCATACAACTTATAATAAACAGAAGTTATTGTGCATTGGTGTGGATGCTAATATAGCTAATGTTATAGTTATCTTTATAGTTATTGTTTTTGGTGTGAACAGGCCTTAATTCAGATATTTTATTGTTGTTATTATTTCAACAAACAGCAATATATGATTACAGTATAAGAAAAAATCCTCCAAATTTTCAAAAGTCTGCCAGAATACCTGTAAATATTCATGTCATGTGTAAGAGCTTAAAGGGATATTTCAACCAAAAAGAAAAATTCTGTCATCATTTACTCACACTCAAGTTGTTCTAAACAGTTGATGGGCCCCAATGACTTCTATAGTATGCAAAAAATAATAATACTATGGAAGTCAATGGGGCCTATCAACTGTTTGGTTACAGACTTTCTCTTTAAAATGTCTTCTTTTGTGTTCAGCAGAAGAAAGAATTTCTTACAGGTTTGGAACAACTTGAGGTTGAGTAAATGATAACAAAATGAAATTTTTGGGTGAACTATCCCTTTGAATCAAGTGAACAGGCTGTGACTGTGGTCAGGGGATTTAACACAAGTTCTTCATCCAATTTTATGTTTTCATTGTTTTTGCCATTTCGGCACAAATGTATCCGTCTTCAAGAATAGGGTCATGGTGCTCTCCCACCCACAGCAGACTGTGCATCATGGTGAATCACTGTCATCCTCATTAACAAGCCAAAAGACTCTGAAAAGTACTGAAATAGTTCCATGCCTCTTTTCTTCATGTTTTTGTCATTAGTACCAGCCATGCATGCAGGGTGTACCTGGAGTGCAAGGCAGGGATGGGAACCCGGGGATAAATGGCATTCCAGGAACACCAGGAATCCCTGGGAGAGATGGATTTAAAGGCGAGAAGGGAGAGTGTGTGACAGAAAGGTTTGATGATCCCTGGAAACCTAACTTCAAACAGTGTGCTTGGAATTCATTAAACTACGGCATTGATCTAGGCAAAATAGCTGTAAGTATTATGTTCTTAAAGGAAGAGCTATTCAACTCCCTTATATTCTCTGAATGTACTTTGCTCATGGGTGCTCAGTTTTGCTGCCATGTTGTTTTGAACCAGTCATAAATGGTATGTGACTAATGACTCTGGAGCCTCAGGAAATGACATCATCACAACACTGATTGGCTGATGGCCCTGCGATAACATTAACAGAAAACCTTCGCTAGTGAAAAAGCTATAAGAAGGGGCTAACAGGGCTATGCCAGCCAAACTTTAAGCTTACGATTGTCACATTTCGATGGTAAAATGAATAAATAATGAATGTGTGAATATATCAACAAAAAACAAACAAATGACCACCAATATGTTTGAAAAACCATAAGTAAAAAAAAAAAAAACATAAATAATTAACAATAACAATAAGGTTCCATTTGTTAACTGTGTACACTGGTTAACATGAACTAACAATGAAAAATACTTCTAAAGCGTTTATTAATCTTATTTAATGTTAATTTCAATATTTAATTCATTAACTAACATTAACTGATGAGACCTTACTGTAAAGAGTTACCCAATAAAAATGATAAAAAATACTTATTTTGTACTTAATATTGGTAGTTCTCATCTCAAGTTCTGAGAATACATCAATAATCGGACAGTCGCAAATGGTCTAGCTGCAAAAGTTCAAATATTAGCACAACCAAAGCTCAAATTGGATCTGAAAATTCTGCGTGCACATATGATCGGAACTCCATGCAGCTCTCATACTACTCTACATTGGAAATGAATGGCTTCCGTCGTTTGTTGGAGATGAAAAGTTAAAAGGATGACATCTGTGTTTGGACAAACAGTTAGCCCTGTCCCAAACTCAAACCATTGGTTGAGCCAGAAGATAATGTGTTAGACTGCTCAAACAAACACAGCAATGTTTTGAAAGTGTTCACAGTCTTCAGGAAATCAGCTGACAAATCAAACGGATTGGAAGCATTTTAACATCCCAAAAAAATGACACACTTCACCTTTAACATCAATGGTAATGGCTTTAAACGTGAGCGCAGCAGTGAAGATGTAGTTTAGGTCAAACTGTAAGTTTGCATTAGCCTGGTTCCCTCGACAAAAACTAGGAATGCACCGATACCACTTTTTCCAGAGCAAGTCCGATACCGATTCTTTAATACTTTTTGATACTTGCCGATACAGAGTACCGATACCTGTATTTTCACTGCATTTGTAATTTTTTTAATGTATTGGGTAGAGAAACCAAAAGAATATGAATCATATTAGTCTATTCTATTGCTGTATCATATTTTATTTATCATTTAATAGCACAGCACATATTTAGAGCTGCTTCAGCAGGACTCAGTGCTGAGGATTGGGTCAGTGGTTCAAATGTTTAGATACCAGTGAAATATCACAATTCTCTATTCCAATTTAGAGACTACAGCAAAAACTACTAGCCTAATTATTGTGAATTTAAAACGTTATTAAAGACAAGTAATGAGTTAGTAATAAAATATGAAGAACAAATAATCAAATTATAAATAGGACAAATAAATACAATAGAACAAAGTAATTAAATGGGAAATAGCACCGCTTATTCAATACTGTATACATTAAATATAGATGGATATTTATAAAGTTACAAAAGGTATTTAGTCAAGAGCAGTGAGTGATTTCTTTGCAGGTTTATTAGGCTGCTGTCCCTTTAAGACCGAATGCACGGGTACAATATGAATACTGTACAATATGATACTCCCCAAGATGGGTGATTTTACATCATTTTATGTGAATTCGTCCATACCAAGCAGCAAGCACAAGATGTGAAAGAGAATTCAATTAAGTATTCGCGCGCTGTCTGAGACGCGTGTTTTCGTGCGCGCGCTACGGATATTTGCGTTCATGAAACTTCTTGAACTGCAAACGTCCTATAATAATGTAAGGATCCAATCGTTACACATAAATCAGGTAACAGTTCATGTTTTACTTAAATATAAAATTTAGTTTTAATCCAAATGACACGTGCGCTGAGTGAGCGATCAGCAATCCAGAGCATTCAACAGAAGTGCGCTCTCTCTCTCTCTCTCTCTCTCTCTACCTCTCTCTACCATCAGTTAACGTTAATAATACATGCCTCGTTTTACTTTCTTTCCCATTGACATCTGAGTGAACTGCAAACTTTCCATGCACTGATGTCCATGAAAATGGGATGCGCTTAACAAGCTCATCCCTAACAAAAACCCAGCAGGATTTTTTTCATTGCTTATTTTCTGCAATAATTCAAAAGCTTATGATTCATCATGATAATCTTCACAAATGAACAAATTTTGGGGGGATTTTGAAATACAATCACCAGAAGTCAAAAGTAAAATAAACAAAGCACACTACATTCGCATGACTTTAGCGTCACCATCACTAAGCTTCTGACAGCTCTTTCAGACTTTCTTTAAAAACATTTTAGAATAGCATAGTTGAGTTAGATTAGTTTGCATAAACATTATAAGGCTGTGAAAGCAGACTAGCATGATGATGTTTAATGTCCCAGACAACCTCTGTAGTCCCATTTAGACACTTGTTAGCAACTGCAACTTTATCGAGACAAGTAAAAGTTGTAAAAAAGTGGTGTGTTACTGATGTATTTTATGTCATGGACTAACATGTGAAAATATGTTGAGTTTAGATTAAACACAGACCTCATTTCAGGCATTTTACCAAAAATCCATTAAAAAACCCCATTGACTTCAAGGCGCTGGAGCAGGAAGTGGTAAATTGAAATTTGTTTCCCAGATTTAGCCTACATTAATACATGCAGCACTCTATTGTTGCCAAACCAAAATAGTCTATAGTGGTTCTCAACTCCAGTCCTCGGGACCCACTGCTCTGCACATTTTGTATGTCTCCCTTATTTAACACACCTGAATCAGATCATCAGCTCATTAGGAGAGACTCCATGAACTGAACTGAGTGTGTCAGATAAGAGAGACATACAAAATGTGCAGAGCAGCGGGTCCTGAGGACTGGAGTTGACTATAGACATACAGTTGTGTTCAAAATAATAGCAGTGTGTTTAAAAAAAGTGTGTAAAGCTCAAAATCCTTATAATAACTTTTATTTCAATACACACATTTCAAACATTTACTGTATATACTGAAAAAAGCTTTCTTGTGAATCACTGAACTAATATTTAGTTGTAACCACGGTTTCTGAGAACTGCTTCACATCTGTGTTGCATGGAGTCGACCAACTTCTGGCGCCTGTGAACAGGTATTCCAGCCCAAGACGATTGCACTACATACTACAATTCCTCTTTATTTCTTGGCTTTTGCCTTAAAAACAGCATTTTTGATGTCACCCCACAAGTTTTCTGTTGGATTAAGGTCCGGGGATTGGGCTGGCCACTCCATAACGTTAATCTTGTTGGTCTGGAACCAAGATGCTGCTTGCTTACTGGTGTGTCTAATTTTCTTGTTGAAACACCCATTTCAAGGGCATTCCCTCTTCGGCATAAGGCAACATGACCTCTTTAAGTATTCTGATGTACTCAAACTGATCCATGATCTGTTGTATGTGATAAATAGGCGCAACACCATAGTATGAGAAACATCCCCATATCGTGATGCTTGTGCCATCATGCTTCACTGTACTTTGGCTTGAATTCATGGTTGGGGGGTTGTCTGACAAACTTTCTACGGCCCCTAGACCCCAAAAGAACAATCTTGCTTTAACCAGTCCACAAAATATTGCGCCATTTCTCTTTAGGCCAGTCAATGTGTTCTTTGGCAAATTGTACCCTCTTTTAGCACATGTCATTTTTTCAACAGTGGGACTTTGCGGGGGCTTCTTGCCGATAGCTTGGCTTCACATAGGTGTCTTCTAATTGTAACAGTACGCACAGGTAACTTTAGATCTTCTTTGATCACCCTGGAGCTGATCGTTGGCTGAGTCTCTGCCATTTTGGCTGTTCTTCAATCCATTCGAATGGTAGTTTTCTGTTTTCTTCCACGTCTTTCTGGTTTTGGTTGCCATTTTAAAGCATTTGATATCATTTTAGCTGAGCTTCTTTATATATCTGACCCTCTCCAATCAACTTTTTAATCAAAGTGCACTGTTCTTCATAACAATGTCTGGAATGGCCTTTTACTCTGATTTTCAGAGAGAAATGCACTATAACCACCATGTACAGTACAGTACTCCCGTTGTCCTTAAATAAGGGCTACTTGTTTGACACCAGTTTTTTCAGAATGAATAACCTCACTAATTGAACTCCACACTGCTATTATTTTGAACACGCCCCTTTCAGCTAATGATTCAATTACATAGAATAAGCAGCATGCATGTCATGACTGTTGGGTCTGTGGTTTTTCTATTACTCTTCTTCACCTACTAGTAAATGATTTGCCTTGTAGAAATATAATTTCTACCAAAAACAGTGATTGATCTGGTTAGTGATGTTGGACTGCTATTATTTTGAACACAACTGTATAGGTTGCCTCTTCAGACATTCATTCAGTGATTTAACAATGGAAAATGACTTGATTTCTCTGTCACAGGAGTGCACATTCACCAAGCTGCGTCCAGACAGTGCTCTGCGTGTGCTGTTCAGCGGTTCGCTCAGGCTTAAGTGTAAGACGGCCTGCTGTCAGCGCTGGTACTTCACCTTTAATGGGGCAGAATGCACTGGACCGTTACCCATAGAATCCATCATTTACCTGGACCAGGGCAGCCCTGAACTCAACTCCACCATAAACATACACAGGACATCCACAGGTATCATTTACAAACTATCTGCATCCTTTACCTTTTATCTGATCTGCAAGATAAGGTCATTTTTTATTTTTTGTCAATACAATTTTTACATAGACAAATAAGATAAACACTGCTCAGGCACTTAAAAAGAAACTTAACATGTTAAAATGTATCTGTGCAATAGAAATATTGTAAAATGTTGCCAATAAAATTATTAATAACATATTTCAAACTTATTTGCTTGGAACTTATAATTAACTACTTAAATATATATCAATTAATTCCCATATATTTTCAAATAAAAAGCTTGATGTTATAAAAATACTTTTAACCATTATACTTGTTTATGGCTGCATGTGTGATTCAGACACTCTGTAATTATGCAGATATACATTTCACATCTATTTATGGCTTTGTGGTTTCCAAAATATGGCACATAGCAAACATAAAATGGACTCTACACCACCAAAATATACATTCCATTAAAACATACACTCCACATATATTGTGTATTTACAAGAATTTGTTTATTAAAAACTAAATTTCATTAATCACATGACTGACACTTTCTAACGATCACGAACTGTTTTAAAAAAAAAACTATTCTGTTTGAAATACCATTCTTTCATAACCATAATCCACTATCGTACAAATTTCATATTTTTGAACGCAGAAAAAGACTCTCATGCAGATTTCTTTGTCACATGGATTCCTTTGAGTATTCTTTTGTGTGGTCGAAGGCAGTTTGGCAGTTTTCGTAACCATCTATGCTGCAATTACAGAGAGGCCAGAGGAATTTGAGAGCTCTTTGTGGTTTCTCACCAGCTCACATCTCAGCATACATCTTATCTATATACAGCTATTTTAATTCATTTAGCAAAACTGAACACTGCACAGTGCACACAGACACGCACGCACACACACACACACAAAAACAATTCCAGTGAAATATATGCACTAACAGACATCACAAATAAAAAAATATAAAAATTGTGATACATTTTTTTTTTTATACTTGTTGAAATTCTCTCTAATTGCAATTAAAAACTGTTTGGATGGATATATACAACGTGTGATATTCATTATTTATAAATAACTTGACAGCACTATTTAACCTGTGATTTTAATTAAAAAAAATTGTGACTTGTTAAAATACTTAAAAAAGATCTATTCTTTAGTAAGTTCAAATAAGTTTTTTCCTTAAATAATTTTTGTTTGTGTGTGTTTATAGTTAGGTTTAATATTATGTTTAATCATTATGCTTATATAATTGATTAATATTAAAAATAAATTCTAATGACAAAAAAATGCAAGAGAAATTTGTGTCTGCCTCTGTAACAACTGCTTGTGTTTTTTCTGCCAGTCGAGGGGCTCTGTGATGGGATCCAGGCTGGTCTGGTGGATGTTGGGATATGGGTGGGCACTTGTGCCGACTACCCTCGTGGTGACGCATCTACAGGATGGAACTCTGTGTCCAGGGTGATCATCGAAGAGCTTCCAAAATGAGCATCCCTTCTAACTGATCACTGTCGCCATGGCAATAGAAGACAGCGACATCATGTTCCTTTCACAGAAAGGACCTTCCTCATAGAAATTGGACAAATTAAAGCTAATAGTGTTGCTTTGAGTCTGTGCAACTCTCATGTATTAGATTATGATTCTCCGGCTCAGTTAGGGATTCAGTATGCTCGATTTAGATAGTACAGACAATTAGAGAGAAATAAGTTTCATGTTAGTACTATGGTTCTTTGGACAATACCATGATACAAATTTGAATGATGAAAGGACCTTGTACTATGTAAATATCATGGTAAATGAATATGGTATTGAAACAGTACCATGTTGTTACCCTAAGATGTCATTACTGTGTACCATGTTATTGCCATCATTTTTTTATGTAGAGAGTCCAACAAAGATGATTCTTGCTTTGCTAATATTTATTTAGTGGTCTTCTTTGTGCCTGTATGACTAGAACTCAACATATTTTTGTATCCATTGTGTTTTTTTTTTTTTTTAAATGACCAAAAACTGTATGAAGAAAAGTCAGGGTCATGTTTCACCTCATTATTAAAAAATGTAATGTGGAAACAAATCTCAATTTATTTAATGTAATATATTACTTTTCAAAAGAAAATTAATACTTTCATTCAGCAAGGATGCATTCAATTGCTAAAAAAAAAATAATCAAATAATACTGAAAAATGTTACATGGTTTCCACAAAAATTTGAAGCAGCACACTTATTTTTTAATATTGATAACAATAAGAAATATCAACTCAGAATATTAGAATGATTTCTGAAGGATCATGTGACACTTAAGATGAGTAATGATGCTGAAAAATCAGCTTTGCATCACATGAATAAATTAAATTTTAAGATATTTAATATAATTTTTTATTATAACAATTAAATGTTTAAATTGAAAGTCACATTTTTATTAAATATAAAAAACGAATTAATTTCACAATATTACTGTTTTTAACGTATTCTTGATCAAATAAATGCAACCATAAGGGCCTTCTTTAAAAGAAACCAAGGTAACACTTTACAATAAGTTTTCATTTGTTAACATTAGTTAACTACATTAGCTAACATGAAGTAACAATGAACTGCACGTATACAGCATTTATTATTCTTAGTTAATGTTAATCTCAACATTTACTAATACATTTTAAGATCCAAAGCTGTATCTATTAAGATTAGCTAATGCACTGTAAACTAACATGAATATGAAATTTTGTATTAACTGTTATAAAAATATATTGCTCATTACACGTTTTGCTATTGCTATACAACCCACCCCACCCCCCACCCCCCACACACACACACACAATATATGTATATATATAATTATCATTTTAAGTATATATCATTATATATATTTTGACTACAAAACCATTGGGTCTGATTTTGCAGTATATTAATAAAAAATACGCTTAATTGACTTTGATTAACCCATTACACCATATACACATTTTTTCCACATATACATACAGTATATGTTGAAAAAAATAAAACACATTTATACATATTAAACAGCTTGTTAATAAAACTAGTTGAGACCAACTGCTTGATAATTAGCTTAAAAATCTGATGAAAAAAGCTAAAAGCACCACATAAAATGGGTTGTAGATGGGAAAATGCAGTGAACTGCACTGTGTAGCATGACTAAGGTTTGGAATGTCTGGTGTGGTTTTGAAGTAGTTTTGCAGCTGTTGTGCTGCTGAGAATTCAAAATAAAAGAAATCAGAGTACTGTTAGTGCAGGTTAAGATACACTGACCCACAACATTATAGTAACTTAGAAATGTGTCAATGACTGTCATTGCATTAGTCATTGCATTAAAAATAGTAAAAAAAGACAATTAGTATTGTCTTTGACACTTTGTGGTTTTCAAAGATTAGTGGATGATCCATCCATCCAAGTTGATAGTTAATTGATGGGAGTACATCTGCTGTGACACCAGTGTGCACTTGAGACCTGACTTGATTGATACATTCACTAAAAAACACCAAATGATTGAAAGTGTAAAATGTACTTAATTTTTCTTTGGCAAGTTTTTACACGCATATTTTTAAAGTAAATTTCACATATGGAATTAAGTAAACTCTACTTAACTAAGTTAAGTGAAATTAACAAAGAAAATAAGTAACTTTGCTAATAAAAGGTTTAGTAAAAACTATTTAGTTGAAGTTTCCTTTGTAATACATTTCACTCAACCAATATAACAATGAATTGAACCACACTTTTAAAGTATATGCTTTACTTAGAAACATCTAAGTAATTAATACAATAGATATTGTGTGAGACCCCATATCTACGGATCAGAGGTTGTGCTTTTACTTGGTAGACAATGATGGTAACATTTGATGGATCGTTTTTGTGCCTGAATGTGTCATTTTGAGTAGAAAATGAACTCCAAATGTCACAAAAAGGCAAGTTACAAATCCTAACAAAAGCAATGATAAAAAACAGTGTAAATACAGCTGGAAAACAGTGAAAAATCAACCTAATTAATTATTCAAGGCCCAGTGCATGATGGGAACACCAGAATCAGAAAAGTTGAGTAATTTTACTTAATTTTATAACGCTGATATTTACGCTTTCATTTCTACACACTTGAATTGAGTACTAATATAGAATTTACTTATTTTCTTATTCTATTCACTATTCTTGCATGAACTAACTTTTTCATGCAAATTACATTGTTTTTTTCTGTAGTATTTACTTCATCATTTTTATCAGTGAAAGTGTAGTTCTGAGAATTCTCTTGTGAAAAAGTACTCTTTAGCATGCTTTTAAAAAGAGCACTTATTACGGATGTAAAACACTTTAAAAGAATAGGCCTATATTTAAATGCAAACTAGATGCTTAATTGCAATGCATTATATTTTAAATTGATATTAAATGCAATTAGCTGAACTTTAGAGGGATTTTTCAGACCTACTTAAATACAACTTAAGTAGGAGGAGTAGCATTTATGGTAAAAAAATGATTGTAATGAAGTTGTAATTTAGTACATTTAAAATATTAAATGTAATACTGAATAACACAATACAGTTAAAAGTATAAAGTACTTTACACGTGCTTTAGAATGTTGGTCAACATCAAAATATGTGTACTTCTTTAAAGCATGACAAAAGAATGTTAAAAATAATGATTTAAAATGTATTTTAAATGAAACCTATTAATTTTACGCATTTTTACAAAGTGCACATTTTTAAAAGTGTACTTAATAGTCTAATAATCTCTTTAAGTACACTACAAGTGCACATTCAATACAACCAAGCACACTTCTTCCCAAGGGCAGATTGCACCAGCAGTATTTGAGAGTAAATTACAATTGGTTTGATATTTTGCACTGAATGCAATGACATTAAGACATTTTAAAAAAGTCAAAAGCAGTGTCCAAATAGTTTATAGGGTCACTGTTGGTTCTTATTAAAAACATAGCGTGTACAATTAGCTCAGGGTTCTTTGTCTGTTACATATATTCCTTTATTAGATGTGTAAAAATGGCTTGTACATACATCAGCTCTTCTTTGTGCGTCATTGACAATAGCACATTTCTATATACATACACTATGGCCTCTCAGTTGCTACTTAACACAGTTCTTTCTTTCATATTTCTTCTTTCATTACAGTTAAAGCATTCCTCTCTTCCAGTAGATGTCATCTACATACACACATCTGGTTAAAATCTGCTCCTGTCCTCCAGCAAAGTATCGGTTTCTCCCAGGCCTGTGTGCCATTATCCTGTAGCGTTACATCATTTCCTGAGCATGCCCACTGAGTTTCAACCCAGGGACTATAGCCAGCGGAGATCTGCTTATGGGTAAAGGTAAATGGGTTCATTCTCTCGCATAGCTCAGCAAATATAGCAGCTGTTTAGTGAAAATATCGTAAAAAAAGACAAACATCTTAAGTTTTGTGTTTGGTGAACACTGTGTTTGGTTGCATTGTCACAGGATGGCTTGAATCCACTTTTCCAAGACCAGTTCTTGCCATTGACTACTTGAAATCAATTCAAATCTTGAAATTACACTTTGTCGTGGTTCAATATTTACACATCTGTGAGACAAATATGAATTCTCTCAATAAACTCGACAAAACAACAACTCTTAAATCTCATATATATGCACCTCTATTTTCTTTTTTTCATTCAGTGCACACGCTAAATTCTAGTTTTGTTGAGTTCAGAGTTAAACAGGAAATGTTTCATATTCCTGCTCGTCTCTAACACATATACATAGTCCTGGCATATTGTGTTGTTTTGGTCCCGCTTGTGACTCCTGAAGGTTTAGTGATACTCGCCCAAAAGTAAGCGTGACACATTTTCGAACACCAAGAAGGTGATGCAGCACGCTGGAATGACTCGCACCAAGTTGGGGATCATCCCTTTGTAAAAGCCCTCGATCCCCTCGTTGCTAGAGAGAGACAAACACAAACATGTTTTGCTAAATCCCTTGTATTTATTTAAAATTATCAATTGATATTATTATTGTTATTAGAAATGATATATAAAAATAGTTCTATGCCAAATCAAAGTCATATTATACACATGCATATTATACACATTAAGATGTAAGTAAAATGTCCTTTTAATTTAATGATTACACCACATGACATTTTTGGAGTCAATAAATGTTCTTTTTCAAAATTATAAGAAACCAAAATGAATACATTTCTATGAACTTGGCACTTGTATTTTAAACTAGATTAAAAAAAAAAAGATTTTTCTTGTAATTTTTTTTCTTTTTCTTTATTATTTATTTTATCATGGATGCTCTTATAAATCACTGACTTTTATAAATCACTGTCAACAAAGTATTAATCTAGCACAAAAAAAGAACGAGACATATACACTACCATTCAAACGATTTTTGTTTTAAGAGAAATTAATACTTTTATTCAGGAATGATGCATTAAATTCACCAAAAGTGACAGTAAATACATTTATAATGTTAAAAAAAAAAATCTATTTCAAATAGGTCTTTTAAACTTTCAATTTATCAATGAAAGTTAGTAATATTTCACAGTCTTATTATTATTATTTTTTTTTTACTGTTTTTGTGATCAAAAAAATATAGCCTTGGTGAGCATAAGAGACTTCTTTCAAAAACATTTAAAAAATCTTACTGAACCCAAACTTTGAATGGTACTATAGATTAAATATTTTTAATCTATAGTTTTTTTTTAAACCCTAATTTATTTAATAACGGAGAGTCAAAAACATGTCAAAACAATGTATTCGTCATTGTCTATATTGAATATAAATGGAGTTAATGGCATTAATAATTGCTTTATAAGTACTAATATATAGCCAATATCCAAGTAATATGTATACAAATAAGCAACTAGTTAATAGTGAGAATTGGACCCTAAACTAAAGTGAAACCTCATGAAGGACTGGAACATTTCGATTTATTGGTCAAAAACAGTGGGCATACATGATACTGTACAGTACAATTTCAGTCATATGAAGCTTTCCTTTCAAAATTGGGCAGTACTTGGCCAAAATAAACTGAAAAAGTATTGAAAAAGTGGTAACAATTTACAATAAGGTTCATTAGTTAACATTAGTTAACTACCTTAGTTAACGTGAACAAAGAATGAACAATACTTCTACAGCATTTATTATTATTATTATTATTTGTTAGCATTAGTTAATACACCGTGAACAAACATGAACAAACAATGAACAGCTGGATTTTTATTAACTAACATTAACAAAGATTAATAAATACTGTAACAAATGTATTGCTCATTGTTAGTTCATGTTAGTTAATACATCAACTAATGAACCTTATTGTAAAGTGTTACCAAAAAAGTCTTAAAATACAGTATAAAAGTCATGCTGTGCTGTCCCTCCTCCTATCCTGAAAACATAAGGCTGATTTTATTTCCTCATCAGCAGGGATTCAAATGAATTGTGAATGATTTTTTTTTTTTCAGAACGAATTGAACCAATTTCATTTTATTTTATGTTACATGCTTTTTTCTGAGATGAGGCAGGGCATATTGGTAAAGGCAATCCCTAAGCGCTCTGTGATGGAGTTTGAAGAGCGTTTATGTGCCATGTGATTTCATACCTCCATGTTCTCCTGATGACATCCACGATTCCACTGTAGTTGTTGTGCTGGTCCTGCAGGCGAGCGCGCACCACCTGATATGGGTAGGTCACTGCTACAGCAAATATTTTGGAAATGGCTGCCATGGTGATGTATTCCAGTGGAGACTGAAGCAGAGACAGACAGGAAGGAGAGACTGACTCACATCCATGAAACAAAGATCATTACTGGTTCCAGTTCACATAAACCTCTCTTTTTAAAGGTTACAATACAGTCAAAAGCCACATAATCGTGCGGGTCATTCTTTGTATGTGGTGCCTTTTCGCCTTATAAAACGAATGAATTTATAGTTCAAGACACTGGTGGAGCTCAAGAGTTTGGGATTTTATTATTCTAAAAAGATTTCCAGGTCTGAAAATGTTACATTTTATATGTTATATATTTTAACCTGAATAAGTCATGGAAATATACAGTATATAATGTATATTTTGTTTAACTCAAAAATATTTAAATCAGCTATAAATTGCTTTAGCAATATTTATAACATTCATTTATAATATGTTTTTATTTCTAGTTATCATGAAGGACTGGACCATTTCAATTTATTGGTCAAAAACGGTGTGTGTACATAATGCACTGTACAATTTACAGTCGTATGACCCTTTCCTGTTGAAATTGGGCAGTACTTGGCCAGAATAAGCAACAAAATCTACCACAGGTATAGAAAAACAAAGATTTGAGATATGAAAGTCATGCAGTGCTGTTCCTCCTCTTAGTGTAGCCTGAAAACATAAGGCTGGTTTTATTTCCTCACCAGCAGGGATTCAGACGGCATCTTCTTATATATGTTCTGCTCTCTTTTTAGCCATTCATAGGTCATAAACTGCAATGCAGCATGGGAAGTCCCCACCAGCCCAGGCACAAAACCCTGCAGTGGCAGAACAACAAAATGAGGCTCACAAACATAAAAAACCACAATCACACAGTTCCCTCATAGTTTAAGAGCAACTAAACTAGACTAGAATTAAACTAGAGTGAACTTTACTTCAATATGTAATAATGTTAGGACAATTTGGCGTGTCTCACAAAGATTTTAGCATATACTGTATTTAGAGCTAACTTGAACCACCTATTAAGAGCTGTATCAATCCTTCAAATATAGTTCAATCACACCCTCTTGTGGCCCTACAAAGAACTACAATGTTAGAGAGTAAAAGGATGGATCACTCCACTATTTTAAAGTCAACATGAAACTCATTTAAGTCCATATTGTGACTATATCAGAGTAAACATGATATTCAATAAAATAGGGGACCAAGTTATTAAACAAACACTAAGAAAAAAACTGTTTTCTTTGCACATGAAAAAGAAGTGCGCTGAATTGTATTGGATGCACACTTCAAGCGCTTCAAAACTTATAATTTAAAAACTGGACTTGCAGATAATATAATATTAATGAAATAAAAGGCCACTTAAGTGTACTTAAAGAGAGTGCACTTTCATGACTGTTTTCCTAACACACTTAAGTATACATATAACAAGTCTTTGTATTGTCAAATTAAAAGTTTTACTTAAAAGTACATTATAAATCATTATGATTTAATATTTTTGCCGTGCTTTAAAGTACACTTATTTTGATGTGTTGACTAACATACTAAAGCACATGTAAAATACTTGATTATAATTTTAACTGCAGTGTAATTCAAAATTTAATTTAAAGTTACTGTATTTTAAATGTACTAAATTGCAACCTCATCATCACAAAAGTATTATTACAAATGTATTTGAAAACATATGATACACGTTTCAGTAACACTTTATTTTGAGGAGACGTAGTTACACGTTACTACATGTACTTACTATAGTAATAACAGTAAATTATGGATAATTACAAATAACTAACCCTAAACTAAACACTAACTGTAACTCTATAGTAAGTACATGTAGTTAATTAATATTACTCAGTACTTATTTGAATAAGCAAAATGTAACTAAGTAACCTTAAAATAAAGTGTAACCCAAGTTTCAATACAAATGATGCTAAAGTATCTTTTAGTTTAAATGCGTGTCACTACATTCGGCAGCACACTTTAACCATCACTTCTTTTTGGCTTCTTTTTACTGAGTATCTAAGATATTAGCAACTTTTACTCTCTACTTGATTATATTTTTTAATAAGTATATGTACTCTTTACTCCAATACATTTGTGATGAGGAATGCAATTCCTTGTTATATTTTACAGTTTATTTCTGCTAAAAAAGAGGTGATATAGCCATCTACAGGGCATTGAAGATACTATATCTTGTGCATAGTTGTGTTTTATAAATGAGATGAGGACGTGCCTGCAGCCGGCGACGAGGCCGAAACCAGTGTCCAGTGCAAGTAGGCTTTTGACATTATTTGATTTATCCGTTATATTGAAGAGACCTTTTTGAAGGATGTTGGTTTACTTATTCCCTTTTTGAGCAATTGAGCTTGACTGGGATTGAGTGTTTGTAGACGCTTAAGAGGCTGTTGTGTCAACCTTGATTTATTGCAATTTTGAGGTTTCACAGACAGGGCTTATAGACTAAGCCAGGATTAGGTCTTAGTTCAATTAGGACATTTAAGTAGCTTTTATAAACATTACTTAGAAACAAAATATTACTGGTGTGCATCTTGTGACAAAACAATGGCACTGACTTATTTTAAGATATGTCAGTGCATGTTGCTTTCAAACAACTCAAACATGCATTTTAGTCTGGGACTAGGCTTAAGCCTTGTCTGTGAAACCGGGTGTAAGACTTTTACTTAAGTCGTATTGGAATTGGTGACTTGTAACTTGTTAAGGGTAGTTATTTTCACTGTAAGGTATCTGTACTTTTACTCAAGTATGGGTTTCAGGTACTCTTTACACCTCTGGTAACATTTTGATTTCATGTTGACTTTAATCTTGAGATTAGCTCACATGAAAGCTCTATTACACCTGTAACAGGATCTCAGGTTAGTTTAAAATCTGTAGATGTACCCTGTATAGTCCCGGGATACCCTCGTGACGGTATATTTTCACGAGGGCGTCCATCATTCCCTTGTACTGCTTCCGTGACGGGTCTGCATTGTACTGCAGCACCAGCCGGGTCTTTGTCACCCAGACCGGGTTGGTGAGGCAAAGCGTCAGAATGCCTGGAAACATGGAACAGGGGACCTTCACACCAACATTTAACGAAGTCATTCGTCGTTAGTGCTCTGTATGAGATCTTTTTACGTGTAAAAGAGACCAATCAGAATAATAATTCAGACCCGTATTATTTTATGCAGGCTGAGGTTGATATAGAATGTGCTTTGGTAATATTGTGAAAGTTGAAGTGTGCTAACTTCCTATTAGTTAGTGATAACATTGGTGCTGGTCATAAAATTAGAATATCTTCAAAAAGTTGATTTATTTCAAGAATTCAACTTAACAGGTGAAACTAATATATTATATAGACTCATTACATGCAAAGTGAGATATTTCAAGCCTTTATTTGTTATAATTTTGATGATTATGGCTTACAGCTTATGAAACCCACGAAATCAAAATCCCAGAAAATTTGAATATTACATGAAATCACACAGTAATTACACAGTAATACCATGGTCATTGAACCAGGTTTTGGTTCTTTTGGCAGTGTGGGCAGGTGCAAATCCTGCTGGAAAATGAAGGAAGCATGAAGTGCTCTGAAAATGTCCTGGTAGACGGCTGCGTTGAGTGGACAGCACAGTGGACCAACACCAGCCGATGACATGGCTCCCCAAACCAACACAGACTGTGGAAACTTCACACTGGACTTCAAGCATCTTGGATTGTGTGCCTCTCCATTCTTCCTCCAGACTCTGGGACCTTGGTTTCCAAATGAGATGCAAAATTTGCTCTCACCAGAAAAGAGGACTTTGGTCCACTGTGCTTTATTAAATCCAGAGTCAACGCAGCCGTCTACCAGGACATTTTCAGAGCACTTCATTCTTCCTTCATTTTCCAGCAGGATTTGCACCTGCCCACACTGCCAAAAGAACCAAAACCTGGTTCAATGACCATGGTATCACTGTGTAATTACTGTGTGATTTCATGTAATATTCTAATTTTCTGAGATTTTGATTTCATGGGTTTCATAAGCTGTAAGCCATAATCATCAAAATTTTAACAAATAAAGGCTTGAAATATCTCACTTTGCATGTAATGAGTCTATATAATATATTAGTTTCACCTGTTAAGTTGAATTCTTGAAATAAATCAACTTTTTGACGATATTCTAATTTTATGACCAGCACCTGTATTGTACTGATATTGTAGGACTATTTTCTCCCTCAATACTCTTTGGTGTGCAATGGGGACAAAGATGTTTGTTTAACTTGCTGAGCTGAGACCACAGGTTTGCTGCTTCTCTATTTTCCACATTTTTTTTTTGTCAGTTTCAACATATCCACATAGAAAACAGTTCTGAGGTTGGTCATTCCTGTTATGTAATATATTTTCATATCCCCATTATGTGTATCTTAATATACAGGATTAAATATTAAAGCCCATTCCAACCTTCAAGTAAAAACTAATTGTAAGGCAAGATAATTATGAGGCGAGTTTAAAATAGGAAATAAAATCACATTAAGAGATATAAAGTCCCAATTACAAGATATAAAGCCCCAACTACAAGATATAAAGTTGCAATGACCTGAAATAAAGTTGCAATTACTGTTTTTTAATCTGAGGCCTAAAAACAGGTTTCCCTACAATTAATTCAACATACAGGTTCACTTTAAAGGAAAGTCGCTAAGACACACTTTACAGACGATATGAAGGCTTTGAAGATTTATCTGAAACAGCATTATTTTCAGTAAAATTGCTCATGTGGCAAAACTGACTGCATATTATTCTTGCATGGGCTGGAATGAACTGTGGCATTGCAAAGCATTTTTACCATATTTCTTCAAAGAAATCAAATGCCGCATTAATGTGATTAAAATCTGCAGAGACTGCGAATCAGAATCAAGGCCAATTCTTCACAGTCAACTGAAAACAGAGAAGTCTCAACTGAACGCTGATAACGTTAGTGTGAGTGAAGAGAACGTAGTTTACTATGCTACTCTGAACTCTTAAGTTACTATTTCCTCTGCTGTTCCCTGAATCAATACGCAATTTAATTAATGTTAAGTGTAAGTTAGTGACCTGGCAACAACATTTACCATACTTGAGGATAATTTCTGTAAAACTGGGTTTAATACCATCCAAACACACATTCATAATTATATGAATTATATTTAATTATAACTAACGTTAAATGTTTGGGGTTGGTAAGATTTTTTTTTTAAACGATTTTTGATAGAAGTCTCTAATGCTCACTAGAGATGCGCGGTTGGCGGTTACAGCCGCAGACTCCGCGGATAAACCGCGGATTGGGCGGATGACGTGACGAAAAATAATATTTTAATTAAATTCGGGCGGGTGGCGGGCGGTTGAACCAATCAAATGAAAAATATATGTATACACAAATCAACGGATGGCGGGCGGGTGCGGTTTTGAAAATTGGTCAAAAACGTTGGTGCGGCTGGATGGCGGACGGATGATGATTTTTGTGATGCGGTTGCGGATGAAATAATAGCCCATCTGCGCATCTCTAATGCTCACCAAGGCTGCATTTATTTAATAAAAAAAAAAAACACTATGCAGCCTGGCACATGACATGTGGACAAAAAAACATTTATATTGTGACCAGGAATTAAGAATTTGTTCACTCGTTTTAATTAAATTATTAATAATTACTAATAATTATTAAATTACTAATATGTCAGTACAAATGTTCAAAATATTAGCATTTATTTGAAATACAAATCTTTTGTAACATTATCAATGCCTTTACTGTCAATTTAATGCATCCTTGCTGAATAAAAGTGTTAATTATTGAATTTTTTTCAAAACAACAACAAAATCTTGCAAATCAAGAGCTTAGCAAAGGGTAAATTAAGAAATATTAATTTCTTCTTAATATTTTCCCCTTTCTCTAAAGTTTTTGGGAATATTGTTTTAAGTTGGTTATTAATGTATATGTCCACAATATGTTAGTATTTTGGAAC
This sequence comes from Rutilus rutilus, assembly GCF_951802725.1. Lineage (NCBI taxonomy): Eukaryota > Metazoa > Chordata > Actinopteri > Cypriniformes > Leuciscidae > Rutilus > Rutilus rutilus. Next base: position 15,447,996 of record NC_140216.1, read on the forward strand.
ATTTCCTTCCTTAAAGGGACAATGTGTAGTTTTTTAGGTATTTTATTATCTAAAATCAATATTTTTATTCTTAAATATGTCCTCAATGGTGTACAAATACCTCTGCCAATGATCTGACTTATCCTCGTAAACGAAGAATTTATTATCTTTATATACATGGGACGGGTAGGTCCACGGAGGCTTCCATGTAGTTCCGCCATCTTGAAAAACTATAATAGCAGAGAGGGACAAAAAGTACTAGGCCAACGCGTTTCCACAACGCGTTTTCGTTCAGAGCCAGCGTCACGTGACTGAAACCAGCAGAAGCGGAGGAGCAGACTAGTGAGAGGCTCTTGTCACTGCCCCGGCAAGTTTAAAAGGCTGCACTGTACGGTTAGTCACAGGATAAGGAGTCCTCGTCGTCGAAAAAGTCCAAAGTAGACCGTAAAAACTAAACGTGACCGGAGATTACAAAAAACAAGGGTTAATGTCGGGATAGCTTTTTCCAGGTGGAAAGAGCTAATGCAGGAGAAAGCTTTCAAAAGGGACGCTGAAGTTGCCTGCTTTCTTCTCGACAGGTAAGTCAATGTTACGGTCTTAATTACAAGCTTTTTTACATTGCTTGGTTGTGTACTTTATTATATAGACAGACAGTATAACTCGATGAAGTGCTATTAAAAGACATCCTGTCATTGCTTTATGGTACGTAACGGCTACTGTAGATGCAACACGCATTTGAAAAAGCGGGGTGCTGGAGAGCAGTATTCGTTTGAATGCAAAATACAATTTCACCACTAGATGGGAGAAATTCCTACACATTGTCCCTTTAATGACAACATCCTCGAGGAAGAAGTGGATTTAAAGATTTATGGTATTATCTGGTTTATGTCAATAAAATATTCCATCCTGTTAAAAATAAAAATGAAAACTGAACCACATTACCCAATTTTTTTTTTTTTTTTTAAGTGGTTAACACAATATCGAACTTGAAGTTATTTTGCATTAAAATGAACTTGATGCCCTGAGGAGATGTAAATGAGCAGTAGCTAATTACAGGTATTTCCATCCTGTTTGTTTTCTTATCATTGTGTAAAAATCAAGTTATAATTAAGAAAGTGTCTGGGTTTGATATACAGCCTGGTATATATTTTAATATATGGAGCATACTCATTTCACAGTTGGTAGTTACAGAGTGGAAGGCACAGCCAAAAGGAACGGGATATAACAGCCATAAAAGGAACGAGCCAGCTTGCACAGAAGAACACACAGTCTCCAAGGCCTCTGACATTCCAGTTGTTCCAGTCTCATAACTGAGCTACAGATTTAGCTGTGTTTAGTTTTGTCAAGCTCACAGGTGGCTCTTTTCTCATACTGACCCGCCTCCGCTGCAGACACCAGGTGTTCGCCAGCACTCAGCTCTGTTTGCCGTCCCTCCTGTGTGTACGCTTTAATAGCATTATAACTGTGGGAAGATGAAAAAGGACCACATTAAATTCCTGAGAGCCATAAAGCACATGGATATCTATTGTACAGTGCATTACAATGCTGTAAAATGAGCATCCTTTATATAATTGTTATTGAATCCCCATGGGGATTCATGGAAGAGGAAAAACTAAAACTGTTATAATTTACTCCCTGTATGACTTGAGTAAATCATCACATCATTTAATTTTTTTTTTTGGGTCCATGCTGCTGTATTTAAACCCCTGCTGGTGCCGTGACCCGGATGGGAGTGAGGTTTAGGGGCGTGAGTGTAATGGATATAGGCCAGTAAGAGCTGTGCGCGTAAACCTCACTCCCCTGATCTCAAGAGCCGCTCTAGCGACTGATACTAGAGGCTGCTGTCTTTAGCGCCCGCCTCCCACGCCGGAGACCCCTGTTCGAATCCAGCTCGGAGTGGGTTGAGTGGGACCGGCTAAATTTGGTGCCGTGACCCGGTTGGGAGTAAGGTTTAGGGGGGTGAGTGTAACTGACGAAGGCCAGTAAGAGCTGTGCGTGTAAACCTCACTCCCCTGATCTCAAGAGGCGCTCTAGCGAATTTTGCTAGAGGCTGCGGTCTTTAGCGCCCAACTCCCACGCCGGAGACCCCAGTTCGAATCCCACTCGGAGATGGGCGAGTAGGACAGGTTACATTTGGTGCCGTGACCCAGATGGGAGTGAGGTTTAAGGGGGTGAGTGTAACAGACGTAGGCCAGTAAGAGCTGTGCATGTAAACCTGACTCCTCCGATCTCAAGAGGCGTTCTAGCGACTGATACAAGAGGCTGCGGTCTTTACGCCCGCCTCCAACGCCAGAGTAGGGCTGTCGCAGTGAAGGAATTTTCCTTGCGGTAATTTCTGTATTATCGCCATTTATTTATTTGAATTTATTTATATTTATTTGTTGCTATATAAATAAGTGTTACGATGTGTTTAGCATGCACATTTTCAGTACCTAATGTAACCGAAACTAAACAGCATTTCTGCGTATTGAAATGCTGTCACTCAGCACGCAGTACATTGTTACGGCAACGCATTGTCTTTGAGTGAGTCATTAAACCGTTCATTCAACGAACACGTTCAAAAACGCTGATTCATTAAAAGATAGATGTAATGAAACAAGGTGTTAATTATTTTTAACTTTGAGCTCTACTTTTCAAGGCTCAGCTGACCAGCAATGCGTTGCATGGGTAACGCTGAAGCTGATGCTTCACTTAATAGAGACCAATGGCATTGATTCAATGTGTGACTTAAGGTTTTTTTTTTTTTTTTTTTTTGCGGCTTCCTCGCGCTGTGGAATGCTGACCAGTGCTGCCGCCATTTATGATAACCCTTAACCGTTAAAAGGGCGATACGACAAATATTTCACTTTCCTTGGGCACGGCAACCTTTTCACGAATATATATGACTTAACCTCAAAGACAGACACAGGTAATCGCACGCGCTCAGTCGATCTCTCTCATTCACTGTCTGTTTAGGCTTAAGTGCAAATCCACGAAGCCTCTGTACAAATCACCATGATAAACAGTCTTGTTATCATTATTAACTTATTTAACATTCAATACACACGAAGTTCAAAACAAGAAGGGTATAGCCTTATGAAAAAAGAAAACACGTGAATATCGCAGCTGCTGCGTTTACTTGCATTCCTCCGCGGTTGGCTTGTCAGTAGCGTGGTACTACAATATTGCGGTTATCGCGACAGCCCTACGCCAGAGACCCCGGTTGGAATCCCGCTCGGAGTGGGTTGAGTAGGACAGGTTGCATTTGGTGCCGTGACCTGAATGGGAGTGAGGTTTAGGTGGGTGAGTGTAATGGACATAGGCCAGTAAGAGCTGTGCGTGTAAACCTCACTCCCCTGATCTCAAGAGGCGCTCTAGCGACTGGTGCTGGAAGCTGCGGTGAGTGCGGTCTTTAGTATCCTTTGGCGCTTTTCCACTGCATGGTACGGCTCGGTTCGGCTCGGTACGGTTCGACTCGGCGCGGAACGGTTCGGCTCGCTTCGCTTTTCCACTGCGTGGTACGACTCGACTCGTTACGGCACGGTTCGGCTCGCTTTAGCTCGTTTGCTTTTCCACTGCAGTTAGTACCGCTTCAAAGTGGGGGGACTGATCGTTATATAGTTGCCGTCTCCACTACCATGACATCATATTAAATGCGAATTTTTCATTCCGTGTTTCCCCATCCACTCCTCGGCAACTGACGAGAGGAACGTCTGCACCTCGTCCACTGACCACGATTCAGCCATTTCTTTTTTTGAAGTTTATACTCTTTTTTTTTTAAAGCAAATAGCCTACTTTTAAAACAGGTTGGCTGTTGTCTACTGGCTATTTAAATCTAGCGGGTTTAGTGTCTCGTGTTGTAAATACAATGACGCTGGTAGAGATGATTCTGTCTGACCAATCAGTGATCTGCAGTGTTTTCACGTCACATTTTAGTATCGGTACGGTACGCTTGGAACCTCAACAGAGGTGGTACCATTTAAAGCGAGCCGAAGCGAGCCGTACCGTACCGTACCATGCAGTGGAAATGCCCCAAAGCGTGCCGTACCGAACCGAGCCGTACCGTACCATGCAGTGGAAATGCGCCAAAGCGTGCCGTACCGACCGATACCGTACCATGCAGTGGAAAAGCGCCACTTGTTAGCGCACCCGCCTCCCACGCCAGAGACCCTGTTTCGAATCCTCCTCGGACCGGGCTGAGAAGGACCCGATTACACTAGATATAAGATTGTTCAGTTAATTCTTTTCAGATTTATTTTTATGGTCAGATCGCCTGATTTTACCTCCTGAGAAATATGACCTTGCTTAATTTTTCTTATACACCTTGACAGGAGAAAAGTTCCTCTTAATATTACAGTGTACTTTTCAACTGATTTTGAAGGACAAAGAACAAATCAACAAGGCTCTTGCTACTTATATTTCAGTGTTGCTACCCATATAATGTTCTTGCACATGCACACTTTGTTTGCTAGAGATCCTGATCTGAAATTAGGTCAGATAACTTTGTGGAGTATCTTCATAACTCGTACAGTATCAACTGACAAAGCACTGTTGACTGCTTCTTTTTTTGGCCTGTGAACCTGATGCCTTTTCAAAAAAAGTTCACTTCTATTTTTATTTATTTTTTCAGGTGAAAATAGTCAATATCAATGCCGTTTACACTACTGATAAAAAGTTTTGGAAGTTTATTTAAAAAAAAGGTTTTTAGAGGCTCTCATGCTCACCAAGGCAGCATTTATTTGATTAAAATATAGCAACACAGTAATCTTGTGAAATATTATTCAAATATAATATCAAATCCTGTGATGGCAAAGCAGAATTTTCAGCATCATTACTCCAGTCGTCTGTGTCACATGTTCTTTCAGAAATCCTTCTAATATGATGATTTGGTTACCAGTGTTGAAAACAGTTTAAAAATATTTTTGTGGAAAATGCAATACGTTTTTTCAGCATTCTTTGAGGAATAGAAAGTTTAAAACAACAGCATTTGAAATAGAAATCTTTTGTAGCATTATAAATGTCTTTACTGTCACTCTGGATCCATTCAAAGCATCTTTGCTGAATAAAGGTACTAACTCCTTTTTTTAAAAATGGTACTGACTCAAACATTTAAATGGTAGTGAATACAGAAGTTAGAAGTAGATTCAAACAGGAAATTCCATTCTGTGCTTCCCTTTTAACACAACTTCGACTACTTACAAGAGGAAGTACAGGCCCCATGATGCCCCAGCCCCCCAGATGTTGGGGGTCACACCCTGATAGAGACCTCTAATTCCTTCCAGCTTCCAGATAGTCTTCATGCAGTGCATCATGCCATCGTATTGGGGTCGCATTTTCAAACCATCACTTACTGGAAAGAGTAAAAAACAGTGGGGGGGGGATAACACACTCCCACTTCTGCTTCAATGTTATCTAAAAATATCCTCAAAAAGGCACTGAGGCCAGTGCAAAAGTACAACTACCTGTGTTGTGGCCTCTGTGTTTGTTTTTCTAGTGTTTTGTCTCAAAACCTACTGAGCATGAGCATGCTTTTTTTGGGAGGTTGTGAAACTGGATCAACAGCTCGTTTATTCCTATAATGTTTGTATAGTAACACTTTTTGGATGACAAGCACAACTGGGTTAAGTAACCATGAAATCAAAATTGACAATTCTTGTTTTAGAATACTGCAGTATTTATTATAAATAAATGATCTGTGCACATCATTTTAAAAAAAAAATGTTATTCATACATCTCCTCTCCATAATGTTTAATAAAAATAACTTCCCCTCCCTATTGCGACAACATCTCTTCTCTGACGTGTTTATTCGATGTGGGGGCGGGACAACCTGTCACTCACCTCACCTGAGATCACAGCAATAACAAACCAAAATGATCCAATCAATTCCCCATCCAAAATCTAGTATTTTGTCCCTGTATTTTTTCTTGTTCATAAGCTATTTCACTCAGATATATGGATCAATAGGGAAGAAAAGTATATCGCAACTTCCATTTAATGCCAACTTAACATTCTAAATGTTTCATTCATTTATTAGAAATAATTGTAATAGTGATGGAACATTAATAATCTCATTTTAAAATTTATTTTATTATTCAGTGAAAAAGCAAGTGCCTTGTTCTCTGTTTCTAAAACTTGTAGAAATAATAATCATGACCAAAAATGTACACATTTATATTACATTTCATCAATTAAATATATTTATATTATTTTCATTTTCTGAATGTGCTCTGTTATAACATATAATCAGTTGTTGTGTTATTTTGTAATTTAATTAAAAAGCTTTTCTAGACAGTATATTTTTTCCAATAATGCATTCACCTAATGATGCCCTAACATGCTGTCTAGATAGGCAGCTCTATAGGTTTTGAGACACACTCTGCAATTTTATATAAGGAGAACGTACGTTACTTACCTGCAAACCTGATTTTGATCAGATCCAGGGGGTGTAACACCATTGTGGAAATAACACCCCCACTTAGTCCAGCAGCAAGATTTTCGTATTTTATGTGTTTAGAGAGTCGCAGGAGGCTTGCTGTAATGGAAAAAGAAGAACCAGAGTCTGCAGAGACTGCAGCATTTCTCTGCCTGGAAATGGTAGCAGTCATGTTTGTTTACGTACTAAAGACGGACACCCTGCGTGCGCAAGAGGCAGTAAAAACAATGTAAGTGCAGACAGCGACACACTAACCCCGTTATTAAAGAAAAAACGTCGTCAAGTAACCAATTCCCCTATTAAATTCAGTAGCCACCGCTGGGCCATTACTGTGCGCTATCATTTCTTTCAAAGTCTGACCTCCTCTCCTCTCCACAGTGAGAGAAGGTAAATAACAGAGCGTGATGACGCATATAAATGGGCGGAGCAACACGCATCGCAGCAGCGGATCTCCATCACATGTCACATGACGTGATTAAAGATCAGACCACTCCACAGGCTCTACAAATCTGTGCATGTGAGCTTTGTTTTGAGATTAAGCGTGAGCGACTATATTTAACGACGACTTATTACACTATATTTATTACAACCTACCATTTATATGTTTATATGTAAATGTACTCTGCATACGGTTTTGTATTTTATTCTAATACGACACCTATAGCCTAGTATAGGCTTAATTACTCATAAATGAATGATTAATAAATGAAAACCAAAAACAAACAAATCAATCTGAAAGAAAAATGAATGTTTCCTGTGACCATTGACGCGTTTTGACCTAAAGGATTATGATTCAATGTTTAAAATGAGTTATAAATATATAGGATACAATTATGCTTTAAATTGTAGGCTACATATGAATTTGTTGAAAACTAAATTACTTTTCTTAATTGATGATAATGGAGAGAAGGAAAAGTAGCAAATAACCAGATGAACTCATTTAGAAGCATCCCGTATTTGAACCTCATGTTAAGATAATTAATGTCTTTATACCTGTATAAAAATATTATTTTTAATATAAATTATTAAATTTATAAATTTTATAAATTTTTAATATTTTGCTTTTGCTTATAAAAATTGTCAGTGATCATTGATTACTGTATCTATCTGGTGGTAGTGTTGTAGTAATTGAGACTGGTCTTGAGACCATTTCTTGAAGGTCTTGGTCTTGTCTCTGTCTCAGCTGCATTTGCACTAGATCTTGTCTGGGTCTCAGACGAACTCTTACCTCAGGTCTTCAGTGACCAAGGACGTCTTTCTCTACCCTCCTCCTCATTCATTTTTTTTTAAGGATAGACATCAACCCTCTTAGTATTCCTCAATCAATTCATTATAAACAATATAACAATAATAATTAAAAAAAATCATAAAAGAATGCCTGTTTTCCCATACATTTTTTGTAAAAATTGTATAGGGTCACTAACAACCCCTGGTGTGTAACAGTGCAAGTATATTTTAACTGCACAACAATAATTGTATCTTTGATGACTGAATAAGTGTAATTCACCTTTATTTCACAAGGTGGCAATGTCTGATACACAATGATGAAGTGACATTTCACTCAGTTACCGCAGGCTGAAAACAAAAGAATAGAAACTATCATCAGCAAAACTGGCTCAGAGATTTACTGCAGAGCAAGTACTGAACGCAATCAAACATTAGTGTCACTGTCACTTGATGGTGGATCTGGTGCAGAAGTTGTCAGCGATAAAAATATTGATTTTGAAGATGTTAAAAATGATAGTTTTGAGAATATGTTTGAGATCTCGAGCCAGATGCTGAATGTAATGGGAAAAGGACTCTGACGAGGACAGTGATGATGGTATAAAACATCTGCTCAAACTGAAACCTTCCAAGCTCCAAAAGGTAACAAAATATGCTTTATTTTATTCTTCTGTCATTTTCCCTCTAATATCAGGAGAGTATTATGTTATTGCGACGGGTATAGATCCATCCATGACATGTTAGATATAGATCCGGGTCGCTAAATACCTGAATATGTAATAATGATTGGTGAAACATTCATGCATTTAAGGGTTAAGAGGACTCAGGATTTTATTTCAAGACTGGTCAAGAACACAACTGCGGGGATATCACTAAATTGCCAATGAGAGTTTATTTGTTAACATCATTAATGTGATTGGATGTAAAACTTACTGCTTCAAATGGAATCAATAACTTATTTCTAATTGATGTGCTGGGTCAGAAATCAACAAGGGATTGTCAAAAATGTCACCAAAGGTAGTACAAATGCCCACAAAATTCAAGATGTGATTGCAAAAAAGTACTTGCATGAGATATAGATTTTTATATTATAACCATTAAGCAATATTACAAAAGCAAAAGAGCTGTTTTCACAAATATGAGTATAATTGAAAATATGCATTTAATTTTGGTCTTGGTCTTGACTCAGTCTCACCTTGCCTTGGTCTCAACCCCTCAAAGTCTTGGTCTTGTCTTGGTCTCAACCCCTCAAAGTTTTGGTCTTGCCTTGGTCTCAACCCCTCAATGTCTTGGCCTTGGTCTCAACCCCTCAAAGTCTTGGTCTTGTCTTGGTCTCAACCCCTCAAAGTCTTGGTCTTGTCTTGGTCTCAACCCCTCAAAGTCTTGGTCTTGGTCTCAACCCTCAAAGTCTTGGTCTTGTCTTGGTCTCAACCCTCAAAGTCTTGGTCTTGTCTTGGTCTCAACCCTCAAAGTCTTGGTCTTGTCTTGGTCTCAACCCCTCAAAGTTTTGGTCTTGTCTTGGTCTCAACCCCTCAAATTCTTGGTCTTGTCTTGGTCTCAACCCTCAAAGTCTTGGTCTTGTCTTGGTCTCAACCCCTCAAAGTTTTGGTCTTGTCTTGGTCTCAACCCCTCAAATTCTTGGTCTAGTCTTGGTCTCAACACACACTGGTCTTGGTCTTGTCTTGGTCTCAGCCCCTCAAAGTCTTGGTCTTGTCTTGGTCTCAAAAAATGCTGGTATTGGTCTTGTCTTGGTCTCAGACCCTCAAAGTCTTGGTCTAGTCTTGGTCTCAACACACACTGGTCTTGGTCTTGTCTTGGTCTCAACCCCTCAAAGTCTTGGTCTAGTCTTGGTCTCAACACACACTGGCCTTGGTCTTGTCTTGGTCTCAGACCCTCAAAGTCTTGGTCTAGTCTTGGTCTCAACACACACTGGTCTTGGTCTTGTCTTGGTCTCAACCCCTCAAAGTCTTGGTCTAGTCTTGGTCTCAACACACATTGGTCTTGATCTTGTCTTAGTCTCGGTTTAGGTGGTCTTGACTACAATACTATCTAGTGGTGAAGAAATAAATGGCACAGACAAGTCACCAAATAGCTTGACCAGTGTCAGTCATGAAACTTGCATTGTATAATATAATTACATTATTTCTTATTTTATCAAGTCAGTGAGCTAATATTGTTTAAATTGTATGAAACTATACCATTTAAAAGTTTGGGGTCAGTAAGATTTTTTAATGTTTTAGAAAGAAGTCTCTTATGCTCACCAAGGCTGCATTTATTTATTTATTTATTTATTTTATATACAAAATACAGCGAAAATAAATATTAATACAGTTTTAAAATAACTGTTTTATATTGTAAATATTTTAAAATGTAATTTATTCCTGTAATGGAAAAGCTGAATTTTCAATTTTCATGATTTTTTATTTGATTATTTGTTCTACTAATAAGGTACTACTAATTGTAAACTGAGGTCCAATTTTAACAAGAGTTCAAATATAATTATTTTGGCATTTCATTTAATATGGTATGATTATAATCTGCCACTCAATAAAATTTTTGTTTTGGGTTAGGCCTATGTATTTCAGTTTCGTAATGGTCTTCCCAGAATTTGGTTTGACTTTAATTTGATGCAGTTAAGTAAGTATACTAACATGCTTTATGCTTCTAAGAGAGGTCTGAGGGAAAAAAAACGGAATTTAAACTAATAGACATTTAATCCATTACTATCTGAGACTTATCACCATAGCCTACATCACAGCTCCAACTCCTCTCGCGCCTCCTGTCAATGAATGTATGAATGTGTCCGGGCGCGCGCACTTCCGCTGCCCCCGCCCGCGAGACTGGACCATCTGATCTTCATCCTACGTAAGACCGTCGCTCCGCCTCGCTCTCCTATCAGACCGTTTCCCCAACCGCATCCATTTTTGTGCATTCAAGAAATCTCTTGGAGTTAGCAGCAGCAACCAGGAGGGAATCGTGGGGAAGGTTGCGAGCGAGGACGCCGATAACCGCAATAAGGGATCGCGCGCCCCGCCATTGGACGATGCGCGAGAGCTCTCCATTCGCAGCAGCAGCCATGGGTTAGACTGCATTCACCATGATTGCGAAATAAAAGGCAAGCACTCGTTTTCTCTCCAAACACATTCGACAGGCATGCTTGGGATGCCCTCGGCTTCCGGAAACCGGCATGTAACTCGAGAAGCCCCCAGGGTTTTACACCTTATTCTCAGAAGATGCTTGTTTTTATGAGCCAGCGTGACAAGCTACATTGTGAACCGTAGCCTACTACACGCGTTCCCCATGCTGTCACGGGGTTATATTGTTTATCGTTAATCATTTTCTAAATGTACTACATCTACAATGTACACCGGCTGTGTGTGATGAATCTGATGGTATCAAGATGAGAGATAATGTGTTGTCATAAAACATACCGCCTTCAGGATCAGGACATAATGGCATTTAGACTACTATACACTCTAAAAAATATATAATAAAATAAAAAACAAATACAATATATATATATATATATATATATATATATATATATATATATATATATATATATATATATATATGTGTGTTTTTATAAGAACTGTTCACTGAAAGATTCTTTGGGGGTACCAAAAATGGTTATTCTTTGGCATCACTGTTATTTTTATGAGCGAGATCTATACAGTTATGTATCCCATAAGTCTAGAACAAGAGCACATGTGTAGGCTGCATGGATTCTCTGCAGATGTATTTAATGCTCATTCATTGCTCTTTCAGCAGCAGCTACACCTGAAAATGTCAGCTCGGGGGGCCCCGGCCGCATCCCCTGCGGCTCCTGCTCCGCCGGACATGCCGGATCTGAGCCACCTCACCGAGGAGGAGAGGAAGATCATCCTCTCGGTCATGGACCGACAGAAGAAAGAGGAGGAGAAAGAGCAGTCCATGCTGAAGTAAGCCAGCTGATTGTGTTCAGCACCCTTAATAGAGAGGGTTTGAGGGCTCTGCACTCTTAAAAGTAATTCTTCTTTATTGGCAAATGGTTCAATGGAAAACCTTTTAACATCCATTACACAAAAGGTTCTTTATAGTGGAAGAAGGTTCTTTGGATTATTAAACTGTTCTTCACATTAAAAAATGGTTATTTTCAGAACTCTTGACTAAAAGCTTCTTTAGGGAACCAAAAACGGTTCTGCTATGGCATTACTGAGGGAACCTGTATTTAAAAGAGTGTCTGGCTCACAGTGCTGCAGTCACAGGCTTGTGGATGATGGCTGCATTTGTCTCTTTAAAACCCTCCCTGTTATTTTCAGCATGACTGTCTCCTGAAATGTAATACGTCTGCTTACGTAGACTGTCAATATTAGGCTATTGTTGAGAGGGGCCCGGACAAAATGCCCGGGTTAACCATCAGAGAGGTCAATGTCACGCGCCTCGGAGGTTTTCGTGGCTCGCGCCGTGTGTGCATGTAGTATTTTGTCTCAGTTATGGTCATTCTGTGAGGCTCTGGTGGGTTGGGTTAGCTGTGGGCGCCATCTTCGCTAAAAATCCCATCAGCTGCCGTTTACCAGAGATTACTACACTTTTTAATGCGTGCTGTCGAATAGGTCAGACGTTAAACATTAACGCGAAACCTAGCGCAAGTTTATTTGCGCGATTGCGGTTGCCGTGGAAGCTCCGCGCGGTGTTTTCAGCACCACGACGCTGTCCACTCGCGCTCGCAGTGCGGATGTGTTTTCTCCTGAGTCGATGCATGTATGGAGCGGTGTGTGCTGGCAGAAAGTCTTTCTCTCTCTGCTTGTGTTTGCTTGACATGCTGGATTAATCGCAGGGGTGCACCTGTTTGCTGGTAGTTGGTAGGGACAGGGAGTTGACATGATGTCAAGCAGTGACAGTGGCGTCCTGCAGTGTAACATGCAAAAATTCCTCTACTTCTGCATTGGTGTAATCCTTGTTTAATTGTTATAGTGTACTGTACACATATTTGAAAACATTGAGTGATTCAGTGGGAGTATTAGAATCTGATATTTTGGAGTGCGGAATCTTAATTAATGCAGAATAGTGCAGAATCTTAAAATATTTTTATTTGTTAATTTCCAATTTCCTTAAATGAATTTTATACTTTAGATACTGTATATAACATAGATTATATATATATATATATATATATATATATATAATCTATGTTATATACAGTATATAAATAAATTTGAGTGAAAACTACAAGAGAAAAATTGGCATGAATTGGTACATTTCTTGGTATATAATTTGTCCCCCCTCTTTTGTTTTAATTCATGCACTTGAGCTGCATGAGCTCCACAAGTTTGTATGAAACCTGATGATCATGTTTACCAGCATGGTTTGAGAATGATCCAAAAGAGCGCCTTGTACTTCAATGGAATCAAGAGCATCCGAGCGTCTGTACAAAGATTTGACATGATCATCAATTGCTCATACCCTGGATTACGCTATGTTACAGTCATCTGCTATTTCTGTATAAGCACTGCTACACACTGGACTTTGCTTTACTAGACAAAGTAAACTGATGGTTTTATCTACAATTCAGCTATAAGTATATTGCTCAAGGCCCCAAGGCACTGGGAAGAATTTAATCTATTTATTTCAACTATCCCATAATTAAGCATCTGTTTATCTAACAGTTTATCTGTTTATCTTTATTTCTCTTGCTGTCTGGTTCTAATTCTTCCCATTAAACTTTGCTCTTAAAGGCAGTCGGCTCTCTTTTTAGAAAGAGAGAGTAGACATTATTTACTGGAGTGGCCCACTTGGCTCTAAGTTCCAAGGCTGGAGTGAACCCAGTGAACTTCTAATTCTGTGCCAGTGTACCCGCTCAGGTCTGTTTGTAGACCACCTGACCACCATCGGTGCCAAACAGCGTGAGCTCCAGCTGCAGTACGCCTCTGCCATGTGCCTGCTTGTCAATGGAAAACTGAGACTATTCTGTTATGAACTAACTAATTGAAGCTGGTGTAACTCACCTGTATTATCACCTGATTTAATATATATATATATATATATATATATATATATATATAATTTAAAACATATAAAAAAATAGTTAATTGTCTCAAGCTCTTATTTCAAGATGTGCTTGATTGCACTCTCAACTCTCACACTTACAGAGTGAATTGTTGGGATAGTGGCATGTTTTGATGCCTCTAGTGTATATCACACTTTTGTGGTGGCAGGTCAGATAAGCCAGTTTCTGATAAGCCATAGGCTATCATTGATCATTAAATGGTAAATGCATAATGCATAATCGTTAAATGCATAATGTCAGCATGTCTGGATTATGGCTGAAATGGTTCCTTTTTTTTAAAAAGCAAAAAAAAAAAAAAAAAAGCGATCTTTTTTTTAACGATATTTTGATAAATAGTGACAGTAACGACATTTATAATGTTAAAAGATTTTGTAAAAAATCTATTTTTTTATTTCAAATAAATGTTGTTCATTTGAAGTTTCTATTTATCAAAGAATCCCCCCCCCCCAAAAAAAAATTCATCACACGGTTTCCACAAAAGTGTTAAGCAGCACAACTGTTTTCAACATTGATAATAAAAAATGTTTCAGCATATCAGACTTATTTCTGAAGGATCATGTGACACTGAAGACTGGAGTAATAATGCTGAAAATTCAGCAGTAATAAATTACATTTTAAAATAGATTAAAATAGAAACAGATATGCCTTAACTCCAAATGATCCGTTAACACTGTTGTTGTGTTGAAGGTATAATAGGACATTGATAGCTTAAAAAAATCAATGCTTTTACTGCCTGACTCAACCACAGGGAAGTAACAAAGCATGAGGAGTGAAAACAGTAGAGCAAGAAGCGCTTTGGACACATCTTGGAATTAAAAGGTTCTATCTGCATTCTGAGCGGTTTTGAGATATTGAGCTTCAAAGTTTTTTGCATTCCATTTGACTTTGTTGATAGAACCTTTTTGTTTTCTAAATAAAAAGTCCCAAAATGTACACAACTTAAAAAAAAAAAACCATCACATTCACATAATGTAAATAAGTTCTCACAGAATAAGAATATGTGAATGACTCAAATAGAACCTTAGAATTCCAAGGTGACGATTTTAACCATCCAGTTATTCTACATAACTAACTGCTATGTACTGTATTTAGTGTGTGATTGCTCTCTTATTAATGATGCTTAAACAAACAACAACAACAAAAAATCACGAATACTGCATGTTGCTTATAATCTGAGTTAGGATTTTAAAAGATGTAATCAAAGAAATGTAAATGTACATCTCTCTAATCCAGGGTTTCTCAAACTCGGTCCTGGAGGGCCACTGTCCTGCACAGTTTAGCTCCAACCCTGATCAAATACACCTGAGCAAGTTAATCAATGTCTTCAGGATCACTAGAAACTCACAGCTAGGTGTGTTTGATCAGGGTTGGAACTAAACTGTGCAGGACAGTGGCCCTCCAGGACCGAGTTTGAGAATCAAACCTAGGAATCATTCATGTTGTAAAACATTATATGAATATTTGTTTTATTCTACCAGTTAGAGAGAATGTAAAGTTCTTCACTTTAAATGAGCTCCATCTCTTTCTATGGCTGTATTGGCACCTGACATGAACTTGTTTAACTGACACAGTTTTGAAGCCTGTGCCACTGGAGATCTCACAGTCACACGGTCAGATGTCAGTCTCTCTGATCTGGGTTGGATACTGTGGCTTAATCTGATCGCTGTCTTATTAATTAGTAGTCTGTGTAGTTCACCAATGTCTTTCTCACACATGTGTAATTAAGTATCATGGATTTAAAATCCAAGAAAAAAAACAATTAAGAATAGCTTTCTAGTTTTGCCAGGGGCATATGAGTCCAGTGAGCAGTTATTTGTGTCTTTTTGTTTGTATGGTACTCCAAAAATACAATTTAAATGTATGGTAGTTGTATAGCATTTAAATTCAAATGGACCATAAATTGAGAACGACTTGTTTCGGATTTTGTCACATTATCACATCGGAGTGCGACGAAAGACCGCCTCTACAGAACGCCATCAACGCTTACTTCTACATCATTGCCTCACTGTCATGTAGTAGTAAATACGAGATAGACGCAAACACAGGATAGATTACTCCAGCAACACAATGTTAGAGATGCATCTGAGGATTACAAGACGTGAAGGATCACAAATTGTGAAAAAATTTTTGGGGGGTTTTTGCATTGCCATCCTTGTGATCCTAACATCCTAACATTAATAACACGTGAACTTTTAACGAAGTTCCAGTCAGATCGTGCCAGTAAGACGTTTGTTCACTTTATTTTACTGCATATTCTTTTTTTTTTATGGGATTTTACAGTATAAATTATATGTATGCAGTAGTTATAATACATTTATTCATTTTTTGAGCATAGGCCTAATGAAATTTCCTATTTAAACTGTCATAAATCTTGAATGCTTTGGTGCAGACTTAAGATTGATCTCTTTTTAAAGACGACACTTGGCAGATTTTTGCTGAAGTGAAAAAAGTTTAAAAAATATTAAAATATATATTTTTTTATATCATATTTTATAATATAAAACATATAAAATTTTGCATTTATTGTCATAAAAAATGCACAAAAATATACAATTTTCAATTTCTATATGAAATATAGTGGTGTTCCAAATTTGAGGTTGATATCTAAAAAAAATTAGCTTTCAATAAGGATTTGTTTGTGCGCAGTAACAAAAGTTTCAAATTGATAAAATTCATCTCCTGTTTATTTCCAATGCGGTCAAACAATTGACCTTGAACAATACAAGTGTGACTAATTTTTTTCAGGACCATTTAACCTTTTCGAATCATGTCCATGATTTTTTTTTTGTGTTCACACAGAAAGTTGCGTACCATTCAGATGAAGTTAACTGTTACCCAATCATAGCAGTGGGCATTTACTTCCAAGTCTTGAATGCAGAACGCCTATCAAAATGGAGTGTTCGAAAGAGGGTCAAAAACTTGATAGAAAATAGTTTATTACTTCAAAATTTTAAGATGTTGATGACCAATTGTGGCAATTTCTGTGGTTGTGGCTCCTAAATGGTGGTATACCTGGTACAGTGAGAGAGGTTCAAAGACGCCCGTTGTCACGGTCTTGCGACCAAAGATAGCATGCAATAATTTTCTGACAGTGTCAGAAGTTTAGCATGATCATCTCACTGTGTGTTTGCTCCTACATCCTCGTCTACTGACTAGCCAATAAAAATGCAACATGAAATGGCTTATTGATCAATGCAACATGGCGCTACAACTTATGACTACTTACCTGAAGCTCCATTTGCAAAAATCGCCATGCCAAATTGGCCTCTTTTCCCTAGCCATGACCGCGTCCATATTCTCCTCTATTTTTCAGCACACATAAAAACCACAATTGCCAAAGTGCAATTCATCTTGCTCTATTTGTTTACCACTAGCGCATGCTGATGATGTTTTATTCTTCTTTATTACACGGCTCTGTGGAATACTTGATTCTGATCGGTTATCTCTTAAATGTCCGTCTAGTTTGAACTTGCCGCCCTAGCAACTGCTCTCTCCGTGGAAGCTTTGCATTTAAAGACTTAATAAAATATTTCAACTCAGGTCAATATTTCGTGTCTAATTATTTACTTGTGGCAAGTAGGCGTGTAATAAGCGGGCTTCGCGTCAGGGTCCTCATCAGCCTTAAAGGGATACTCCACTTTAAAATGAAAATTCTGTCATCATATACTCACCCTCATGTTGTTTCAAACCTGTATGAATTTCTTTCTTCTGCTGAACAGAAAGGAAGATATTTAGAAGAATGTCAGTAACCAGACAGTTTCTGGTCTCATTGACTTCCATAGTAGGAAAAAAATATACTATGGAAGTCAATGAGACCAGACACTGTCTGGTTACTGATATTCTTCTAAATATCTTCCTTTCTGTTCAGCAGAAGAAAGAAATTCATAAAGGATTGAAACAACATGAGGGTGAGTATATGATGACAGAATTTTCATTTTTAAGTGGAGTATCCCTTTAAGGGGGTTTATTCTGAGAGAACAACCGGCTGGATGTACATTATCCCTTACATGTGCGTCGTAGCCTACGAGTCAATACGTGTCATCATCGTACAGTCTACATACATGTCGTGCCCAAGTTTATTCGGGAATAAAAGTTAAAAATAGTTGACAACTCAAAGTTCAATCTGTTTGATTCTGTCTGCTTCGTCTAGCTGTTTTTGAATGTAGTGTTGCACATCCCCAATATCAGTGACTGATTTTGAAATGTACTTTGGCAGGGCATGCTAAAAGAGCACAGCACAGGCGGTCATCTGAGGTGACACTGTGCTTTTTAGCAGATACGTTCATATCTTGTGCACTCACTCCTGAGTATTAAGTGCTAAGAGTGATGATCTATGGAAAAATGAGGCTTCTTATGAAGATTAGAGAGTTTTTGCAAAGTCAGTCAAGTACTGGTTAAGTATTAATCAAGTAAGTGCAGACCCACTGCAACATGTTATAGTCTGTATCTTCGTCTCTGTGTGTCTGTTTTGATAGTAGTACTTAAGTCTCACACACACTCTCTCCTTTAAGAGGTGTCTGGTGGGTTTGTCCTCCTCAGCTAGAGAATGGAACAGTGAAGTGGTCTGATAAACCTCTGATGGTGGAAAAAATCTCATACCTTGTTGAATACAGATGTTCGTGCATTTAAGTTTAGAAATGTTCATATTGACAGGCGTTTCAAACAGGATTTAAAGGTGAGGTGCTTCATTTATAAATGTTAAAATTCTTTCTTGTGTTCCAGTTTATGTGCAGAGTCATCTCTAAGCTATTTATAGGTTGACTTAAATGTAAACAAGTGGCCCTTCAAAACTTTGTTTGCTTGTTTGACCATTCTGGCATGCCAGATTTTGGCTGTACCTGTCGAGAGAGTTTGGAAGTATAGTTGCGTAATTGTTTTGAATGTTCTTGTATAGTGTGTACTTCAAATCTTAAAAGAATATATATATATATATATATATATATATATATATATATATATATATATATATATATATATAAACTGCTCTTGCAGATAATAGTTTATTAATTTAATTAAAAAAGCCACTTAATTGTACTTAATGAGAGCACACTTTCATGACTTAAGTACACTTTGTAGTAATGTCAAAATAAAAATGTTTTACTTACCGGTAAGTACATATTAAATAATTTTGTTTTATTAATCTTTTGTCATGTTTTGAAGGAGTACACTTATTTCGATGTCTTGACTAACATACTAAAACACATGTAAAGAGCTTTATATAAGAGATTAGAATTTTAACTGAAGTGTGTTATTCGATATTACATTTAAAGTTAATATGTTTTAAATGTACTAAATTGCAACCTTTTCAAGTTTCAATAGAAGTTACATTACAGGATATTTTAGTTTACCATAAATGCTTGTCAGTACATTCATCAGTACACTTTAACCATATTTCAAAAACAATAAAAGTAATTATTTAATTATATATGAAGTACTTCATATTATATATAATGTACTATCTACTTAAGTGGATCAAAAACACTTTAAAGTTTAACATTTAACATAAATAACTATGATACATTTTTATTTAATTTCAATTAACATGCATTTAAGTGCCTGAAAACATTACATTCAGTTTGTAATTAAAGGGATAACTTGTGTGTGTGTATATATATATATATATATACACAAGTTATTTATTTGATCAGATTACTCATTTCTTGTTCACTAAGCATCTAGCATTATAGCGCATACAATTTTGCAAGTGTTGACTACAGTTCGCAGTACTACTGTTCGCAGAGATTTTCAATGCATACAACTTCTTCGTCTATGCTGGGATTGAGCTTGTTATGTCTGGTCTGATCTGGTAATTTTAATGTTGCTGGTTTAGTGTCAGGTAGGGCCACTAATGAAATGAATTACTGGGAACCGCCTGTCAATTCTGTGCCCTTGGGTAAGGCCCTATTCCCCAGGATGCACCAGGGGGAGAGTCCCAGCAATTAGCGCACCGAAAAACATATCTGCTAAATGACAAATAAAGTTGTCTCTCATAAAGCACATTGTATCTATTATGTGCTTTCAGCTTGAAATTTAGAACTAAATTAAGACTTCTTTTAACATCTGAGTTGGAATTTGATTGGACTTGTCTGTATCTTCGTAATTGTGTCATAATGTCACATAACGCACAAAGGCAGATTTAAGAGAGGAAGTCATTTGGGTATTCCTTATGACAGCACACAGAGTGAGTGTGGCGTTTAAGGAATGCTCAGAATTTTCATTTTTGGGTAAACTATCTCTTTTATGAAAATATGTGACATTAATCTATGTGTAAAATACATTTATAAATAATAAAGGCTGTGTCTTTATACTGTTATATTCAGTTGTTCTGTGATTTGCAGTTTCATCTACTGTTAGGTACTGTTGCTTTAAAATGTTATTAGAGAATGCCACATTCCATGTTCCAGCCTGATGTTTTAGCCTGTATGAGTGAGTTTAGCTGTGTTACAGAACCTAGCTTAGCATAATGCTAACACCAATCTCTATAGAACACTGCAATGTTCTATACGCGCCATTTTTTAAATATAATATAAAAAATGTACAAAAGATTTTTTAAGTATATTGCGCATTTGTGTTTGGTCTGTATCGTTTCAATGTTATTTTGTGGGTTTTAGTGAAAATGGCCAGTCTTTTGCAACAAAAGAGGATATTATCAAAATGACTAAATCTGGTCAGTTGACTTTGAATATTGCTTGTTTTCTGAATTTGAGCGATCACAATGTCCACAGAATTACTGCAAAGCACCGTGAGACCATGCAGAATGTAAGGCACTGGGCAGGTCGAAAAAGACTAGCGAAAGTTTTCTCAAGAGATTGAAAATCACCTCACTGGTTGTACGCTTCAAAATAACTTAAAAGTCTTGGATGAGACGTGCAATTGAGGAACCTCCAGCTTCATCTTAAGCCCTATTCGGACAGGATTAGTTTTACAAGGGTTGATGGAGAAATGTAATTTTACCACAGGAAGTCTGTAATATTATTGGCCAATTTGTACGGGATAAGAAATCTACCAGAAGTAAAACTACCAAAAGTGGGAGGGGTAACTCGATTTACACACTGCTGTTACCTCCCTGTCGTCATGTGCGTATTACGTTGCTTCCTGATATGTATGTATAACAGTCAGGTCTGGTCGAACAATTTATTAATGAAATTAATTAAATTCAGATTGGATTCTATTGGTAAAAGGCACTTACCTAGAGCTAAAAGAAGTTGTGTGCCTCTAACAAGTGCTTTCGACCTTTATCTGATCTGAATGGTATGTGGAAAACACTTGAGGTTTGCCACAGACTTGACATTTCACCCCCTAGAAAGCAACTAAATGCTTCTTAAAGCGCCTCCTTGAAAAACTGCGGAAAACTACTTTTATAGAGAAAATTTAATTACAGTATTTAATGATTACTGAGATGGCACATTCGGATGGGACTAAAATCACTGAGAAGCTCTGGAAATAATTACTTTACCCCACCTCTCCATGTAAAAGTGATCCTGACCGAATAGAGCTTTACACTGCAAGGCTAGTATGGAGGATCTGTTTGGATATCGAATGTGTAATTTCGAACACAATAACGATCCTAAACACCATGCACAAAGCTACAGTGGTGCAAGTGCACTTGATCTCTGCATCAGAGCTGTACTGTATTAGGACTTAGTGTCAGGCATTTAGAATGGCCAATGCTGATTGGCTAATAACAGGTTGTAATCTCTACTTGTTCTGAAAGGCACAGTGTTTAGCTGGCCAAACGTACACTGGGATTTCCACAGGACCATAAAATATTTCCATATTAAAGTTTGGGAATTTTCTTTTCCCCCATGATGCCATAAACTCATCTCTGTCATATATGACCTTTTAAGAGACCTCAGTCTCAAGTAATCAGTCTTATGTCAAACCTGTTGTGTAACAGGATTAACACTATGCTTGTTTGTGCTGGCTTTAAAAAAGTTGCTGTACAAGTATGCTACTTTTTTACACAGACTATAGTATATACAACAACAGTACAGTGACTGTACTGTAATCTTACTGGACTTTAAATTTACAGTAAAAACATATTTCATTAACTGATATAATGTTATTATACCAACCTACTGAAGTACTAAGATGCATTTTGTACCTTTGTAATACACTGACTACCACCATAACATATGTGGTAAAGAGCCACCGTGGTAAGTAGCTTTTCTACAAGCTGATAAATACATATATGGTGCACAAAATTTGTTCATCAGACAGGAAATGGAAGGCCCAGTCGAACACATTGCATTGTGGGATATGGTGTTCTATGCAGTGCGTCCTGGTTGTATGCTGCACATTTGAGCATAATATTGTGTAGAGTATGCATACTGTATGCTGCAGAAATAATGAGAAAATATGGCAGTACTCAAGTAGTTTTACACTAAAGGTGTAAAGATTAAAGATTAATTTAATGTTACTTACAATACCAAAAGTCACATATAAGGAAAAACTGTTATATTTCTCTCATTACATATTATTTATTCTCTTTTTGTTTAAATATTTCATGTTTATATGATTTTTATATTCATGCTGGTTTATGTATGTCTGTTTCTGTAACACACATGACTCATATTTATTTTTATAACCGTCTACCTATTTATTGGTATTTATTTATAAATTTTCTTATATGATCTCAAATCTGATTTCAAATGTTGAATTTGATTAATTTTGTATCACAATATAACACAAATATTTTCACTGTAAAATAAAGTTTATTTCAATAAGACTTTGTCTTGATTTTAATGACAACAATACAAAGTCATCAGCAGTGGGTTTAGTATTATTTTAACTACAGTCCATTGTGAAATCTCGAGCACACAGGAACACCAGCCATCCATATCCAGCCTACATTTCAAACTTCATAAACTCTGATGATGATTAAATAATATAGAGCTTGTTTCTGCCACAGAATACAAATAAAAAAGTAAATTGCGACTTTTTGTCTTGCAATGCAGACTTTACATTAAGCACAATTACCAGAAATAAAGATATAAACTCTCAATTTGGACTTTTTTCTTACAATTTCAAGTTTATATCTCGCAATTCTGAGTTTATTTACCTTGGAATTCCAACGCTATCTCACGAACAATTCGTACGAGTGATTAAAAGGTGGCTAATTCGTACAAATTCGTTCGTACGATTTGTCTAAACCCACGTGATGGGTAGGTTTAGGGGCGGGGTCAGGGTAGGTCATTCATACGAATTCATGCGAATTTGTCAACTCATAAAATATGTCCGATTTAGTGAGGTCGTATGAATTGGAATTAGCCACCTCGTAACATCACAATTCTGACTTTATTTCTCGCAATTGTGAAATAAAAATGTGCCATTGTGAGTTATCAAGTCTGAATTGAGAGAATTTTTTTGGGGGGGTCACATTATGAAATAAATGTTTTTTCTCTCAATACACGTTGGCCACAATTATTGGCTCCCCTATAATTTTTTATGAGTAAAATATTTCTGAAGAACATTTCCATAAATATTTAAACAATTTTAGCACACCAGAGTGACTAGGAACATGAAATTGTCTAGCTATGTCTTCTTGTTTCACAGGAGTATAAATATGAGGTCACACAAATGACAAATTCCCCTTAATCATCCATTACAAAGGTAAAACCAAAGAATATAGTTCTGATGTGCAGCAAAAGATTGTTGAAAATCACAAAATCAATCAGTTCTGGCAGGTTACGTTAGTCAAGCTCGCATCAGCTGACTCTCAGCTGATCCACGTCTACCAATAGGAATATGAGGCCTATCACCGTATACATATATAAGCTCCTTCAGTATTATCAGCAGCTATCGCGTTTCTCAGGAGCTAATAACCCTCCTCCATCCCCAGCTCCTCCTCTCGTCAGGATTTGGCATTATGATTCCCCCTGAATCAGACTAAAATTCTCTAATTATGTTGTACATTCAGATTAATTAATGATATCTGCAATACATTCATATTGGTTCTGTTCTGTTTACCCTAAGGTATGCATGGATGTGCAGGGAGTTCTTGCCCAGAACAGAACCATACCGCCAATCCTAACTGTATGCTAATTGTCAATCGTATTTGACGATACTGGTCCTGACAGAAATGAAAGTGGCTGTAAGAAAATAGCTAAACCATTGAAAATTCCCATTTCCAACATCAGGGCAATAATTAAGAAGATCCAATCAACAGGAAATGTTAAGAATCTGCATGGAAGAGGACATGTGTATTGTCTTATGTATTGCATGATGAGGAAGAAAGTTTGAGTTGCCAAAGATTCTCAAAGGATCACAGATGGAGAATTGCAGAAATGAGTTGAGTCTTAGGGTCAGAAAGCCAAAAAAAAAAAAAAAAAACTACATCACCACAAGTTGTTTGGGAGGGTTCCAAGAAAAATCGTCTGCTGTCATCAAAAACAAACTCCAGCATTCAGTTGACAAATACTGCAACTTCAAACGGGACCGGCTTCTATGGTCAGATGAAACAAAACAAAAAAAAGCTTTTTGGCAGCAAACCCATCAAGTGGGTTTAGTGAACTTTGGGATAAAAGGTACCCCTTGCCCATGGTTAAATATACTGCTAGATCTTTAATGTTTTGGGCCTATTTTTCTGCCAGAGGTTCTGGACATAATGTTCAGATATCATGTATTCTATCAAATAAACCAACAGATAATTTCCTTCTTTTTTTATTTTTTTTTTATTGGCAGCCTGCTAGAAATCTTATAATAGGCTGTGGTTGGATCTACCAGGACAATGATCCAAAACAAACATCAAAATTCTGTATGAAGGAATGATCTCTGATCTCTTTTTAAGTGTTCTCCAAACTCATCAGGCATTATAGGAGAAAACTCAGAGCTGTTATCTTGGCAAAAGAAGGTTGCAAAAAGTATCGAATAAAAGGTTTTGGCCAATGTGTATATGAGAAAAACATTTATTTCTTGATGATATTTTCCCCCCATTTTCCATTGTTTTACTTTTTATTACATGTTTTGATACAAGGTCAAAAGGATTAACAATGCAGATTTATTTTCACAGACGTCTTTGTTTCATATTTACCAAGGGTATCAATAATTCTGACCACGACTATTTTTTATATTCTGTGACAGAAACACGCTTCCATAAAATTCTGCCTTAGTAAAGGTATAATTCCTAAAGGTCCAATAGCATGAAATGTAATGATGTTAATATTATTTAATATTATTAATAATTATATTTAACAATTTGGCACATTATTTTGGCAGCCCCAATATTTTTATTTTATTTTACTATTATTAGTTTTCTGACTTCATTATGCCATCATTTAATTTGTTTTTGATTTGTCCGTTTTTGATTTTGTCTTATGTTTTGCCCTGTGTGTGTGATGAGCTGTTGAACATATCTTTTTAGGGAACCTCCTAAAGAAGACACAAAGCCTCAACCAGCTCAGTGAGTACAAGCAAATTCTTTCAGCATACTTTAAGCTTTCAGTCTTCCTTCTTCGCCCTTTGCTGTCTATGATACATCCCTCAGAGCTGACCTATGATCAGTTATTTGGCTTTATGATGTTCTGTAGTTGAAAACTCAGGACTAGTCCTTCTAGGGCCCTTTTCCCCATTTGATTTACTGAAACTGTTCATGCTTTCTCATCCTTCTAACCTTTGGGTTGTACGTTTAATCGCAAATCTGTGTTGCTGTAGTGACCCATATGTACATGTAGTTGGTCAGTTTCTCCTCCACCGTCCTCCAGTATACAGAACTAGTTTCCTCTTGTGATTCACCTGCTTTCATATTGTGGCTTCTTTCTCCACCCTTAGTTCTAATGCTGCCGCTTCTCTGATCACTGATCTATTGCATTACACTCTTGTTTTCCAGTAAAAAAAAAAAAAAAAAAAAAAAAAAAAAAAACTCCTTCAAACAAGATCAGTTTACTTGAGAAGTAAAACTGAAACTTTTGTAAAAAAATGTTTTGTCTTTAAGAAAGTTTTTTTTAATGTCTTACCCCATTAGCAAATTTTTTTTTTTATAGTGCATTAGAAAATTATATTTTTTTCTTTTTACAATGTAATGACTTTTTAATATTCACTACATGCACTAAAAGAATGTAAAAAGAATTTGGGGTCAGTAAGATTTTTTAATGGTTTTGAAAAGGCTTTTATGTTCACCAAGGCTTCATTTATTCGATCAAAATACATTAAAAACAGTAATATTGTCATATATTCTTACAATTTAGAATAAGTATTTTCTGTATATTTTATGATGTCATTTATTCTTGTGATAAAAAACGGAATTTTCAGCATCATTACTCTGATTTCCTGCTCAAGAAACATTTCTTGTTTCTTATTTTCAGGATTCTTTGATGAATATAAAGTTCAAAAGAACCGCATTTATTTAAAATAGAATGTCTACATAAATGTGTGTGTGTAAATACAGCATATGTAACGTCTCGGGTTACGACTAATGTCTCGGTTACGTATGTAACCCTCGTTCCCTGAGGAGGGAACGGAGACGTTACGTCAGTGAATGACGAATGGGGGTTTCGCTTAGAAGCCTATCACCTTCGAGTTTTAGAAAACGAGCTAATGGCATGGAAAAAGAGGGGGGTGTGGGCCGAGGAAATATCGTCGGCGCTTTGTTCCACACCGTCACCCTCAGGTCACCCTGTCCACCAGCCAAAGTACCACCTCTCAAAGAGGGGGTAGATCGGGGTGTGGATGAGTGGATTCTCGCTCTAGTGAGGTCATTGTCTTGACCGCAGTGTCGCGATGGTCATGTTCCCGCAATGAGAACATGATTCATCCACAAGTGTGATCTATGCCCAAACACGCAAGGCAGCGATTGTGCCCATCAAACTGAGAAACAGTCCGACCGCAACCAGAAGTGCAGGGGCCAGACATCTTTATAAAGACGTGCCACGCGCAAGCTCTTTTGTGAGAGGGAAAACTCTGCAGAGTGCTGAAGCGACCAGGGAGAAGCACACGACTGGCAGATCACTCCATAGATCAGCAGGCAATGTGAACTCGCTGGAATTCGCCATCACACCAACACCTGGAGAGTAGCTTGTCTCGAAGAGTAAAGATCTCAGAATGGCTTGTAGAAGTGAAGATTACTCTTGGCTTCGAAGTGAAAACATAATGCGAGATTGCCACCGCTCCTCCTTTTATACCCAAGTGGTGGGGCGGAGTCACGACATGCAATATCCGCAGACCCAAGGCATTTTCCATGCCATTGGCTCGTTTTCTAAAACTCGAAGGTGATAGGCTTCTACGCAAAACCCCCATTTGTAGTGACTGAACGAAAGGGAACCCTGGTTACCTGAAGAGGGAACGAGACGCTGCGTCGCGACGCTGTGGGAACACCTCTGCGTGATTGCGTCATGAAGCACTTATGAAATCAGTCCAATGGCGTGACGGAACGTCATGTGACGCCATCGACCAGGAAACTATAAAGCATACCTGGAACAAACAGTCACTAGCTTCTGATAGGCTGAAAGTCACTCACAGTCATGCAGGGAGTATGGCAGGGCGACGCAGTGTCTCGTTCCCTCTTCAGGGAACCAGGGTTACAGTCATAACCCGAGACGTTCCCTTTCAAGGGAACTTTAGCTGCGTCGAGACGTCGTGGGAACACTATACCCATGATGCCATAGTAACAAGTGCCTGTCCGTGTGAAATCTCTGCGCACACCAATACAAAAGCACCTGTACCCCTGGAGTGGAGCCGAGGTCAAGGTCAAAAACCTCACTCCTGACGATACATTTTTAGAAGCAGCCATTCTCCTAGTCTCTTGGTCACAGTGCCACGAAGGAAACATTAATAGAGGGTGTATCCCCAAGGATACGCCACTTAAAGGGATGTGATAAGCAGCTAAGGTTGCCATGTACACATTTATTGTGGAGGGGGATAGACCTGCGGAGAAACGCTCCTGCAGGAACTCCAGCACTGCTACCCATTGGGCAGATAACTGGGTCTTGAAGTGGATGAAAAATATCCACTTCAAGATGTAGAGTTTCCTCGTGGAGGGAGCTCTGGAGTGGAGGATGGTCCAACAACCTCAGTTGAGAGGGGGTGAAGGATCAACCCGCTCGCATGAGAAAAAAGGTCCCCCCTGAGCGAATCTCCAGAGGAGAGCCCTCAAGGAGAGACTCTAGGTCTGAGAACCATACTTGCACCTGCCAAAACAGGGAGACGGTCCCCGTCCCGGCAAACTCTCTTCAGAACTCCCGGGAGCAGAGCGATCGGGGGAAATGCTTACAGACGTGACCTCGGCCACGTCTGAACCATAGCATCCAGCCCCAGAGGAGCTGGCTGACTGAGTGAGAATCACAGTGGACAGTGTGTCGTCTCTTAAGATGCGAACAGGTCTATTTCCGCTTTATCAAAGTTTCTCGGCCGCTGCCTCGACAGGATGTCTGCTCCCTAATTTAAAAACCCTGGGATGTAAATTGCCTTTAAAGAGAGCAAATTCCCTTGGGCCCACAGGAGGATCTGGTGAGCCAGTTTGCATAATTGACGTGACCTCAGACCCCCCTGATGGTGATGTAAGAGACCACCGATATGTTGTCCGTACGGACAAGCACAATGATGGCCCCTCAGGTCTGGTAGGAAGTGTTTGAGAGCTCGAAACACCACCATCATTTCTAGCCGATTTATGTGCCAAGAAAGAAGATGGTCCTGCCACAGACCTTGCGCAGAGTGACCACTCATCCTGTGAAGGAAGCATCTGACGTTAGCATTATGCAACGACAAGAAGCCCTCAAAACTGGGCCTTGGGCGAGGATCCAAGGTTTCTTCCACATGTCTAAGGCACGTGGGCGTCGCCACGTGACCTTGATCATGCAAAACAGATTTCCCCTCGGAGAAAACCCCTTGGTTCTGCGCCACCACTGCAGGGGCCTCATGTACAGGAGGCCAAACGTTATTATGTTGGACGCCGCTGCCAAGAGACCCAACAGTCTCTGAAACTGTTTCACAGTGAGTGACTGGCCTAGCCAAACTTTCTCATGTGAGACAAGAACGACATCTCGATGCCGAACCGCCACATGCTCGGATTGAGCTATGATAAACCTAGGCCGAAGGGAAGAACCCGATATTGGTACACTTCGCCCCCGAAAGCGAACCTCCGGGAATTCCTGTGATGAGGATGGATGGCTACGTGGAGGAATGCGTCCTTCAAATCTATCATGACAAACCAGTCCTCAGACTGAATCTGTGACACAATCTGTTTGAATGTAAGCCTCCATCCTTTTTTTGGAACAATGAAGTAACGGTTGTAAACCCCTGACTCCCTGCTAGGAGGAGGAACCCTTTCTATAGCCTCCTTTTGCAGAAGAGTCTGTACTTCTTTCTCCATAACCAGAGCCTGGTCGGAAGAGAACTGCTGAATTCTGTAACCCTTTTCTATAGTGAGCAGGACCCAACGAGATATATTTGGCAGTAGCTTCCACGCTGCCAGAAAATCTACTAAGGGGACCAGTCTCTCGAGACTGGCCTCTGGTATTGGTCGAACAGCCACTTCGGTGCCCTGTAACGGCGAACCGGCAAGGAACAACCAAACTGACTTTTCTACGACCCTCCTCGGAGGATTGTTGGGAAA